>NC_139483.1:19566656-19989156 GCF_008360975.1 Lichenostomus cassidix
TCACCCCAAAACATTCTGGGAAATCTTCAGGAATCTGTTCAGAGAAATGCTACAAGACAGTAAGTTATTCTGGTATCTCTTCACCACTTGGACAAGCAGTCTCTCCATTCCTTGCCGAAGGAAGCAATAAACCTAAGGAGAAATAGGCAGAGACCATAATGCAAAATGGAAGAGTTAGGAAATCATGTGCAATTGCTACATGAAAATAAAGAATTACACTGAAAACACGAGAAGCAGAGGTCAGGATGTAGCAGCTCTTCTGCTGAGCTTTATCACAGTGCCTTGTGGAACAGATTTAGTCACTTAAAAGTGGGAAATAGTAGTTGGACTTTTTGGGGGGTTTTAAGTGAATAAAAGAGACATGCTGGGATAATACTGAAAGTGCTGTTTATGTGCTTTCACTCTTGTGTTGTGATAAGCATATCTCTTTTTAGGGTACATTGCTTAGCAAAGGCTGTCTGTGCAGGCATAGAATAAAATCAAGGTAAAAATCTGTTGTGATTTTAAATAGTCTGGATGTTGTGACTTGCCATTACATACGATGAGGGGGTTGTTGACATAATTGCTTGGTTCATTGGACTTTCTTTACTGGGGATTGGGTATGTAGCAGAGCCCTTTGTTTCCTTGCAGCCCAGGGGTCTGAGTAGAGGCTGATCTTGGTCTCTCTGCCATGGAGGTCACCTGGGCATTGAAGAGCTGAGATTAGAGCTGAAAATGACTGCTTTGGTCAATGGGCCATCTCCTTGCTTTGGTGTGCATAATTCTGCAGTTTGTTATGGCAGTTCTTATGTGATGACTGACACTCTGGCCTGCTGGGTTCTTAGATAGTTTATTTTTCTGGGCATATAAGAAGTGGAGGTGTGGACTTAAAGGAGCAGTTGTATCTGGAGTGTGTGCATGGAACCTTTCATGTGTGTAAGGACTTGGTGTGTGGGTGAGAAAGGAAATCAGAGCCCTGAAAAGGTCTTAACAAGATTGAGACTGTGGGAGGAAAGCAGGAGAGAAGTTGGCAAATGATGAAGAAAGAGTATTTAAGTTGTCTATAACTCCTTGGAACCTCAGGGGTGGAGGGTTGTTCTGTCCATTTAAATCCAGAATAACATAATTGCTGCTGTCCTCATGTTATTCTGATGTGTGAGCTGCATTGATGATGTTGTGGCTGATGTTTTGTCCCTCAAAAAAGGAATACTTCAGATGAGACTTCATCTGAGTTTACAGTCACCTTTTTTGTTGTTTTGGTAGGATCCAGAAGAAACTTCACAAAATCTTTTGTATAACAGTGGGACAATAGCTTGTCTTACAAGGAAAGAAGAGTCATTCAGAGGAGAAAAAACCATACCACTGCCACCACTCTCTCCTCACTCCCCAAAAAAACCAAATGAAAAAAAAAAAAATCAACAAATGACAAACCAAAAAAGGTTCATGTCTTCCATATGTGTGCAAGGGAGTAAAAAAAAAATGAGCTTTTTTTCTTTTTTTCCCCCAAATGTGCATAATTAGCTGCCTTTTAGAGGGTATTTAACTGTAAAATATTTCAGCCTTGTTAAAATCTAAAATTGTACTTAGCTGTTCTATAGGAAGTGCTTTAGGATTTTCTCAAGGTAAATTGTGTGACAGCACTTGAAGACACTGTGTTATCAGTACCCTGTGTGATACCATTGTCCCCCTTCAGTTCTGTCAGTCTTCTTTCTTTGCCCCCTTTTTTCTCCTGCTGAAAACCTCTACTTGTGGTTTTGCTTCAGTGGTGTCACTTGGCAGTTTATTTCCTATAATTAACACATCTATATGTACCTGATCTAAAGGCAAGTGAAGATGAGGGAATGTTTTCCCTTCACATCAGTGGATTTCAGATTGTTATCAAATGCTGAAATTCACATCTGAATAAAGAGGGATGTGTGTATGTGTGTGTGTGTCTGTTTGTAGAAATGCTTTCCTTAGCCTAAGGGATAGCAGTCAATACAGAATGTGAGATGAAAACTGAATTTTTGCAGAACAGAGATTTCATTTTAACTAAGTATTTTTTCCCTTTATTCTTCTCCTCTCTGTTTGAAAAAATGTTAAACACGTTGAGTCAGGGAGACATTCTGTGCTGCATTAGAATAGCCATCAACGTCAGTCGAGACCATTTGGATCATGTCACTTGTCCTAAAGTGTGTAGCTGTTTTTAAAGAAAGAACATGTCATGTTCTGTACAGGGATCTTTAATGCATGAAACTTGTTTGAAGCAATAATAAATCAAATCCTTGCTGCTAAAACCAGTGTCTGATTTTTCCCTCGTGACAATCTCTATCCTTCTGTGTGTAAAAACTGAGACAATAGAAAGAACAATTCTGCACCCACAGGTATTGCAAATAACTATGATCACAACTAACTAAATACATAAATCTAGCAAAATAAGGAACTGAGATATAATTGTCCTATGCATTTGCCACAATGTTTAATAATGTACTCTTTTCCTACAGCCATCGTTATAGGAGGTTGCAAGCTGTGTAGAGATATTTTCATTATTCATGCTCTATTGAGTAGGCAGTTCTGCAGACATTTTTCTCACCTCTCCTAAAAAAGTGGAATAATTAAGAGCAAGCAGAGTGTTTGAGATGTATTTGCCTATCATTTTCCACTCTTTTACGCAAGTATTAGTTCTATTAGATTCAAGCCAGTTACCAGTGATGTAAAGAAAAATTGGGCTTTTGCATTTTTTCCTCTTTATTAATTACTGGTTTTGACTGTGCATAGCCATAACTAATACAAGTAAAGGAAATGTAAATGCAAATCCATTTAAATTAATCTGGAGTAGTTAAGAATTGCAGGCTATTTTAGCAGCATGACTTAGTTTCAAAAGCCCTGTGAGAAGATGACAGAAATCTTAGGCCTGGCAAATGTTATTACTGTCTACAATGAATAGTAGTGTAATCATAATTACGAATGCGTGATGCGAGATCCCCACTTGGGCTTCAGCTGGGGTTGAAGTTTAATCAGACAAAGGATTCAAGGGTTTGATTCTTTTTCACCTTGTAAAATTACTTTCCCTTTCCTCCTTTACAGATTCACTGCCTTTGTATTCAGGCAATAAATTATGAGTATGAATATGTACATTTTTTCCTTTTATGGGTAGACAACAAAATCCCCAAAACTCAAAGCAAATTGAGGGGGAGTATCAAAGTGGCAGCATTAAGGGCTGCAGCCCCTGTGTTGCAGTAGGAATGGATTGAGTGCAGAGGCAGAGCCAATCCAGGCATCTCCCAAACTGGGTGATCTGTTCCAAGGTGCTCAGGGAGCACCATGGCAGTGCCCACTCTTTCCTCCATGAGAATATCAACAAAGGTGCCGGGCTGTGCCAGCTGAAATGGTGTTTGCTTTTCAAATATCCCTGAGCTCCAGTCCACTGGGGACTGCAGAGGGACCAGAAGTGCATTTTTCATAGACCAGGATTTGAACAGGAGGTTGTAATGACTTTGAGTTATATCAAGAAAAAACTTGACTTCAGCCAGTGACCTTGAGCTGAAGAACATTTGCCCATTATCAGCACCTTGAACCGTGGTCTTGCTTTGTGTGGCTTTGCTTATGTAGATTGGTTCATTTATTTTTTTAATCTGGTGCAACATAGTAGAGGTAACCATCAGTTTGTTATAAACCCCAGTGCCCTGTTGACCTTTCTCCTTCCAGTCCGAGTGCAGCAGAAAACTGAGGCAGCAATGTCTTGTTTGTTGTTCCACTCACGGGGCTGCTGAGAACTTCCAGTTTCCAACAGCTCAGCTCAGCTCCGGGGAGCAGGCGTGAGCGTGGAGGCACAACATGTGAACTGTTGTGATTTGTTGCCATGATGACAGTGTCAACTTAACCACAGCTGACAAACAGTTTTTAAATAGAACATTTCAATTCATTATAGTATTCTCCATCTGTTTTTTTTCACTGTCTGCATACACGCGAAACATCCGAGAAATGCTACCACAATGGTTTAGTTTACTTATCTAGCCACTAACATTAATTAGTTGTTGAGAGTGGTAGTTTGGGGAGCAAGTAGAATGATGGAATTCTCTCCTCAGTAAAGGAAACTATTTTATTTATTCAACAAAAGATGCCCAGTAGACTTGTTTCCACATTTAGAGAGCAGTTTTCCAATTGATTTTTTGAGCATAAGTTCTATATTGTTGTGGATTTTTTTTTTTTTTTGCTACTTTGTTACCTCTTGCTTTTGCCACATTTTGCTTCCTTCCCAAAAGCATCTGCAGCTGCTATTTCCAGTGTGGAACTGGTAACAGAAGGCGAACATAATTTCATAATTAAATCAGGCTGCTGGGGTCAAATTTAGAGAGTTTTATTCATGGCTTTGCCGCTGGCCCACTCTGTGACCTTGAGCAAGTTGCGCATTGCTGTATCTCAGTTTACCTGTAGGTAAACTAATATTGACTTCCCTTGAGGGGATATCATGAGGCTTAATTAAGCATCTGCAAAGATGTGCGAGATAGAGGACTGAAAGCTGCCATAGACATTCAAATGACGACGAGGATGATGATGATTTGTGCCCAATTGCTCCACTTCCCACAGCCACCACCAGAGCTGCTGCGGGGATTAGTTGTCAGGTGAACTATGAATCCATCAATTCATCCATCATTCTCCCCCTTGTAGATTGAGCCCAGCTGGCTAGCTTTGCTTATTAGTAGCTTTTAATAAATCAAATCATATTTGCTCTTTTAATTGTATCTTAAAGGGTAGCGTGGCTCTTTGCTTTTAAATTAAAAACAGTGTGACAGTGTAGACATTAGGAGCTGTGCTGCTGCTCTTGATGCTGCTGCTCTCAAACTGTTGACGTAAAAGTGGGTTGGAAATATATGTTGAAGGAACCTCATAGATTCTGGCAGAGGATTTTCTTTGGATGCTGAATGCCTCTTTTGCTAAGTTTGGGCATCCTTGTTTCTAAACCCTCCCAGAGCATTGTCCCAGTAATCACAATTTTAAAATTATAATCTAGACATGCACAGGTATCTGGGGTGAAAATAGTTGAGGATTGCTGTTTGTTGACAGTAACAGCCATGTCCATATGGGAGCAGGGAAAAAAAAGGCCCAAATTATGTAAAAGCAGATTAATGAATTATTCAAGGTATACTTTATTGGGATTTTAAGTTTTAAATTACACTGGCCAAAAATGGAATGGGAATAACAAGTTGACATGTTTTATTTTTAATCTAGGGCCAAACCTGTATCTTAGAAAACTTGTTGAAAAGGACTATAATATAAAATATTGATAATTTAATTTCCTTTAAATTTAGTTCTCAGTTATATGAAAAGCAAAGGGCCTACATGGAAATGGCTACTCTTAAGAGATTCCCACACATTGAAATCAGTGGATGTAGCCCAGCTGCCTACTTTGGCCCATTGTAATTTGCAGTAAATTGAGCAATATTTCCTTTATTAAAATAACCTGGATGCCAAGTCGTATAGAAATTCCTCACCAAGTACCAAAAAGGGTGAGGGTTAAAACCAGCAGGATTTTCCCATTGATTTTCAGTAAGCTTTTGCCCAATGTCTTACTGCATTTTAGATCATCAGCCTTGGAATTTTGGGATTTACCTTTCCATCGTGTGCACAACTTGATTCATGGGTGCCTAGCAGATAAAATCAAAAAGGGGTTGTTGGCCCCTTTAGCTGTCCAGACAAGCTTCACCCTCAGACCTGACTGTTTGTAGAGGAATTGCATAATGATGATAATTCGTTCAAATGGCAAGCAGGAAAATCAACACAGCATGCACGGTCAATAATTTCTAACTTCTGAGAGGAGATCAAAGAGGAAGGCAGCAGGGAGGAGGAGTAGCCTTATATGAGTGTAAAGGAAAAACTCTCAGTAACTGAGATAGCGCTACGAGGAGATAACGGAATTCAAAAAGATTTATTAAAAAAGCAAACAAAGTAGTTAGCTGGAGAATTCAACTACTGGAACATAAACTGAGCACACTAAATGGAGCAGTAAGCTGAAGCAATGTGGTTTTGGACATGTTGGTCCTGTATTTGACCTGAAGGCCCCTTTTACACTGTAAAAGCGTGTGAAAAGCACAGACAGGTTTGAAATCCTTACCACCAAACACTAGTGATAAGAGGAATACACACTGAAGCTGGGCTTCCCAGCAGAGCATAGCGCAGCCCTGTGGTCCTCAGGGCTGGGAAAAAATGGGAAAACCCCAAAGGTGGGCAGGTGTCCTCACTGGTGGACACTGGGCATGTGTCCTGATGAGTGTTGTGGAGGAAGGACAATATATCAGTATTAGAGCCCCTGCTCTTCTTGTGGTGGTGTGAGTGGCTGAGCAGTGCAGGTTTCTTTAGAAATAGTAGGGTTTAGTATTTTTCTCATCTAGTTAGTTGTATTGAAAAAGCCCTACAGCAACAAAGGAAAAAGGGATGTTGCAAATAAGCATAGCATCTCATGCGAAATAGTAGTGTGTGCAGAGCACACAGCCACATTCAGTGCCTCTGGAATCACTCAGGATGGGGTTTGAGCACCTGTCAGGAAGGTTTAAGAAACTGGAAAGGTGAAAATCAGCAAGGAAGTGTCCCCCAGAGTTTAAGGCAGGTGTCAAGGTGCATTGGCAAAGGAGATGTTGGTTGGGCTGAAGACACCCTGTCAGGAGTGGATGAGGCAGAGCAATGAAGGCCATTTGAGTAAGGATCTACACAAGTACAGGAAAGCACAAGTATAATGCAAGGACCCTGCAGTCACATAATCTAGGAGGAATTTTGTTACAGTGGAATAAACTACAAAGGTCAGAAATCAAAGCAAGAGAACAGTACAGGGACAATATTTTTTTCTATATATTAATGTTGGTTTTACAGTTTCCCCCAAAGACTAATCCATCGTAAAAATATATTAATAGTGTGTCTGGAGATGTGTGGTTTTTCTATCATCAGCCTAAATTGTAGGGGATTATTTTGTGTTGAAGTAGCTTGTCTTTTCCACTTGTAGAAAATTTTCCTCTTGCTCCCTCCCCCACCTCCTTCTTTTATTATTTATTTTTTTCCTAAACTTCATCAGTTGTCTGAAGTGACTTTACTCCAGGATCCCACAGCTGGATAAAAAGAACAAAATACAGAAAGATAAGTTCTTAAAATCACTCTGGGCTTTCTTTAATGGTAATCATTAGCCCTGTTCTGAACTCTATTGACGAAATGCTGGAGTAGTCTTGAAAGCTGAGCAAGTGCTCTCTTAAAGGAAGAACTGGTTAATTAGAAGATCTAATGCAAGTGACCTAATTCTGCAGCTCAGCGCTAACTTTTCTAGCACACAGTAACGTGAAGATTGGAAATGATACATATTGATTCGTTTAAGTCAACAAGTTGAAATCTTGAGTGGAAAGTTAATTTCTCCTTAGCTATTTAAAATCATCATCTCTCCTGACCGCTGCTAGATATTTTTTGCCTGCAATTTGATCACCAGCTTGGAGCTCACGTATTAATATGTACAGGGAGGCACAGACACACAGAAAAGATATTTAATGGTCAGAGAATGAGGGCACCCTGCCTTTATTCATGAGAGGCAGAGCTCTGTGTTACTAAGTCATCTTGTAGCAAGTGCAAATGTCCTTGTTTTAAAAAAAAAAATTACTTTTAATCATTTAAACAGCTGTTGTTGAGAGTTGAAAGCTATTGCTAAGGGTATGTGAATGTTTTCACTATAAATCAGAGCCTACAAAATGTCACTGCTTTTTGGGATCCATTTGGAATAGGTCTTTTAAAGGCAGCAGTGTTTTCTGTTCCCTCCCCTCAGCTTTAAGTAGCAAAGGTGTGTAAAATAATTTTTTTTTTTTATTCAGATGAATATTTTAGACATAACTCAAGAGGATCCTATAAATTATTCCTCACTAGTCTTGGTGAGATTTATGCATAACCTACTAGCATTGTTCTGGTTTGCTTTTCCTGTAGATGAGATGCTGGTCAATTGTGATTCCTTACAACTTTTTGCTGTAGTATCTCACCTGCATTTCAGGAGCAGTTGCAACTGCGTATCTTTAGAAAGATATGCTGCAGAGGAGGATTTTCACATCCCACTTTAGACGTTCAGATAGGGCATGTGAATATCCTTCTGGAGGACCTCTCCTCCATCTAGACTGTGTTTGGATGTCTGGCTCCTGTGTGCAGGAGCTCTGGAACACAGCTAATTCAGTCCTCTGTGCTCCTGGCTCCAGAGGGTTTCCCTATCCATATCCTACTGTGGAGTGCAAAGCACATATGTGTTCTGCTCTGGTGCCTGGAGAATCTGTGCCCTTAAATTCACTGGATTTCCTGAAAGAGGCTTTGGAGGCACCAGGTCAAAACAACTTCTTAGTTTCTTGTAATAATTAAGAATTAAGATTTGAGGGTCTTTGTAAGAGAAATGTTGGGAATTTGGCTGTAGACCAGATTTGTTCTTCTTTCTGGCTGACTTAACAGTTCCATAGTACAAAGACCAAGCCTTGAAGATCATGGCTGAGTAATAAACTGGTTGTCCTAAAACACTCTATTATTTTTTCTTTTTTTTTTCTTTTTTTCCTTTTTTTTTTTTATTGGAGCCTTTGATGCTGTTAAATAAATTAAGTGAGCCTGTTTCAAAGAGATAATTTGTGGGGATCATATATATCAAAGAGAAGAGTTAGCTGAGAAAAGAAGCATTGAAAAAAATCCTCAAAATAATTGGCAAAAATTGTTTGATGCAGGTTTTTAGTAATAAGAAATTACAGTTATATGAATACAATGTAACTAAGGTTCAGAATTTCTATTTCACTACTACTTCATAAGTCAGACATGAATATAACATAGTGTGAATCTTGTCTATGGCATGTGCTGATGGTGTGATGGGTATTCAGGTTGTATCTGCTTGATCCCTGGATTCCTGCCTGTAGTTTATCCTTGTTCTGTAATGCATGAGTTAAGAGATGCCTTTTTGACTGGAGCTGGGATAAACTGGGGAGCAGTGTGCTGGCTTGTGATGAGAGATGGGACCAAACTAATTTATATGGATGTTCCTTCACTGGGAGAGATTCAGACTACTTTTATTTTTAAGAATTTCCAATCTACTGACTTATAATAACAAAAGGAATTAAAGTAAAAATCCAGGCTGCTGATTTTAGTAGAGTGTAGTCTCTTGCACAATATGGCAACATTTACCTCTAATCAGTTGTAATTCAGCTCCAGTTTGTAGTAGCAGAATATGATTTCAGTTGATGGAGATTTAGGCAGATGCTTACGTGGAGAGTTCAGTTCTATATAGATAATTCTTCCCTGTGTAGTAAATTTTTCCCACCTAGTTGGTAGTTTTACAAGAGAAACTGGCAGGAGCACTCCTGTACCTTCTCACCTCTGTAAGGCTGTATTTACAGGCATGAGTTAAGCTGTGTTGATAACCTGAGGAAGCTGTTGCATGTCTGGGGGTTTTTTTGGGGGTTTTTTTTTGGGTTTTTTTTGGTTTGTTTTTTTTTTTAATCTGTAGGAATGAGCCCTGGGAAAATTGGAAGATGTGAAATTACTTAGTCAAATCTAGATGAGAGACTGTAGGAAACTTCTAAAGGACTTAATGCATAATAATACATGAAATTCATTGAAGATGACTGCAAAGTAATAATAACTGGGAAGGAAAATTTTTGCCACTTGTCTGCCTAAAAATTTTACTATTTGCCTAACTGTTCTGTAAAATAACGATATCAACTCAGGAAAGAAACCCAGCCATCAATACCAGTGGTTACTTGAAAACATCTGCTCACTGCACAGCTTCAGTCAAAAGACAGGTTTAGGTACATGAGGAAAGAATAAAGAATAATATGGAAAATACAGTAATGCCATTATGTAAATGATGCTGGTTCATCAAGTGGGTGACACCATCTCAAATAGGGTATTACAGATTTACCAGGAGCTCAGAGTGAAGCAAGAAGAATGATCAGGCGCAAGGGAAAACTCTCATATGAGGAGAGATTGAAAAGACTGGGATTGCTACCTTTGAGAGGAGATGAATAAAAAAGAACATGATAAGACTCTAAAATTCATTATTTTGCATAGAGAAGGCAGTTTGGGAAGAGTTTTTCTCTCTTTCTCATGATACAAGAACAGGGTAACATTAGAGAAAGAAGGCTGATAAATAATTTTTCATCTGATGTGCAATTAGGCAATGGACTTCTTTGCTTTGGAAAGTTGCTAAGGGATTTAATGTGTTTTAGGAAATGGTCTGGCGATTTATATGAATGAGAATATTCTGTGTTGTTATGATCTATTAAAAAAAAGACTACTAAAAGAGATCTGAAATGATATGCTTTAAGTTTGCACTCTAATTGCTAGGAGACATTGCAAGGACGCTTTCCTGGGGGATGGGTTATCCCAGATCTGCCTAGTGCAGGGGATTTTTTTGCATTTTCTGCTGACACATCACATTCTGCTTATAGTTCTAGATGAAACTAGATTTGAGCCCATGTGGCAATTTCTGTGCCCCTGGTTGTTTCATTGTCAGGCTATTTCAATGGCTGTTGATGCCAGCTCAAATTTACAGCCATATTACGTTGTGCAAGCTACTTGTGGCATGAACTGTCCTTTTGTCTGGAACTTCTTCAGCTTTTACAAGACAGTAGGTCATGGTCTGTGAGCACAGTTATAAGCACAGTGGTAATACAAACAACAAATAGTAATTGTCCATGTGAACATTTAGAAAACATCCCCCAACAACAGGAATAAATTACTACTGGTAGTAGCAGTTATGCATCACATAACTGGAATTGTTTATTATTGCAATTGTCATGCCTTCCCCACTATGCCGGAAAACTTGTGGCAGGAGAAAAGATATTGGGAAGAAAAACATTTCCCCTTGAAAACCAGTGCCCAACTCCACCTTGAAGTCCTCACTAAAATAATGTTTGTTACTTTTGCCTAATCCTAAACTGGCAGGACTTCACACCACAAAAATCACTTTACAATCTCAGCTCAGCAGTTGAGTTAGTCAAGAAAAATGAAGTACTTTTGGCCCTCACAGGCTTTCAGGTCCATATCCTTCCCAGGATACTTGTGTAGCAGTTAACCACACTGCTACAGAGTGCCCTGGAGGGAATATATTCTGTGCAACAGTTGTCCACTCACTGTTCCTGCAGTGATTGCTCGATTGTTGAGAAGCAGCCTGTAGACTGCATGCACACACAACCCTGTGCATATATGTTTGTGTGTATATACCCACCTTAATGTATATACATACCTTAACGTATAGTTAAGTGCATATGCCTCCTAAGACTTTTCAAAGGAGATGCCCACCTCCTGCTGTTGGAAATTCTTCTAGGGAACTCAGCACACCAGTGTGCGGACCCAAAATGAAGCGCTGAAAAACTTGGCAATCCCACGAGGTTAATAAAGTTCACTGTTGCTTAAATTAGATCAGTGTAATTCACTGCATCTCTAGCGGAAATTAAATTTGTGCTTAAAACTAAAGAGGGAGTTAGCCAGGTTCAGGAGAGCATTTGGGATGCAAAATACATTAGGCCTGTGGCAAGTTGGTTATTGCTTACAGTACCTTGAACTCTTCATGTGGAAGTACTGTCTGATACAAGAAGTTACTTGTGGTATTATGCATACCCTTTGTTATCTGAACTCCTTGTACTCTTCTTATTTTATTTTTGTTCTTTCCTCTCAGCTCTTCCAAGAAAAAAGGAGGGGAAAAATCAGGGAAATTTGCTCAGTCTGTTCAGTCCTTATGGCAGACTAATGAGATACTAACCATCAAGCCGCCTCCTTTGTGCAGATATTTATCTGCATTGACAAGCCTGTTTGCTGCACTGCTTTGATTCTTACGAGTATACAAGAGAGAATCAAATGGGGTTGTTAACACAGCCTGTAAGAAGCCATCAAACTTTCCATCCATCTGACATAAACCTGTGTTTTTGTTGTTTCCTGCAAACAGTGTATGAGGTTTCTGCTGTGTTCTGAAATGGATGTACAACACGGCCAAAGGATTATTGTTTTTCCCCCTCCCTTGGAAATGACTATGTGGATCTTTCCATAGATACTTAGCATGGAAGAGCAGCTGTGGTTTCTCATCAGACATCATTATTAAAAATATAAAAACATTATGTGTTCTAAGTATGGGCAGATTTGTTCCGTTAGGGTGCTACACCCTAGTAGATTGCACTAGGAAGCTGGAGATGAAGCTACTGTATGCAGACAAATCCATATTGTTGCTGTCTGCATGCTCACTGTGAAACTGCTCTACAGCTATACAGTTTGAAAGCAGAATCTCATGAAAGTAAAATCAGCATAAAAGTCAGGTTTAGACTTCTATATTCATATTTATGAATTTGAAAAACCTCCACCATGATCTTATCTGGAGCTGTGGTAGCAGTTGACAACAAATGTGCCCTTGAGAAAACTGTGTACAGTAATGCAATGGAATCGTGGATATTCCTTCCTAGTACTAGTTGCTGGCATTGATGTTGTTATTAATAACAACACTGATAATTATTTTTAGAAGCTTGGGTGCCACAGAAGGTTTCTGCTGGCCTGCAACTATTGCTCAGCCAACTGGCTTTGTGTTTGTAATAACTACTGTGTGATGGGTTTACCTTTATACTCTGTTAACAATGAGGAGTGACTCTGTTCTCCCAGACTGTTGGGTTTATGGGCTGATGAAAATTCAAGGTAATGAAATTTGTTCTTCTGAAGTGATCGGTTTATTTCACTACTGCTGTACAAGCCACACTAATTTGTATTCATTTCTCAAACAGAGAGTCCCCAGTTTTCCCCATTAGGTTTTCTATAGACTCATGATCATTCTAAATAAAATTTAGTCTTTGTTAATAAACTGCAAGTAAAATTTCCTCTTGTCCTTTTTCATTATCAAGATTTAAAAAATCAGGTTTTTTTGCAATTACAAATACTCTGTTTAGGCTTTTGAGGTGGTCAGGTAGAGATGCCTTGGAGCATGCTGTGCTGTTTGACAAGATCAGGTAAAAGAACTTAGTTTTTTTATTTCCTCAGATAGCAATCTCTGTTGTTACCAGAAAAATGTCTTAATATAAAACTTGACACAGAAGGCTAACTGAGGACTAACAGGCTGAAAATGCCACATAGAAGATACTCCATAGCAAGGGTAAATATAGCAATGTGAAAATAAGAAAAGATGATAAATCTCGTTTTGATTCTACCTATATTTATAAAATTTTAATACCATTTAAAAACCACAGCATTTTGGTTTATGGGGTGAGTTTTCCAGTCTTTGGACAGAAGCCCATTAAATTCAGGGCCTGAAGACTGGACAGTTTAAAATGTGCCAAGCCTAAGCAGAGAGAGTTTTGGGGGTACTATAGAGACAAGGTAGCAGTTGGGAAGGAGGAGCATTTCTATAATACTTATAGCAGTATTTTTTATACTAATAACTGGGACTCCTAGTGAATAGATTATGAAACCTCCTTACCTATGGGAATTTCATTCATTGGAGGTGTTCAACTGATTAAGTAAACTGCCCGAGTGCCAATTCAAAGGGTAGACTTAAATTTTCCATATTTACAGTACTTGGAAATCAAAGCCAGCCTGATCCTTATGGCAACCCCTGTTACAAAGTCCAAGTGTCTACATTGTTTAAAGGGCTTGTATCTCATTGTTTAAATAGCCTTTTGATAAGTAAAAATATAATAGTGTTGATGATTGCCTTCAGATTTGCCTATCAGGATGGGCTTTCAGGCTGTAGTCCTGAGTGTTTCTTTTTGTTTTGTGCCCATATTATTAATAAACAAAGCACACAGGTCTTTGAACTTGCAAAAAGCACAAATGCCTGTGTGTCTGTAAGCCTGGGGTCACGTGTTTATGTTTGTGTGTGGCATTTTCGTTTGAGTTCATGTTTCTTTTTCAGTGGAAGTGGTTGCTGAATGGAGCATTTGATCAAGGATTTTTAAATTAGACTTCTGTAATTCAGGTATAATTAAAATTATTGGTCAGGCAGAGAGGAAGTCATACAAGTAGAGGGGAAAAAAAGGACAGAGAGGAATGAAATTAGCAAAATAGGGGGAATTGATATGTGGATAAGATAATAACAAAAGTACTAAGAGGAGGAAGAGCAGGAACTGAGAAAAGGAAGATGAGAGAAATTGGGAGGTGATTATTTGCAGAGATTATTTTATTTGAAGACCTACTAATCCCAGTGCTCTGAGTCGTTACTTGTTTGGCAGCATAGTGACATTTTGGTTGAGAAGGAAGAGCATGGCATATAGTTTTCCAGGATGGATTCAAGGATTTGTTTTGTTATCCAAATACAAATAAATCTGAAGCTTATGGGGATCAAGGAATATTTTGTTGCTTCTCCTGGGAATTGCCCTTTGGTACCTCATTGTAGTTCCCACCTGAACAAGGTCTTCACGGATGTTTTTGCAAGGCTGAGAGGGGAGCAACAACATCACCCTGTAGCCTGCTCAGGTTTTGCTCCTTTTATACCTGCTGGGGAAGATGGATCAGTCTGAGGTGGGAAAGACAGTTGACAGGGCTGTGGGGGTTACTCTGCATGACAGCATGGACATCTCAAAAACAGGAGAACAAACCTTGTTTCAGACTGGACTCTAAATAAACTCTGATTTGGTATCAGGCCTGCAAGATCTGCAGAGAGTTGTTGGTTGAGTTTACTCTTACCAGAAACTATTCTGTCTGACCTGCATTGGCCCTTGGAAGTGGAAAGTCTGCACTTGATAATTATGGCTTTATTTTCACTGGCTCTTTCAATAACTGAGCTTTAAAACTGGGTACAATTTCTTGATTATAAAGTAGAAAATATTAACCTAATACACTGGTGCATTAGGAGGAGCACCTTGAAACAGTGACCTCCACTTTTTTAATAGTCTGTAAAGTATGGAGTACACCTGGATCAGGGGAAGCATAAAGTGCCACTGCAACAGGACTCACTCCACTTGGCTTGTTTTCTTATGGGGCTATATAGGACACACAGTGCAACATATTTCTGTGAAAATACGGCTTGTAGTATTATATGACTCATGTAATCAGGAAATATTGAGCATTATGGAACATTTAGTATTTGTCTTTGAATTGCTATAGACCCAACTACTTCTGATGCTCAGAAATAAATCTAATGAAGAGAAGAAGAAAAATGCTGGGATCAATGTTGGTGGCTGTTATGAAGAGTAAATAAAAGGACAACCATTCATTAAGCATTCATTAATTTCTTATAAACCAATGATATTCTATCAGCCACTTAGTTATGAACATGCTTCTTTCTCTTTGATAAAAGTACTTTTATAAAGGGCTACATTAATTGTCCAGTAAAATATATATTAGAGATTAGGGTAGGTAACTCTACAGAGTTACAAATTATAGGGGGAGAGATCCCAAAATTTTTGTGCAGAGAGCTGTTAGTAGTTATTTTTATTTCTTAGCATTGCTTTAGCAATTGGTCTTCAGAAGAGTTTTACTTGGGATTCAAGACTATTTTTGAACACAAGAGCAGACCTACACCTGCCAACATTTCTCCTCTCTGAAAAAAGATGTGTAGGACAGACATAAAGATACCCCTTCTGCCTTGCACTGGAGAGCTTTCTGGAAACATGGTAGCTGATTTTTCTCCAAAAAAAGGAGGCTTTGGAATTGGCTGGCTTGCAAGTGATGTTGCTTTTTCTCTCCCTCCCTTTCCTTCTTTTCAATTTTCTTTGCAGCCTCCCCCAGCCCTCACCCCCTCCCACGAGATGGCTCTGTGGGATAATAAACCTGGCCAGTTTGGGATCTGAACACAATCTCACTCGCTCTCATGTTGTTTGGCACTTGAACAGGAGTGACAGGCTTTGGTTCCTTTATCAAATAACTCAGTGTATCTATTTTTGTAAGCCGTGTCATTGGCTGAAAAATGCAGGTCCCTCTACAATTATGGGGCATGACCGGGAGCAAGGGAGGCAGCCGGGCTTCTCTTGGACTCCTACCAGTTAATTGAAATTCTACTCCAGCCAGTTGAGATGGGAAGTGATATGAAGATGTGGAAAAACCTGAGTTGAATTGATTTTCCTTCTCTCTCTTTCCCCCACCTTTTTTTTTTTTTTTCGTTTTGTTTAATGAGAAAAGAAAAAGACAATTATTTGTGTTTGTTAGGGGAGCTTAATACAAGTCCTGAGGGACAGAGCACACAAGAATGGGGGCTCATATGTATTGGTAGTTTTGGTTTCTTTTGCATTTTCTAAATGAAGAGAGAGAAAAAAAATTGCATGCTTTCACCATGTTGACAGGTATCTGTAGCTTAGTGTGCTAAATATAACCAGGGAATATGTACATATAAACTCTATAAGAATTAGTACTGTGGCATTGGAGAAGAAGCTTTTGTGTATCTCCCCAACATTGTTTGCTCATCATGACTTTAGCTTTCCTCTAAGAATGTCCACAGAGATGAGCACACATCCTACTTGGCTTTAATTCTTTCTTGGTGAGCAAATGCTCAGGATCCTTTTGCTGTTCAGGCTTTTCTTCTTTTGCTGTTCAGCCTTTTCTTCATGGGGCCTAGGGCATGATACCTTGGTAACAGTAAAGCCAGAAGATTGCTTCAGGCTTACCTTGAGCAGGAAAACTTTTTCTATTACCCTCACCGTGCAAGGACTTGCCATTGGAGATATCTGTCCTCTTATTTAGCCCCACTCATTTGGATTACCTTTTGGTCAAAAGAAACTTTTTTTCTTTTTACTTTGCAAGAGCACATGTATTTGCTTCACATGTTCTTCAAATTCAGGACCTTGTAATTAATTCCAAACCCGAGCAGTTTTAAAAGGAAGTAGAAGGAGAGTTAAAATCCATTGTACACAAGTGCTTTAGAGATATTACCTCTATATTTTCACAGATAGCCTTGTAAACACATGTTGTAATTTTCCAAAATATGCAAGCTCTCAAAATATGCCCACCCTTGTGTATCAGATAAGGGTGTGGTAGCACTAGAAAGCATATGGGATAAATTTCTTCTCGTTTCTTTCATGGAGGAATATGATATGAGGTATTTGGCAGAAGCTATTGGGAAATTTTCTTCAGTGCTAGGATTGGTTTTTGGTGACTTTTTGTGTTGTTGGGTTATATTAGCTGCTGCTGCTATAAATTTGAACCCATGAAGTGATGGCAACCTTTGCTTCTACAAACACTAATGAAAGTTTACAGTGATTAATACTCCTTTGACTTGAGCCTTTGTATAAAAACCCTCAATTGTTATAAACACATGTGCCATTTTAGGCTTAATCCAGAATGAATGATTTTCCAGCACAATTAGGTAAATCTCCAAGTTATCAGTTCACCTGGCTGATTAAGCTCATTGAAATACCCTTGTGCACTAACTTGGAAATAGTTTGACTTTGCTAATATTGAAAAATAAGCATGAAATGGTATAAGCAATAAATAAATATGCCTTAGGCTTTGGCCACAATTTAAGGGGGAAAAATCTTTGGGAAAATGCTGGAAGCACGATATTAACGGGGTTTGGTTTGATATTTGGACAAAGAAATCACTGCTCTGAGCTGAGCAGAGAGATAAGCGCCTTGACTTGCAATAGATTAAGAGCCCTGCATTGGTTAGAACAAACCATGTTTGAGACTCTCCCCAAGTGCCGCCACGTTTAGATTTAAGATTAACTGCAGCAGAATGGTGGAGCGGCTGTTTGTTTTATGAAACAATCACTAATGACATTAAACAGACGGTGCCCCTTCCAACACGATTGTTCATTTGCGATAAACTGAGAGAAGCCCACAAGAGATTGGAAAAGAAAACTCTTAAGTGCTTCATTTTCAGGCTCTTACAATGTCCTATTGGAGGTGACAATTAGTGAAAGAGAAGAAGAATCTAACTCCTGATGCATTTAGAAATTTTTTTTATTATTATTTTTGGAGGGGAGGGGATTGACAATGGCAAAACAAATAATTTGTAAATATTAGCTTTATTCTACCTTTATACCAAGGAACTGCATGGTAATAACATAATGACAAGGTTTTCTATGCAGATTTTTTCTAATTCTCTCCCTCCCCTTGCTTCTGTCAGTGTGAAGCCCACACTAAGCATTAACAGTATTAAAAAGAGTGTTATCTATTAGTTCAATTAGACATCAGACATTTACTTTCCAATGTATTTGAAGACTGATTTGATTTGGGTCCAATCATTTAAAAATAAGAGAGCAGAGCTGTGTACAGAGCTGTGTACAGATATCTGTAGCTCTGAAGTCTTAATTGCAAATTCAGATAAGGATTAGAAGGGGCTGTATCTCTGTAGACCAAAGGTATTTGCTAATACCTGAGATATAAAAGTGGTTAAATTCAATATTTACTAATTTAGGATTTCCACTTTGGATTTTGATTAAGCTTTTTGGTTGAAAACCCCACGTTATTAAGCTGTGATGAGGGAAAAAGCAACTCTTTCATAAGCCTCGCTTTAACGCTTTATTTAAAATAATTTATTTTGGACCCTCTAAAAGCTGCTGCAGTACTTCATTTAGAGAAATAAAAACACAACACAGCAAAACAAACAAAACCATCATCCAAGGCCTGTTGTAGCATTAAGCTTTTGTTTTGTACACAAAGAAATATATTAATAAAAAGTGGTTTTAAATGCTTATTACTGAGATGGTTTGTTTTGAAACACAGGCTTTTTCACAGCAGTTTTTACACTTCATTGTGTACTATGAAAGACACGCTAAGTAGAGGTTGTCAGGTTCCCATCTGAAGTAGACTACTGCTGGGGAATGGAGCCATTTATGATGCCACTCAAGCAGGACTAATCTAGACTAGATCTCTTATAAATAACCAGCCAACAAAAATACCAAATCATTCTCCGTTTCTGATTGAAGCAGGCAGAATTGCTGTTTTAAAGAGCAGGAGATGCTCCTTATGAAGACATATTGCAAGAATTAGTGAATCCCCTGAATGCAGTTACCCAGCAAACTTCAGCCTTCTGGAGGAATCAAGACATCAGTTTCATGTAGATGAGATTGTTGAGGGCTGTGCTTTGTTTTTCAGGCCATCATTTGAAAGACAGGTGCTCTCTGGTTTTGTTTTTGTGTTATTGACTCTGACTGTTGTAAATCTCCTGTTAAACTTCACACTGCATGTATGTTCTCAGCTGCTCTGAGTGGTCTCCCCACGTGGTGTAAATGCTGATTTATGAACCCTGCCTCCTTCAGCCAGGGTTCCTGAGATCACATCCTCCTAGCAAGGGATGGGCTAAAATGGTCTTTTGTGCTTTCAGATGTGTTTTGGCAACATGGTGCTCAGTCTTCCAGTCCTTATTTACATGACTAGTCCCTCTTATGAATAATTGAACTTCTCTATATTGCTTTTGGAAAGGAAAAAAGAAAACCACTTCAAAGTCATGTCCTCCCATTAGGAAATAGGTTCCTCCTTAAAAGGAAGGATCATTTTTGAAGGCTAGAGCAACTTTTCTGTGTTTATACTTAGGCACCAGGAGCGCATAATTACTTTTAAAATAATAATTCTGCATTATTGACATGAAGGACTCAGAGGGTAAATAGGACAATACTTTTTCCTCCAAGGATATGCTCAGCAATTTGCTGATTAACTTGCCTTTTGTTTTGAAAACTACCTATTGCTTTAGGGTTTCATAAAATGTGGAAGACACTGATTTGGTGCCACAAGTCTCCCTGGTGCAGAGTACAGCCAGCACTGGTGCTGGTGTCCCTCACTTTTGCCATGCCAACAGCTACATTCTTTGCTCTTTTGGAGGAAAAACCCTTGGTGAGAAGTGAACTCTGAATGAATAACCATTTCTAATGCTGTTAAGGAGTAGGTGAACTTCAGTGTTCACCTGGTTTTAAGGCTGGAGAAGTTTTGTCAAATTTACTTCTTTTTCCATCATCTTGGATTTAGTTTTTTGTAAAGTTCGGATTGGGTATTAATACAGTCCCTTTCATTAAAGACCTAAGGCAGAGATCAAATAATTAGTTACAGAAAAAACTTGAAGGGTGAATGTTAAGAAAATGCAAGAAGCAGCATCTGTAGTATTTCCTGCAATAACATTTATAGCTATATCTTTGTTCTGGCTGTGCTAGATTAAGTATCTGAATTTTTTCCACAAAGATGACCTAAAAGCTTTGTAAAAATAATTATGTGGGTGATAGATAAATGTTTTCTAGGACTTTCCATGTTTTCTGGAAGTTGCTAGTGTCTAAACAGTTGTGCAAAACTGTAGTTTAGATATTTTCTAATATATCTCTAAGCCATCTTGGTTAGTGTTCCTGGCAGGTCAATAATAAAAGGAAAATAATAAAAATCACCTTTCTGGAACTGTTGTTTGATAAAGGTATTTTCTTATTTCATCTGTCTCTAGATTAGTTTTGTACTGGTATGAGTCCATTCTAACTCTATTGAAGCAAATCCTTTTGAGTCCGAAGTTGGTGATGTAACAGTAATAACATTTGGCCCAGTGTAAACTTCCATCAAATAAAAACTGTGGACTAGGAACCAGTAAATTCTCATACCTGTATTGTATCATACCTGCATACACTATTGGCTAATGTGGAGAATGACAAGAAAATAATGTTGATGCTGTTACTGAGAAGACAGGACAATATGTCATTTGACATGGTGGACAACACAAATGTAGAAGTGTGGTCAAGTAGCAGATACAAGTTATACCATGTGTCCTTCAAAATATTTGGAATGTATGGTTTGGGGATCTAGCAGTTTTGAGATAAACTTACCTTTCAGGAATACCTATGACTTAGGGGAAAGAGGAATGCTAAAGGCAACATAGTTTCTGACCTAGATAAAGACTCGGAGCAATGACTGGAGTCACAGCCAGGTGTGACGTCCAGGGTGATAGTAGGGACAGTGCTCATTGCTAAGCTGCTGAAGGCTGAGCAAGGAAAATAGATGAGTGATAGAAACTTAAATCTTTATGCAATTTTTGTTTTGGTCTGAGTTAAAGGTTTGTATAGAACTTCTCTGATAACACAGCAATGAGTTGCTCAAAATAGTTCCTTAAATCAGAGTCCATCAAAGGTTCCTGTCTTTACCCTACTTTTTAATGTTTCTTCTTTTTCAGGTACTCTACATATGTATTATCTGTTTGTGTATTTTTATGTCTTGTGGCCCAATGTTTTGTTGTATACAAAATGTCTTCGTGTCCATGGCTCTGTCTCTTTACATTTTTAGCATAGAAATGAGCAAGAATTTGTCAGTCTCCATCGCTAGAATATGCTCTTTTGTGTTGGGCAGTGTCACAGATACTGTTTGTGTTTTGCTGTTGCTTGTCTCTCAAGACAGTCAATAAGATACAATTGAGTGTCATCAGTACAATAGAACTTAATATAATATGCTGAATTGGAATGATAATCCCTCATAGAAAGGCTTGCATTTTACCTGTTAGTTTGCAATGTCTCTTATGACTGAAATAAATGGAGAAATATGCAAAGGCCAGTCTCTTCAGTGGCACCAAAAATAAAGATACAAAAGGTAGAATGCTTGTGTTAAGGTCATATTTAAAAAGAAAAACAAAGAAAAACAAAGAAAAACAAACAAACCAAACAACACAAACCCCTTTGAAGTTAGGGAATAATCTTTTGACGTCAGAAAACTCCAATGAGGGTTGCTTGAATAGCATGTAAGCTTTTGACCTTTGCAGTATAGTCAAATAAAGAACATCTAGTACTTGCATTGACTATTCAGATCTGTGGCCAAAAAGTCTTTAAATGTTCCAGATTGGAAGGTGGCAACTCATATTTCAGGCTGACTTGGGACAGAAATTTGAGGTTTTTTTCCCTAATTGTGCATGTGTTATCTTTGTGGTAGAAGTAACTTGAGTCCAGCTTTCAGATTTGAGCCTAGCTATAACCACGCTGTTAAAGCTGTATCATTTGACTTGGACAAGATGCTAATATCTGAAGATCTGCTAGAGATCTTGGTGTCTTTGAAAAGCTGATGCATCACTTCTAAAATTGAGCAGTCAGAAATAAAGGCATGTATTCATGAAGACTTTGCTGTCTGCAGTGTGAACAGGGACTTGTTTCATTTTTCATTAAGTGCTGAAATTACTGCATCAGAATTTTAGTATTTATGTTTCTCCAATTAAGTTATTCTGAACTAATCACAGTGCATTTACCAATTCTTCACAATGTTAGCAGCAATCTGTTAGTTGGTGTCTGGTATTTAAGTCTCTCTTGCCAAAGTTTCAATCTCCAAGGCTGAGAAATAAGTCTGTTTCTTTGAATAGCAATGAGAGACACTGGTAAGGATTAAAAAAAGGTAGACAGGGTTCAGCTGCTACTATTTCTAACAAAGTTTTTATCTTCTTGAGATTTATTCTGGGGGGAAAGGCTGAATTGTTTTCTAAATGGGTGTTTCTAGTGCTTGTAGAGAAAAGGTAGTTTAAGGTGCAGAACATTTCTAAAATACTTGCTCTGCATCTGTCTTTTATTGAAAGTACCACTTTCAGCAGCTGCATCTTTTCAGAGCTAAGTGAAACTGCTTAAAATATTTCAGTGGTGTGAGGTTCCCCGATAAGCTCTTCCAACTTAGAGCTTTCAGGTGCTGCCCCAGGATCTCCTAGTTACTGATTTTGGTAGCCAATATTTCTACATTAGGTTGCTGGGAACACACATTAAGCATCCTCCAGCTTCTGCATTTACCAGTGGAATTGCTTTACCTTGAACTACTGTACACAGCTATACGTAAACAGAGAAGAATGTGGTGAGAAAGTACACAGGAGAAGGATTTATACGAGGAAAAGTTGTGTGTGCTTTGTTCAATGAACAAAAGAAAATAACGCTTTGAAAGGCTGCAAGTATTAGCTCGTTATTATCACATCCTACTTTCTGCAGGGGAAAAAAAAAAAAAGAGGGGGAAGTTTAAAGGACAAAAAGAACTTTTCTGAGAGACAGAAATCCTCTCTCCACTATCTACGTATTTAGCATAGATGATGTGGTTTGTGTGCTACAAGTACCAGGGCTATTTTGTCTGTCTGGCGCGTGATGCGTTTGCCAGATTAGAAACATTAGTGCCCTCTATTGTTCATCAGAGAACTGCAAATATTTTCACAGATTATGATCCTTATTGTCGTTCTTGGTATCAAACAGATTTTAACAAAACCCACACACAATATAAAGGCACACTTCTGTAAGCTAAACTGCTTCATCAAGAAGAGTGCATGTGTTTGTTTCTATCAACATTCTGCTACCACTTTTTCTGCTTTATGAAATGCAATAAAATAAATTATAACACCCACTAGGGGAAAATGTCTTGAAATATCTATATAAATAGATATTCTTTTTGCTCACATATTTGCTGACAAGTTCACTTCTTTCTGTGAGCATTTTTTAGTAGCAAAGATATTTTTAATCAAGCCATTCTTGAGTGTCTGAAAGTGCTTTGAAATAAATATTGCCTATTTTTTCCCCTCAAATTTATGTTTTATTTCAAGAAATTGGACTTTTATTATTTTTATAGGCTAGCAGAAATACACGAGAGTGCAACTTTTCATGAGAACAATAGAAAAATAACATGGCCAAGCTGTGGTTTGGTTTTTTTTTGGTTTTTTTTTTTACTACATTAAAGTGAACTGCAAGAATGACAACTTCATTCAAGCAGATCATTTGGAATTACATTAAACAGCTGCTATTAAACAGCTGACAACAAAGGAGACCATTTTGATCTCGACAGCAGAGAGATTCGAGCAGCATGCTCCCTCAGTGATGCTATGAAGAACACATTGTGCTCTTGTATACCAACACGCAGTGTACTCCCCACTGTGCTTGTTGCCAAACACCGTTTTTTCAAATCACTTTGTATTCAGTCAGGGATCCGGGAAGTCCAAATCCAGCCAGACAAATGCAGAACAGCTTAGTTGAAGCAGCTTTAACAGGTGCCATCAGCACAGACTTGTCGAACCAGAGAGACAAGGCAAACAGCTATGGAGTGGTGGTCAATAGGATGTGGATTTGCCCCACTGCACATGATGGCACGGGGTGCTAAATAGCTTTGTTGGCACAGAGGCTGGCTTGTGGCACTTGGGTAAAGGGGAGGGAATGTGACAAGAAAAATACGTGGTCACTCCTTACAGACGGAGCCTGCTAGACTTTTATGCTCACATTAATTTGTTCTTCGCAGTCATGCCAGACTCCGAGTGGACCAGAATAAAATGAGCATACCTGTAAAGGGATAAATGGAATGAACGTGGGATTGATTTAAGAGGGTGCTTCCCATGCTTGAGATAGTTGACTGAAGGATGAGGAATAAAATAAGAGTGGAGATAATTGGATGGGTTCTTGTCTTATGCTGTCCTTGTCTTTCAGGGTACGAGAGGCATCCCTTCATTATATCATTGTAATCTGCCGTTGCTTGTAATGCACCACGTGTGTTGCCCAAAAGGCTGTGTTACCTCTTCCTAGTGTGGAGCTGTCCTACACTTTCAGTGCCTTTTCAGCCATAACCTTGACACACTCCTGCTGACCTTCTTCTGGAAGTGTGGATTTTTTTTCAGGTGGTATAACAGTGACAGAAAATAGGTTGCAGTACTTAAAACAATTGTTTATTCTACTGTTTTCTTTAAGTGAGGATGTGGTGTAGTTGTTTCTGAATATGAAGGGACATAGTTGATCAGTGAACTAGAATTTATTTTATTGCCTTCTAGCAAAAGAGGGAAAATCCAGCAAATGATTTGATAAATGTTCATATTTTAATTTCAATTTCAAATGTAATATTTACAGTGTTAGAGAAATATGAAACTTCAGCCTCCTGAGAAATTTTGCAAGGCATTAAACTAAATTTTTTTATTAGGCCCTTAGTTTTGGTTTCATATCTCTATTTACATCAATAGTTCTTGTCACTTTCACGGAAATTATATGAAAAAAGATGTGAAAAGTTGTCAGATGTGGCTCTGCCAGTCACAGAACCATTTTGCAGGTTTGTTTTAAAGAATGTGTTGTATCAGTAGGGATGGAAATTATAAGCTTTGCATTAGAAGGTGCTTGGCTGGGCCAGAAACTGGACACTTTTGTCTGTTTTACTGTAAGAAAAAATCTACTTTTACTGTTGTTGTCACACTAATGATGGGTAAAACCAGGAAGGTGGCCTGGACAGAAGTGGTTAGAAATAAATTATTATGAGGAGTGTCTGTCCTCTGTTCTTTGTCACACAGCATAGAAAGTAGTGAATTGTGTTCATGTTGGATGTGTGCACTTCCACTGTAGAAGAAATTGAGTTTGAGTTTAAATCGGACTGTAGTCATGCTGGACTGCGTATCTGGAGCTAAAACATCCTTGTATGGAAACTTTTTTACTTCACTTTACGCAAAATAATTCAAGCTACATCATATATGAGTTACCTCAATGGTCAGTTCTTCCCTGTGTTTCATCGTATTTCTAACCTGCATTAGTCCAAAGAACTGTCTGACCTGAAAACCCTTGTCATATGTGTAATTTGTGAATTCTCATCAAGTTAACTCTCTCCTTGCTAAGTTAGATTCTTATGATGCTTGTGTGTTTGTGGAATTGAGTGTTGTCCTTAAAAGCAGTGGTTCTTGGCTGGTAGCAGGTGACCCCATCCTCTTGGGCTCAGCCCCGGGGGGGAGGCTGTGCCTCCTCCCTGATCAAGACAGCAGAGGAGATGGGTGGAGTTTTGCTCTCAGTCTTTGTAGAGAGCCAGCTAGGTATTTCTGATTTACTTCTGCTGAGCCAAATATGTCTCTTAGCTGGATTACATTTAGTGAAACACAGGTCTTTATTGACATGAAAAAAAAGCACTTACTGAAGTCAAGCATTAGGTATTCACATTTACAGAGGTCTGCCTGCATGTTATATCCAGCACTGTGCAATGTCTTGTGTGTTTATTTTTAGCCAATAAGGAAAAATGCCATAGAGATCACATTAAAACTTAAATAATAAGGAAGTAAAAAGAGTCTTAAAGAGATCAGGCTGAAAAATCTAAAGCAGCCTCGTTTCTTTGTGTGCTCTTGTATTGGCTTCAAGTAATTTGTCTTTAACTGATACATATTCTTCTCAAGATGTAGCTCAGTGTTAAGGAGCTGACACGCAATGGCAAGCCACAAGAAGGCTGAAAAGGCAGCATCATGAATAGTGAACTCTCTCTTGGTTTCCTTGACACCTGCATAGTGCATACTGCCAACTATGATAAATGGAGCAGAAATATAGACACTTACTAAAAAGATGGAGCAGAAGTTAAAGGCTGGAGTGAGAGACATAGAAAGATGTATGCTTGATCTCACTTGGAAAGAGAAACAAATGGGTAGGGGAGCAAGTGAAGTTGAATGACATCTTGAAGACAGGAAAGGACTGAGGCTGAAGTGGCAGGAGGCCAGCAAGAAGAGCAGATGGGAGGTGGGACAAGTTTATTACCAGAGAGGCCATTGGATGGTAACAGTGCACATACTGCTAGAGAAACAGATGAGGTGAGCTGATAATTTTTCTGAATTCTCTCTGAATGTGTCTCCTATTCAGATTCCTTATTTCTTGAACTTGGTATACTTTTTGGGAAACTTCCCTGGCAGATGGAGGAAAACTGTGCCATGTGACGCTCAAAAAAGCGATCAGAAAGACAGCAGAGCAGGAGGGGGGAGTTGAGCTGTGTTCCAGAATATTTGAACTTGTGTTCCAGAATATTTTTGTAAATGGGAAATACTGCGTCTGTAATTCTAAACTGTTGCCCCTGGAAGATCAAAGTAACATTAGAGAAGCATATTTTAACAAAGCTGAATTGGCCAGAACAGTTCTTCTCTTACTGTAGGAATTGGACAAAATGTACCATGTCGTTTGGCTTGATAGTGGCCACCATTGTCTTACAAATCTTGTGTAAAATTGACAGATGAGTGAGTCTGACCTGATGCTGGGAAAAAAACCCAACAAACCAGCTGACCTTGTAAAAGCCCCAAAGAGCAGAAGAAATGATGTTTTGCCTGCAGGGCTCATTAATTAGTTGAATTTCTCATCTAATCCTTCTGGGTCAGCTGTGTTGCTTAGCCTACTCCAGAAGGGACAGGCTTGTAGAAACTATCATGACAGGTATCTTCAAGATGCAATATGCAGGCATAAACTATGTATGCATTCAGCAAGGTATATTCTACAACCTCTGTCCTTGCATGTAAATGAGGGGGTAGTAGTAAGGTGTTATTTTCATTTGGATAGTTAGCCTTTTAGATGATCTGATTTGAGATTAAAATAAACCTTGGACCAATCTGTAGAAAAATGTTTTCCTTGGTTTCTTTTCTTCATAACTGCTCAGCTACCACATCTCTCTCCCATCTGTACTAATTGTTGTTTTAATAAATCAACAAAAACAAGTAGTTCCAACAATGCAGTAGTGTGTGATACCTCATGGTATCTCTGACACAGCAGTCTAAAAAAATGTTTTAAAATATTCATATATTAGTAGCAATTAATTCTGTTTTATTTTTATTTTAGCAAGTGTAAGGACTACATTTTTCTCTGCACTGCACCATATGCACACACCTTGTATGAAGTTTGCTCATATGCCTGCACAGTTGAAGGTAAAAGTGATCTGTCACCTTGACAGCGTTTGAGGGATCTGCAGTGCTTTAGGAGGTATGATTCCAGGACAATGCCGGTTTCATGCCTTCCCAGCAATAAAGCCATTCTTGGTGCTAAGGATAATAAAAGTTGGCTGTTCCTTTACGAGCACTTCAGGAAGCAGAATGCACTCCAGCCTCTTGCTCCAACCCATGCAAAGGGAACAACCACAGAAGCTTTTGATGCATCAGTATTAGTAAAATTTAAAACAATGGGCTGCTTTAAGGAGCTTTGGGTTTCCTTTGAATCCGAGTAAGTGCTCTGCGTTCCTCACTGTCTCTGTGCTTAACTGCACTGTTTTTGGCAATAATAATATCATTTTCTGTTAACGTGATGATATTCATGCCTGTAAATCTTCAAAACTGTGTGAGTGAGAAAAAGATAGAGAATCACTACTCATCGCAACCACCTCTAGGGAGAAATTCAGCATTTGTTCAATAGCAAAGAATAAACTTACCTGGAAGTTCAGGACAATTAAAGTAGCAGTTTAAAATTCGGTATGCTATGTAAAAGGTACATTGGGCTTTAGGATATACTAATTGGGACAAAAAGAGGGACAGTCTCCCACCTCCCTCTCCGTTCCTGCTATCCCAAATTACTTCTGCCTATACAAATAAACATGTGGAAAACCCCTTTCACAAAGAAGTCTTCTCATACTCGAGATTGAGTGCACAGGCCTAGTTTGTCACCCTGGGCATTTGAGAGCAAGAGAGAGAAGGCCAAGAAGACAGATACATTGTATATGTGCATATATATCTATATCTGTATCTATCTCTATATGTATATCTCACATAAAGCCAGACTAAAGCCAAAGTGTCTGCAGAACAGTGTCACTGTAATTTTTTTCCTTGCTGTTCAAAGCCCTAGCCTGTATTATAGCTGGCTTAAGTCCTGTCATAACACAAGTTTGATCTGGAGGTTTCAGCCTGTGCAGGTTCTTTCGTGTCATTTCTAACTTTTAAATCAGATGATATTAATTTTGAAGGAATTAGCCGGAAATTTCCTCGTAGTGCAATGAAATGGCATGAGTTAGCCAGCCTTGCTGCTAAAGGTTTTCTAATGAAAACTAGGGTGATATGAAATTTCCCTGATAAAAGGATCTATAGGTTTCATCTGCTGTATTAAATACCAGCCTAAAAGGGACGGCGGGAGTCACAAATGATTGACTAGATATTATCTACTTGTACATTCCAGGGACACTCCTTTACGCTCTAAACAAAGCCTGAAAATCTGGAGGGTTGGGACTGTTTTCTTCCTTGAGGCTGGCAAGCTCCTTAAAAGTCTCGATGGCTTTTTCCTGTATTTTATTGTTGCTCTCTTAAGCGGCTCCTTTCGGGATGGCACGGAGGGTGTCAGGCGGTGGCGTGGCCAGGTGTCTGTGTGACCGCCATCCCCCCAGGGCCGGGGGCGGGGGACACCGGGAGGTGTTGAGTGCTGAATGTTAAGCTCGTTCCTTTGTATGGCTTAGAAATCTCTGTTGTCCGGAATTGTACAGATAAGGCAGACCCATTTGCTTCATTGTCAGGCAATGTAGCTGAATAGAAATGCAAATGTGACATAAGGGGACTGCGCTGGGGAGGCGTTTGCTGTTCCCTCCTCTAACAGTGCTCCTGGCTGTTGGAAAATTCCTGCAGAATCCAAGGGGTGTGTGTGGGGGGTGTATATATTTTTTTTTAAATTTTTTTTTCCTTTTTAATAATTACCTACAGGTTTTAGGGAAGATTTTCCTAAAGAAACTGCCTCTCCCTTGCAGATGCTTTTATTTTTATGCAGTGGAACGGCTCGGTTTTAACTCCCTTATCAAGAGCTGCATGCACTGCCCAGACTAAATTGGGAGCATCTCCACACTGTTTGACAAATAGATTTTTTGTAAACTGATTTAGCCTTTTCATTGTTTGCATTTCATTATATAGCAGACTTCATGTCACAAAATCGGTATTCATTCAAAATAGAGAATTTAGAGATAGGACTGTAGCCAGATAAAAAAATATTGCACAGCTCAGGTCTATTAACCATAGAATAATAGCAAGTCAGTGATCCAAGGGGTAGTTCTTCTGCAGGGAAGGGCTAACATAACTGAGGTCAGGAGTCAGACCTCAGGACTTCAAATGTGGCTGTCACCAGATTTACAAGTAAATCTACTGGGAAAACAGGGAAAATGAAGGGACCTTGCAGGATACAGAGAGAGAAAGGCAGCCCAGCTCTTTCATCTTAAATCTCAGGCTTCTCAGTGGATGAAGAATAAAAGTCTGATTTGCTTAAGTGCTTCACTTTATTCAAAAACTCCGAGTTGCATCTTCCAAAGCATGATTCAAGGATCTAACTCAATCAGGTTTAGAGAATTTATTTAGAAAAATAACATTAAAAGAGAGCTGATTCTTGTTTTTCTGCCAAATTCATTATTGAATAAAAGATTGTTAGCATTTTGAAAATATGTGTACTAAATGCAAACAGTGCTAAAGAATTCAGATACGGCCTTTAATAACACTGGAGAAGTTTATGTTAATGCCTTGGGAGCAGATAATCTGAAGTTGAGTAAACGGGTCAGTAGGAAGACTGAGTTGCAACTTTTTCTTTTGATATTATATTTCTAAAAGCCTTTCCAATTTTTTAAGCCTATTGTTTCCTTGACAATATTAGAGAAATTCTTATCTGTCTCTTAACAGTCACATTGTAATGGGTGCATGCAGAAATTGCTTTAGATTTTCTTGCTATAGCAGCTCCCTGGCATTATCCTCCTGCTAATAAACTTCAGCTCCTTTGGACATAGTCCTGGAAGGGTTCAAGGCAGGTAACAGCAAGGGTGTTCCCCAGGGAATCAGTATTTCGCTGGGTGGTATTGTTTGAACTCAGGCTCAGATAACTTGTAACCATATTATTCTGGGTTACCTGGTCAGTAAAGATACTGCATTATGGCGCTAGTATTAGATCTGTTTCCTAGGTGCACAAAAATGGATGTCCTTTCAGGAATTAGGTAATCAGGAATCTGTTATGCAGTGTTAAAACATTGTAAGTAACGAGGAATCTGTTCTGCAATGCTACAGTGTTGAGTGGGGGTGTGTGCTACCCAAGTCAACATGTATTTGTTTGAGAAAAGAATGTAAAATCTGGCTGTCACCTGGAAGCTCTGGAAGCTTGGAGGGACAAAATTATTAATAAAGTGGCTTCTAACTAGAATGAAAGATGGAGACATTCACTTTTCTATGCATGTGTTGGTTTAGCTTACTTTCCTGCCACCTATTTTTGGTGTGTGAAGATATGTAGATAACCAAGAGCCTAGAATATAATACATTTACATGTGGTTTGTGTAGGTGTAGGCACACACACAGACACATCTGCAGTAATTGAACCAAATTGTTTGTGATACAAGTGTCAGAAGTGCAGTTAGTCTAAAGGCTGTACTTTCTGGATCAATTCACACCTTGAGTGACTGCTTTAGCAACGAAATATTGACTGGAACTGCTTAAAAGTCATACTGCTATTTTATTGCTTTATTCAGCATAGTAAGAATCAAATAATTAGAATTCTTACTTTTCCTTTTTTATCTGTGAAAGACAGAAATTTATGTCATAGGCAAATTAAGCTCAATTTCTGGAAATGTAACACCTGAAATGGAGGCAGAGCTGGTGGGAGGTAAAAACAGCCTAATATGAAAACTTAAGTTTGCATGGTTTTTTTAAAAAATAAGGTATAAATACAAATTTGCAAGTAAATGAATTAAGCTGAAAGAGCATGCGCATAGCATTTACACCTTAACCATTATACGTGGAGCTAAATCTATTGATTCAAGATTGAATAATTGAACAGAGCTAACTGTCTGGTCAATAGAAGTGAAGCTGCTATAGAACAGAAACAGAGTTGATAATAGAAGGCTTCAGCTGCAGAAGGATGTCATTATGATTATATGCTGTCATTTGATCATACTTACTAATAGAACCAGAAAAAATGTTTCCATTGTAATAATGTAATGTAACACAGGTATTTTTGTTAAAGTGTGACTTATGTATTGTATTAATGGCGTTAATGTTGCCTTAAATGTTTGTGTACAAGTCTACTGGAGATAGCAGGATTGCTGCTCTTGTGTTTGTGTGTAGTGGCATCTCCTTGGTGTGTATTCTAAACCTCCAACCCCCCACTAAGGGGAAAAGAACATAGCAGTGGTCAAGAGCCTCTCAGTGCACCCTGACGCATCAGGTCTTGGACTTCCAGGGGGCTGGAGCTGGAGGACCTGGGAAAAGAGCAATTGGTGGTGAATTCTATTTTTCTTTCAAACTCCTGGAGCCACACAGTTACCACCTGAGAGCTGTATATCCGTGATAACCTGTAAGTCTCTTTATCTTAATGGCTGGGAGAAGTACAAGGAGTTCTTAATGTGCACACAAGTGTGTGTCCAAAAAATCATGTAACCTGTAGTCTAATTATGCTTCTAAACAGTTTACATTATTAAGGGCTTAGTCAGTCAGCTGATACAGGCATTTAAAAAGGGCACATATACCGAAAGAAAAATCAGAATTCTGTTAGTACAGGGACGGAGTTCAGTGGCCTTCATGGAAGCCTCTACCTATTTCAGATCTGGGTGTCTAGAGATGTGTTAAGGGTAGCTATTACTTTATGGGGAGGGAGGATTTGTTTACTCTTGAGCATCTGAACTCAGCCTTTGTTACCAGTGGTTTCAGAGCTGTTAATTTCCCATGGTGAAAGCTCTTTTCACCAGCACAATCAGGTTATGCTGAGCTGAGGACGTTTCACTGGTCTCATTTGTCTCCAGTATTAATTCTGTGCCAAATTCTTGCTTCCCAGGTCAGTGAAATGTTAGAAGATAGAGAATCTCACCCCAGTCTTGGAGAGAACAGTTATATGCTGCTTTATTATATTGAATTGTTCCTTAATAGTTATTTATAACAGGACAACCATGTAGAAAGTCCCTGCTTGACAAACAGATTGGGCATTTGCGATTTTCAGTAGTTGAAATAGATGCTTTCCTGAGATCGGTATTTATGGTAGCTAAACTGTGTTTAATTTAGTGTTCCTTGCACCTTTAAAAGGTGCAACTCCTTTAATCTGTTGTTTTAAAAAGCATGCATTAGATGTCAGACAACATAAAGACAGCATGTAGAGATAACCCTGATGTAAGTGATGGTTCCAGTCATCTAGTGTATGGATAAAAGATTTCCAAGGCTATGCCACTTGGCAGTTCAACATGATCTAGCTGTTTGCTAATCAGAGAACACGAGAAGAACAAAGGAGGGAGAACAAAAATGTTGAGAAAAGTGTTCTATAGCTAGAAGATGTACAGTGGGACAAGTAACACGGGGGTAGGATTGGATAAAGCAGTCATGGAAACAATGAGCCATAAGAGGGCAAAATTTGTTTCACTTTGTTTCGTGTGACTTGAGTTTGTTGGTAAAGGGGATAACATTTTGTATTCAGGCAGAGAGCATGTTCTGTAAATCTCTTCAGTTACCCGTTCCCTGGGTGTCGCAATAGATTAAGTCGCTGTGTGATGATATGACACCGCCATCACTCGTCTTCCTGGGATATTGCTGGAGGCAACAACAAACCTGTGTCTTTGGCACATGTGAAGGAATTTAGTGCTTGAGGGGTTAAATTACACAGGCTCCCCTGTGGATCAGCTTATGCTTGGACAGTAATAATAGCAATAACATTAATAATAAAAATGCCAGAGCGAAGGGAGTGGAGGGAGAGCAGGGAGAGAAAAAGGCAGAAGAGTGATGGAAGATGGGCTGGGACAGTCAGGGCTGGGGGAGGGCAGGCTGGAGGATGCGTTTTGTACAGCAGGTGTCCCAGCTCCACGTCAGATGTCGTAGGAGCCTCTGCGACATGGACATGCACAAATAGATGTTACAAAAGCTTTGAGGATGGTTGGTGGCTCTGTGTGTGTCTGTGCTCTCGCTTCAAGCCATGATATCCTAGGGCAGTGTAACAAGCAATTCATGTCAGCTCACAGTAAAGATTATTGGTGTTTTCACTGGGGAAATATTTACGCTCCATCTTCTTCTTCTCCTTCTATTTTTAGCGCCTTGAGCTTGCAGTCAGGTAGAAGGGCAGGTGGGGGAGTGGGAAGAGACCCATTGAGGGACATGTCTCATCCCTCAATTAGATGTAGCTAAACCCCTAATCTTGCTTAGGAATAGCTGCTGATGCTAAGTTTTTTTTCTTTCCCTTCTGGTTTAGTGGGATATTACATTTCACTGCGGTATAGGTGATAGAATGGGATGTCAACTGGAATGTTTTGATTCTAACAGAAAGCTTAAATGCATTTTAAGGAAGGTACTTTTACATAGGTGAGGCCTCCAAAAAAAACCACCAAAAGGTAATGTAAGTACAGAATAAAGTGCTGGGTTTTGGGTTGGGTGTTTTTTTTTTTTTTTTTTTTTAAATTCCTGGGTAGAAAAGCCATCACAGTAAAAGACAGCAATTTATTGCGTTGCTGAAAAAAACCCCAACAAAACAAAACAACAAACAAAAAGAGAAATCTGAATTTGTTCTCTTTCAGATTTGTTGTTTATCATAATAATCCTTCTAGTGAAAAGGGCTAATTTACTCTTTCTATAGGAATATTTTAAGTGTGATTATCATAATATCACAGCTGCTGAAAAGGTCTAAAATAGGGCATTGACCTTGAACGTGTTCCTGCGTTTAGTATGTGGTGCTTAACATTCAAGAAACAATACAACTGCAACTCATTTATTAATGTATAATCTCAAAATGTTAACTCTTACTCCATAAATACATGCCACAAGGATTGTAGAAAGCTTGCAGTATCCCATGAAGAACATGTGGTATTTTATCAGTGTAAATATGTATAAGATTTTCAAGATTTCTGCTGGGAATACTCCATAACTAAAGTAAGTTTTCCCTTTGGTACTGCACTAGTTTATGATTTAATTTTTACTGACATTCCACCAGTCATATTATTAGCTTCACAAAATGAAAGTGAAATAATCCTGTATTAATTAAACAGAGCAACTGAATTCCCTCAGTCATCTTATCCTTGGCTGTCTGAGACAGTAATGCACTTCAGTTTCTCTGAAGAAACTTACACTAAAAAAAGAGCTTGGGGTAATAGTGAGATATCCATATTGAAGTGTGTGCCTGAATTATCTTTAGGGAGGAGACCTTTTTTGGTGGGTGACAGGCAATGTGTGTGCAGCTCCCTTTTCTGTTTTTTTTTTCTTCCTTTTTTTTTTCCTTTCTTTCATTTTGTCAGAGGCTTTGGAAAAGGTGTTTCGTCAAGAGAATAATATTCATTTATAGCAGTGTGAACAGATTCTATTCTGTACCAGTGAAAGTAGTCATTTAAATACTCATACCCATGCCCTTGAAAATAAAACAAGGAGAAAATATGTAGTATTTATTTGAGACCAGATAAATTGAATGTAGTTCAGTAACATGGTAAGGCAATTGCTGTTATTTCACAGAGACATTTTTTATATGCTGGAACTGAGTGTAGCAGCAAAAGCTAAAATCCTTGCTCTGTGTATTTGTGAACACACTGTGGAAAAGTTCTAAGGAGCATTCAGAGATTGTGTTGTATGAGCTTTCTTGCCTAAGATCGAAACAAAGAGTAATTAATGCTAAATACAGATTGAAGTAGCAGATGGTTTTTAAGTAATAACTTGATAAGAGTTTGTCCAACTATGCACAAACAGGTGAGCAGAATTTGGAACTTTTGAGGCATTAGCTTTTTTGACTCATTAGCAGCATATCCAAGGGTGCACTTCCAGTGAGAAGCACAAAGAGGAGTAGACAGTGGCAATACTATTCTCATGTTAATTTCACTGTAGCATTGAGTGAGCTCACATCTGGGTAGTGTTTCTTTAATGAGTGATTGTGAATAAAGAGAAAATCACATATTTGGTGACACTTCAATATTGATTTCAAACTCTTAACAATACGGTATTTTCCAGCTGGACTTTGAATAAGGTTCCATGGTGTATTGCAAATTTTTATCTGAAGTTAACTGTATGCTTGTTTCAAAACAAATCCTCAGCAGCTACCAGACTTCCATATTTTTGCTGCTCGCTTCCCTGCTGGCATGAGCTTGTTGCTCCTTTTGGTAAATACACATTTGACACAATGCACTGTGAGGCTTCCATGAAGTACCACTGAACCTTACTTCACTTGCCTTAAGGTGATTGTGCTTTAAGAATCTGGCTCTTCTGATGCCTTGAAATGTCTGTAGTATTTAGATGTGAAGAGGCTTAAAGATGTACTGTTTGGCACACAGGAAAAATTAGATGCACAGAGAGACATGGCAATGTAGGTGCTGCTCAGCAATGCCCTTTGACTGGTACAGGCACTCCTGACAGTTTTTTCCTTCCCCTCTCTTGATTCCATTACCACTGTTTTGTATAGACTCCTTGTGGTAAGATTTTGCACTGTGCGTTTTGATAAGTTATTGCAGATGTGTGTTTGCATGCATGGTCTTATTGTGTATTCCCTGATAAAATTCATGAAACTGATACCCGTATTGCTTTTCTCCCCCTACTACTGCTTTTATTTATTTCCACAGAAGAGCTTAAAATGAAGCTACAGTTAGCCCTAGTTTATTTGCTGCTGTAATCTTTTTTTTTTTTTTTTCCCACTTTCCCCAAACTGATCTGTAACTGTGAAACCCAAGTTCAAGAATGTAGTTGGAATTCCAGGCCCCAGTCTGGTGGAGGTGACACTTTCAGTCCCTGGGGGAAGAAGCCAACTGCTTTGTTTATCAACATGCAAAGTACAGCACAGTATTTCTGGTTCTCCAAGAGGCAGCACTGGCAGGGCAGAGAGCTCCTTGCTTGGATGAAAGATGCATGATAGAAAACGAGTGATAGCTCACAGGGGGAGAGGAAAAATGCATTATTTGGGGGTGCAGAGGAGGGTGGGGGACAACAAGCTCACAAGGTAGTGGAAACTGTGTGAGCATGCAGAGGAGGACTTACAGGAAGACAGAGCACGACAGAAGGAGAGACCATCGGTGGTTCAGCCCCTGAATAGAAAATCTTAGGAGATAATGAACAAAAGTAGGAATGAAGCTAACCTGTGCTTTGGGGTAAGTTTCAAAATGGATTAGCTGTCAGATTTCAAGGAGGGTGTATTCCAAGGAATGTAATAAAGAAAAGAGACCATATCAAATCACACATGTACAGGGATTCATTTATGGGTGATTTTTATATAAGAAAAAGACATACACATGCATTGAAAGCATTTTGGAATTAAAAATATTGAAAAATAGCCATTTTGGGTATAAATCTATACATAAAGATACTCAGTACAAACAATATATTTCTATTTTCATGTTTTGTCCATGTGTTCATGTAAATCAGTTTGTAAGACTTGTATTTTGAGTTTATATACATTATAAACAGTTTATATACATTATATACAGTTTATATACAGATAACTATATGTAAAGACATATAGTTATCTGTATATAACTATATGTATATGACATATAACTATATGTAAAGACAGCATATTCAAGCTCTGATTTGATTCCAAAATCTACATTTATGACATTGTTACTAAAAGAGGATGTTCTAATACAGTAACGTGATTTACTGCCTCTCGTTTTAAAATTTGGTAAAAACTGATTTTTTTTTTTTTTTTGTCCCTGATGTTTCTACAGAGTACTTAAATTTTACTCTACATTTCAGAGCTTTTTAATTCACTGCTCACAAGCAAATTTACATCTTAATTACAGAGTTCACATTTAACAATATAGACAGCATAATGCTACTGGTAATTAAGCTTTTACTACCTGCTTTTATACAGTAGTCTGAGCTGTAGTTTTGCTGTGTGAGTTCTGATTCCTAAAATTGCAAGTATTTATACCAGGTTTGTAGGAAGCAGGCCCAGTCTTCACATAAGGTTAAATACAGTAGACTGGAATCTCTTTGCTGTAAACATATACAAAGATGTCTATTGAACCTACATATTTTGGAATTTGGTTGTGTTGCTCTATGTTTTTGGTAAAATGCTATGAAGCAGATCTGGAGAGGGCATTTGTGTTTCCATTTGTGAATGGTATTACTGCATTCTCAGGGTTCGCGCTGATTTGTTTTGATCTAAAATACTGCCATTTGCATCATGTTAGGGCTGCAGTCACAAAAGATTTTATAGGAGTTGAGCTGCATTCTAAGAAATTGTTGTCTTTCCAGTGTTGGTTTGTTTCTTTTTCTGGAAAGAAACAGTCTGCATCTGTCTTCACTTGTAGGGGTAGAAAATATGTATGGTGCCTTAGTTGTAATATTAAGTAAAGGTGGTAGCTTTTGAGGAAAAAAATCATCCCATCCTATTCTGATTCTTTCAAAACGGGATATATGCATGTGTTTCAGTACTAACAGTGTCCCTAATGTCCCTAAATTTGAGTATGGTCATTGTGTTGGAACAAGTTTAATCAGGAATCTTTCATATGACAGAGAACAACTCTGAGCTGGCTGTAAGCAGTGTTTTGCTGGAACCGGGCTTGGAGATGTTTATGCAGGCATGCCTACAGGGCTACATGTTTACTGCACTTAGTTCAGCAAAACTTACTTTACAAAAAGATCCAAACCCCCTAACACTGTAAAGGTCTTGGCACCCTCCCAGATTCACTAATGCAGAGCTACTCCAGTGCAGCCCTTATCTCATTAAAATGAGGCAGGCTGAGTTGGTCCACTCTAATCCCTGCACACTAACAGAGAAAATTGATCAGTTCTGGATCTTTTCTTTCTCTTGCCTGTTTCGAAATATACACATCTAAACATCCAAATACTCGCACAGGCGTTATATCCCTTATATATATATATATATATACACACCCCCATGATACGATGTAACTATAACCTGTATAGGAATACAGGTTATATATAGGAATTCGCTCCCAGTTGCACCCATTATGTTGAGTGGATTTGAGCGCTCGTTTTGTTAGGATTTTTTTTTTCTTTTTTTTTCTTTTTTTTTAACTAAGTAGAAAAAGCTTTTAATTTTTAAATAGAAAATTATATATCTCTATACTAGCTGGTTGTATAATTTTTATGTTTTAATGTATAATATCATATATACATAATCCAATTCCAGCCCGCTCCCCCTCCCCTTTCCCCCCCAAAGCAACTCGCACGACAATGAAAAGTTGAGTTACCCAGAGGCTTCGGCAGGCTGCGCTTGGCGTTATAATTATTTGTTTTTCCCCGGCGCCGAGCAGTTCCAAAGGTTAGGGAAGCGGCGTTCAGGAGAGCGCGCCGGGAGCCGAGCCCGGCTGCCGCCACAGCCAAACGCCACGGCCGGCAGCGGCGGCGCAAACTTCATCCTCTACCTTTGCGCGCAATCCTTAACCGGGAGCCTGCCAAGGTACCTGCCGAAGTTGGGGCCGGGCGGGGAAGGGAAGGGAAGGCGGGAAGGAGGGCGGCGGAGCGGCTGCGCCCCGGCGGTGGCTCCGGCGGTGCGGGCACGTCGCCGGGCTCTGCTGTGCCCCGGCCGCCGCCGCCGCCTCAGGCCGCTCCCCCGTCCCCACCCTCTACCTGCCGCGCGCCCCGCGCGCCGGGCCGCCCCGGCGCCCCTGGCGCCTGATTGGCCGCGGCCCCACCAATCGGCCGTCCCCCCGGGCCGGGGGGATGCATATGTACAGCCCTGCTGCATATTCATGAGCTCCGCGCGGGGCTTTAAGTCCTTGATTAGGCGCGCGGGCGAGCTTTTGGTCCCCGCCCGCCGCCGCCGCCGCCGCGCCCGGAGCGCGCCCGTGCCAAGTGCGCGGCGCTCGGCCACGGAAACTTTGCTTTCACCGCGGGGGCGCACGGAGGATGGTCGCCGGGCGCACATGGATTCGGTAGAACTTTGCCTGCCGGAGCCGCTCTCCCTGCACTACGAGGAAGAGTAGGTACCGCTCCCCGCCCCCACCCCACCGCCGCACGCCGCCTGCCCCAAAACATGACAGGCGCCTAAGACGCCGCTGCAGGTAACGCTGCGCCGCGGCCGCGGGCGGGAGCCGGCCCGGGGCGCTGCGCGGCCGCTGCGCGCCGTGGGGGGGGCGGGCCGGGCGGGAGGCGCCCGGCGGGAGCGGCGCAGGCGGCGGGCGAGCGCTCGGCCCCGCGGCCGCCCCGGCGCTCGCCGCCTGACAGGTGCGCCGGCTCCCCTGGCAGCGCCGGCGGAGAGGCGGCGGCGGGCGGGCGGGAGGGAGCCCGCGCCGCGCTGGGGAGCCGGCCGGGAGCGGCCGCCGGCGCGGTGCCCGGTGCGGTGGAGCCGCCGGTGCGGTGCGGTGCGGTGCGAGCGCCCTGCCGGGGGGCGCCGCTCCGGACCAGCGGCGGCAGCGGCCGGGGGCGGCGTGGGGCACTTGGCGGGGTCCGCGCCGCACGGCGGGTCTCTCTCCGCGCCTGCTTCTCCCTACAAAAGGCAGCCGAACACACTTTCTAAGGAGCCGCAGTTCTTGGCTGGCACTTCTCAGCTACCTGGCGGAGTGACTCCGGCGGAAAGTGCGGCGCCCAAACAGAACCGGGGCGGTCTGGGGCTGAGGAGCGGCTCCTGAACTTGCGTTCAGCCCGCAGCCGGGATTAAATATTAGTATATCACGGGAGCTGTCACCGGTTCATTTTTCTTCGTGTCGAGCCAGTTACGTCGCCGTGCCCTGGTGTTAGGCCGGGGGTGACAGGAGCGCCGAGGAGAAGCCCCGGTTGGCAGCCAGCATCGCCCCAGCCGCGGCAGCGGAGAGGCTGCACGGGAGGTGACAGTGTACTATAGGTAGATGCCCACTAGCTGTCCTTACTGCCTGCACAGTGCATGGCTGGTGGTAATTAAGCCAGGCATGAAAAGTGAATTGCCGTGATCGCATGTTAGGGAAATAATATGGGAAGTAAAGAATAGCCTGGCTCGCAGGAATACAGTTGGGGAAGGGGACGCGGGGAAAACCCGCTGTAGTGTTTTGGGGGTAAAGAAAAGAAAATAAACAGAGGTAGGGTGCCCTCTCAGCTGTGCTTTATAGGTCAGCGCACTGTACATAGTGTAAGATAGCTTCGTATAAACTGCATAAGATTGCAGTTTCCACAGCTTTTACTAACAGTGACACATTTTTTGTAAAATACATAAAAAGACGATAAGTTGAGTGTTTTGTGGTTGGTGGGGGTTTTTTTTTGGTGAATTTTTTCACTCCCCCCCACCCCCCCAAAGGAGCTTTCTTGAATTTACCTTCTTACAGCTAATTTGAATGATTAGTTTAGATAAGCCTCTTAGAGTAGATGCATTTAAATGAAATCGGGGCACATGTCTTTTTGGCTCTGGTGCAAGATTCAAACTAATTTTTTTCTTCCTCTGGCTCAATTAAAAGTCAGGTTAAAACATTCCCAACATATTGTCTGAGTGCAGGGCTAGAGGCATGTGGGATTGAGTGGACACAGAGAAAGAGCTAACATTCAGAAACATATCTGCTTTGCTGTCTCAGTTAATAAACACCAGAGTTTTACACGTTATTAATATCTATAATAATTATGATTTGACTACATACTGTGACATGTATATGTACATGTAAGCATAAGGACATACAAATAGGTGTAGGAATTTCTACACCTATTATGGTGTAGAAACTCCTATGTTTCTTATGGATGAGGGTAGAGAGGATTCGAGCTAAAAATTATCTGAACATTTTGGGAGTGCACAGACATCTGTCTGACCAGCACTAGGTATGCTTTGATTTTAAGGCAGAGCTTGTTAAAGAATGCAATAACTTAAAGCCAGCTGCAGTCTTAGCTTGTTGCTCTTTCAGCAATAACAATAGCACTAATAATTACTAATAGTTAATAAGCTAACAGATGCAATAAATATATCTGCTCATTTTGACATATGTGTCAGTTTAATAATTTTAAATGAATCACTGCGTTCATAACGGGAAATCTCCTTCAACCTCTGATTAAAATGTAACGTTGACTAAAGGATTATAGAGCGGACTTAATTTTACTGACTGTTTTAACAGTTGTCACAGCTGTTGGAAGAAGGAAAGGCAATTGAAACACTCAAAAAAAGCGGGGGGATAGGGAGGGAAGAGAACACGAGTAGTTCTGTAAATTTAAACATGGTCTCTCAATGCCAAACGTAGAAAATTGAGATTTGTAACTCCAGAAAGCTTCTGTGCGCTATGTACGTTTGCGTTTTGTGGCTCACTGTGTTTCATTCATTTGGACATGTAGCTGCTTTCCTAGTTTCTCCATTTAAAAACATGCAACAGTGTTTAAATGTGAAACAAATTAATCTGTTCCTGTGCATGGATTTTCATCTTACAACAGAACCAACAGAATATGTAAATGACAAGAAATAAAGCTTGCGTAGAATGGCTTAACACTTAAAAAGTGGATGTAGGTGTCACATCATGTGAGTACTTCAGTGTAGTGATGGTTGGTGTACGTATTTTATATTTTTCTAACTGTTCTCGTATTGCGATGTGGGAATGGTCTGTGGAGTCACCCTGCGAGTCTGGCCGGGTTATGTTTGTGTATGGATGAATGAGTGTGTATGTTACTGAAACGTACATGTATTTGTGTGTTTGTGTCTGCGCAAGGTGATTATGTGCTGAACATGAAAGAGTTTGTGTCAATTTCACTCGTTAAAATATTTTGGCATAGCTTCTAATTGCTGGAGGATTTTTTTAGAAGTGCCTTTCATTCGTAAAGGCAGGAAAGGGGCAGACTGAAGAATGCTTCTTTGTGAAGTGGGAAGCAGCACTTGATTCCACTCCACGGTTTCTCCAGGCTCTGAAGGTCTTTAACCTCGCCCGTTTGTCTTACTAGATAGCTTGTTTCAGTTGTTGCTGGGAATTAAAGCCCCGGGTTGCTGTTCCAGTGGGTACGGGGTGTGTGGGGTGGCACACAGCCCTGGGTGGTGCAGCCAGCCCCCCAGCGTGGGTGGCACACAGACCCTGCCGGGCTCTCCCCTTGGGCAGCAGGCAGGCCACGGTCCCTTCTTCCTTCCGTGTTTCCGGTCGTAGGGCTTGGCTTTTTTTTGGTTCTGCTACACTGCTGGCAAGTTTTTGAATCCTGCAGAAAGTATAAAGGGTTTGTGCTGAAATGCCTGTCTGGCAGATTTTCCTTTGCTGGGGCTTGCCCCTCTTTTAGTGATGGGTGCTCATTTTAATGTGTTTATGGTTGTGCTCTTTTATTTACTGAGCCTGGTGCGTTGCAGCGGTAATTAACCCGTGTTATTAGCAAAGCCCTTGTGGATATCCATTAATTCTCTCAAATGGCTGATCATTTTTTCCGTACTTTTTACCCCCCTTTTTCTCTAAGACTCGCTGTCCTTTTTCTGCCAGACCTTAAGCTTTAACATTTCCTACAAATTTCTTTTTAAACTGAGGCAGGTAGAAGGGCATCATCCCCATAGTTCCATAATAAAGAATAACTATTGTCTTAACAAACTGTGTTCAAAGATGCTAATGGGAAGCAAAACAACTGTGAGAATCTGTAGGGAACAATTTATTTAATTATTATTTTTCAAAACACATGCTTAATGATAAGAAAAGAGATAAGAATTTTCTAAGCTTTTTTTTTTTGTGTAGCTGCATTAGCTGTTGTGAATATTTTAGCGTTCATATTTTAATCAGATTTCAACTTAGTTAATAGCACTTTGGGCATTTAAAAAATATTGAGCCAGCAGAAAAATACTTGTGCTTGCACTGCTGAGAAAAGATAAGGGCCACCTCATTAGCCAACCCTACTTTTGCAATTAATTTCAAATACATGGTGCTATTCATCAAATAGAGAAGGTAACTTGTCTATGATAATATTTAACAGTACTTGAAGCCCACTTTGCTTAGAGTAGCTAAAAAGTATGATATGTCTGTTCTTACAGATATGTCAGTCCACATGCTATGCTGCTATTTTCGTATGTTACAAAGTTGTGATAGAAAAATTATGACATAAAAATAAAATAGATTCATGAATAAGTGACAAGATTATTCATTTTACGGAACAGTTTTTAAAGGACTGACCCTGGGCCTACAGGGAGGTTGCTTGCACCTCTGTGGAAGTATAAGTAGGAATGAAAAAAATGCTTATTTGAACCTTTCAGGGAAGTATATAAAATAATTATTTTTTTGCTTAGAATAAGTAAAATGCATAGGGTAAGCAGGGGAAAAATATGAAAGAAATTCTTGCCCCTATTGAAGCCTGAAGTAGCCTCTGTCTATAAGATAAGCTTTGCTATGAATTCTTTTTCACAGCAAATTCATGGAGGGAAGAAACAATAAAATGTTACAAGTGCATATGAGCCTCACGCTGCCGAGCTCTCTAGAGGAAATCTGTGATTATGCTGGGCCAGTTTGTTCAGTTTTTATCTCTTTTACATCCACTGGCCTTGTATTAAATTGTCATTGTCCTAAAACACATGAGAGAGAAATGAATTGCATTTCTCGACATGCTCTGACAGTGAAATATTTAGCCTCTCTGTCTCCAATCATACTCATATGTATGTTTGATAGTGCAGGGATGACACCAACAGTCGCTGCAGCTTGACACTCCACTTATTACATGTTCTTTTACATTTTGTGTATCGTCTTTTAGGCTTGACTCAGGTAGTCATACGTGCATAGTTGTATCTGTAGCAGCATGTATGTACGTGGTTTTGTTTTGTATATTTTGCATTTTACATGAAATCTTCTGTCTGTGCACAGCAAGTTTTGTGTTCAAACACGTTTATATCCATGCCTCTGTGTGTGTTCCAGGTGTATAGTGTATTCCTTATGCAGTTTTGGCAATGTACATCTATTGTTGTGTGTTAGCCACAGACATATACACAGTAAGTATATATATGCAGAGTGATATAAATTCCCTCTGTGTCGTTGCTTGTCAAAAAGCAGCTGCCTTTATGTGGTTTTATGTGGTTTTTTTCTTATCCATGAGAAGAGAGCTGGCCAGCAATGTAAAGTATTTACACCTCGTTTTATATCAGATTCTCCGTGTAATCTAGCAGGTTTTGTATTGCACTCACAGTTTTGCTTTTAAAAGATGCCGTATTTTTTATAAATTTTTTCTCTTCCAAGTAAATGAAAAGTCTAATATTTATTCATATTCTTGTAAGTTTTGGCTGTCAAACAGAGATTTAGTTTTTCAGCTAAATATGTCCTTGGACACACAGTTTTATTTACATCTAAAGAATATAATTATTTTCAGGGGGCGAGCCTCCTGCATATGGTTGTTAATATACATCATGATGTCCTCAGACAAAAGTATAAAAGGCATTTAATTTTAATGGTCCTTAGTCCTCTCTAAAAGTCCTATAGTTGTGGGGTTTTTTCTTCTTTTGTTATGGTTCTGTTGTCCAGAAGTAAAAAGGCTATGAAACATTAAAGAAAAATATTAAACTGAATTGTATGGTGTTATTTCAGATAGTATTGCTTAATTATTCTTTAAAGGACTTGGTATTGCTTTTTCAGTAGCACTTTGGAGAGTAAGTTCTATAGAATGTTGCCTTTTGACTTCTGTATGTTATGAAACAATTTATGTATTTTCTGTGTTACAGAAGCTTTAAATCTCATGGGTTTGTTTACATAATGCTTGTAATGTTTTTCAATTAATTTGTATTTCCTCCGAACAAAGAAGGGCTTTTCTCTTTGCTGTTCCTTAATATAGCAGGTTTGCATCAAAGGGAATCTTATCTAATTTCCAATTATTTTCCTCTTTTAAGTAGCATAGTTTTTTAATCAGAGTATCATTACCCATTTCTTTTAAAATTAAAATAAAATTCATTTTTTCACTTCAGCTTCTTATTCTTGCTAGGAAAAATGTCTATTAATAGCCTAATGAAAGTTAGAGTGATATGAGTACTTTTACAGAGTATAAGACCAGTATATGCTGCACTATACTTCTAAATATCATACTCTTACTTTGGGTATTTATGAGGCAAAACAAAACAAACCCCGCAAAACTTATTTTTTGTGACACGAATACAGAACCTTAAGTATGAAATTGGAGGAGGATCGCCATATACTGTGGTAAGTTAGTATAGCGGGGTGTATGAAATAGAGGGCCCTTGTCTTCAGTCTAATCAAGCCATTTATAATATTCTTGTACAGAATTGTGCACATTTATTTATGATAGCCTGCTGAAGTATGATTAGTTACCCCTATGCATGTGAGAATAGTCTAAATATGTCCTTTTATCATACAATGAAAATAATATTCTCTTTCCCTTGATAAAAACTCCTTGCAGCTTTGAGCTGCTGTCTTTATATGGGAGAGCAGATTCTCTTAAAGGTTTGTATTCTGAAACCAAACTTTAAGATGAAGTGATTTGAGGTTTTTTAAGTTACTACTCTCTAGCTTAGTGTAGGTGTCTCTTACTCTCTGTGTTTTCATGTTGCTATAAGTATAAAAAAAAAAAAAAGCCCTGCACATCTCCTTTTCATCATTTTGATTGGAACTACATACCATATGTAATGTGTTTTGGCAGCACTTACCTAGCCAAAGAAAACAAATTAATATTAGCCATGCTGAGGGGTGTCAGAAGTATCACAGATGTGTCGATTTAGCTTTGCTCCATCACACACTCTTTCCTTAAACAACTGGTCAAGCTGTCGCAAAATGTAGTGTTGGCTACAGTGAGATTCTAATAGGTGTGATCAGAGATTGATGGCTTTGGCAAGTTAGAATGAGAAGATGATGTGGAGTTGCTGTTGCTTGTTTTGAATGGCCTCAGAAAAAAAAAACCACCAAACCCTAAATGAACTAAATAAGAAGCAAAAATTAGGAAAACCTAAAAATCTAATTAAAAAATTATAAGCCAGTCATGTCTGTTGCACAACCCCCCACCCCCTCCACCCCCCCCACCAGGCCAGCTAGATATGAAACGATTTTAAGTCCTGTAAATGTAGACATGCTGATGAGTGAAATGAAAAAGTCATATCTAAAATGTAGTGCTAGCTTGTTCCTAAGCATTTCTGAAATTCCTTCCCATACAGAGGTGCCAGGATGGGTGGGGATGAGGTGACTAGTTTTATTCAGTCCATTCTTATCTGTGATACTGCTGCTCTTTCCCCCTTTCCCTCTGTTTCTGGGTTTGTTTCTAGAGCTATTTTTTGAAAAACATCTTTTTTCAATCTCTCACATGAATATTTTTAAGGAAACACAAAACAGGAAAATCTAGGAAAAACAGTAGTTAACAAAATGGTGAGATCATACTCTTTTACGTACACTTTGCAGTACTACTGTCACTTGGTATAGTTTTCCATATATTGAAAACGTAAGAGACAGAAAGGATCAAGCAATTTTCTATGTATTATTTTATTTACTTTAATTTTTTTTTCTGTCTTCAAATTACCTGTAGGATTTGGTTCCTGTCTTTGTGAAGGATGAATGCCACTGTCCCTTTATGTTTAAGTTGGTATTTTATTGCTTTAGGTGGACTGAGATATACTTGTTTGGCGAGTAGTGATGCTAAAATAGTTTTCAGAGGGATTCATTTCAGCAAATCTGTGAGGCTTTCTCCCGCACAATTATTTTTCCGCTTTCAAGGGAAAAAAAAAAAAAGAAAAAACATCTAGTTAAAAAAGAAAAGACAAAACTCATGTGCCATCTCAAACAGATTTAGAGCGCGTTTCCGAAGCAAATGCCTATGCTAGCAAATTTATCTCTGAAAAATGGTAAAATTCTTACCGCAGAAAGTGGATTTTTTTTTTCCACCCCTTTACCATGGTAGTTTAATGCTCCATGAATGCAAGGTTTCCTCTACTAAATTATCTTCACTTTTCCATCAGTGAAAGAATTCCCTGGCAATGTTCTCATAGCAGCCGCGCTACCATGGCGGGACAGACGAGATGTTCCGAAGCGCCGCGAAACGCCAAGTCCACAACCAACTGTTCCCCTCAGCGCTCAAGGGGTGCCACTCGGGTTCCCCGTAGCCGAGTGACATCCAGGGACACCCATGGCCTTCCTGGTGGGAGCTGCTCAGGCCCACTTGGTGCTGGGCAATATTTGGGGCACAGAGCAGGCAGCGCCGGCGGCTGACATTGGTGTGAATGACACCTGTCCCATCAATCAGCAGGCCGCGCTGTCGCAGATGGACGAACAACACTCGGCCGCATTACCCGGCGCTGCACACTTGGCTTAATTCGGCTCATTGTTCTCCCACAAATCTCGAGGAAGGCTGGTTGTGCGCCGGGAGCCCCGGCAGAGGCGCAGCGTGGGCTCAGGTGGTGGCACAGGCCTGCCCTTTGCTGCTCCATCAGAGGTGCTCAGGGAAAGGCTGTCACTGCAAAGAGCCTCCACGCAGGGGCTGGAGCTCCAGCTTCCAAGGAAGGCTGCAATTAATCAAAGAGCTGAAACTCACGATTTCTCCTGGCGTTCCAGAAGTTTTCATTTAGCGAGCCGAGAGCGCCCAGCGCACAGCCAGGTTAAGGTTTAACTCTTTAAATACGGCACTCATCCCGGGAATACACTGTCACCCTGAGGAGAAGGAAGGGCACACTGTGCCTGTTCCCTATGGCTGTGCAGCAGGCGAAATCTTCAACGCCGTGGCCCTTCCAAACTAGTTGGTCTGATATTATTCCTCAGTAGTTAGCACTGAAAATTCCGTGTCTGAGGCACTGAATGAAAAGGGGAGTTGCCGAGAGGCTTGTTTGGGGAAGAGTGGGGAATTTTTTATTTCTATTTTGTGGTGGGTCTTTTAGTGCCAGATGAAAGTGGGATCATGAGAAATCACTGTCTTGGTCCAGACAAAACCAGTAAAGGTATTTAAATGCGTTCGGACACTGTAACCATTTTCCTTTCTTTCTTTCACTTTCTCACCTCTTGCAAATCAGAGACAATTCTTAGAGGACAGGAGAACAAAATCAACAAAAGTCAAATAGAATTTTTTTTTCTACTTGTAAGGCCTGTGTCAGATCTGTTTTGAATGCATTTGAAACCTATTGCTTCCATGCTCTTTTCCAAGTAGTACCAGATAAATATATTGAAATGGCAGTGACCATTCTTCACGAAATTTTTCTCATCTTTTCCTTCCCCATGTCCCTTTTGTGTTATGTGCTATGGTGTAACTGTGTTTTTGTTGTAAGCTACTTCACTGCTGCTGGTTTAGTTACAACCAGTGTCAAGCAGAAAACCTGTAACATGCCAGAAACAGGCTACAGTGTGCTGAAGACACAGCTTATGTTTGATTGTGTGTAAATACAGTTAGTTAGTTGGGTTTATCTGATAGCCTGGCAGAAAGAGAGAGGAGCAGTACAAACTGTTTTCAGTAACTGTGCTGTTCATACACCTGATAAGATTGAGAGTGCTTTTGAACTACTGATATGCTTTGAATAAGAAAAGAATAATCACATCCATTGGCACCGGCTTATCAGGAATGAAGTAAAATGCCAGCACTTTTGCATTAGCAAAAGTAAATGTTTTAGACACTTTGGGCCTTTTTTCCATTTAAATTAAATAGCAGGGTGCTTTTGAGTGTGCTGTAATGAATGGAAGGATTTATTACCTTGACAAAATTACAGGTGAATGTGTTGAGAGAGGAGTCCTCGGCAACAATAACAGCTCTTTTGATAAGTGGCTACATCTATTCATGCTTTTGGTATAGAAATGCAGCAATTTTATCCTTTCTTGCTTTGTGAAATGCAGTGGGTAACTTACAATGTGCAGTTCTTAATAGTGTAACATACTTGTGCAACTTGTAATACTGGCAGCAGATTTAATATATGGCACATAACATGGTTGTTCATAAAATAATGCTTGATCATTTGCTGGTGTGTCCGCTGCCTTCAGTTGCTGTGTAGCAAAACATTTCAAACATTTTCATGTTTGAAAAAGAATGTATCTCAGAGTCTTTGCTGGGAAGGCAAGGTATGATTCATCATTAACTTACCTCAGCAGGTATGAAGCATGCGAAGATGCACTATTATTTTATCAAAGTTTACTGATTTTTATTTTTGTATCCTTTCTAAATTTCATTTCTGGGTTCTTTTTCTGTCACATGCCTACAGTTAATTTTGGGATATTCAAAATTGATGAATGATAGTGCAAAAGCATATTTGATTGATTTTGGATTATTATTGATTACTGTCAATGAGATCGCTGTGACACTTTGAAATCAATGATACGTGATTAAACCAAGGCTCTGCTGCTCTATACATTAGGTAGCAGTTGGGGATTTAAGAACTGAATGTTCACCAGCTATAAATTGAGAAAATGTTCAGATTTAAATAGCCCTTTGTTTGGCATTTATTCACCAAAATATGTTTCTTGGGAAAGTTAGTTTTCTCAAGTGCGGGCTTTCAGTAAAAGAAAGGTCATTGATTTAAGGTTTATTAAATTTTAGCTAAAAACAACTGGCTCCATTTGGGTGTAAAATAATTTAAGTACTTACTGCAGGCAACCTTCATGCTTTAGAGCTGTTGCTCAAAGGTTTCATTCCTCTATGAAGATGTCAACTGTAAATATAAAAATGCATCACTGAAAATGTAATGGTTTAAAGATTCTAACTGAAATAAAAAATCCTGCCTGGGGAAAGCACTATAATCAAAATAAAGTAGTCTTAACTTTTTTTTTTTTTTTCCTGTGGAGGCTGCACTTGAAAAGAGTGCTTCAAGGCAGCAGGTAGCAAGGTTGGTAGGGAATGCCAATTTTTACTTATTTATTTATTTATTCTCCCCCACAGATGATGATAGTCTATCTTTGGAATCAGCAATACACTTTAGCCACTAATACAGGCAATATGTAAGCTGCTGCCGCTTCTGAAATGCGGTATCCTGGCATTTAAGTCAACTTTATAATCTGGCAAAAACCCTACTTGGCAATATTAAAATCTAGCTTCTGAAGCACTTTTATTTCTGAAAGCTTTTAATGTCTTTTTGTATCTTTTTAGCATATATTAAATTTCTTAGGAGCAGTGGCCTGCATGTACACTTGATGGATGACTGGGGTGGGGATTGTTCTCCCCCCCACCCCCCTTTCTTTTTTTCCCCCCCTAATTTTCAAAAAAGGTGTCATACTTGTGTATTAGGTAATGCTGGAACAGGAATACTGCAGATGCAGCTGTTTGACAAAATTAATGTGGGGCTTTTGTACCATTGTTAGATAAGTTAGCAGAGATTTTCCAAGGTAAGAAGGACAGTCTGCTGCAAAGGTCTTGCTTGCATCTGTCCTAAGAAATCTTTTGCTTCTACTGAAGCAAAGTAGTGGACTGATTCAAAACTAAATGGAAAAGAATGCCATTCATTTTAGCAGGTTTTGGATCAGTCTCTGTAATTGATTTTTAAAAAATGAATGATTTGGTCGTATTTTAAAATAAATCAATGAAGAAATGGAGCCTGTGTCCAAGGACTCTCTGCCAGGATGTGACACTTGCACCAGTATAGAGTTGCCTAAGGGAGTGTGACCAGGAAATACTAAGATTACCCCATAATATTTTCTGTGTGAGCTTAAAAGCAGTGTTGGCATTATGCCCATATCTTCAGCCTTGGGTTGCCTAAAGAGGAGGTAGAAATCCTTCAGATGGAGATGGTAAGACAAAGTGAGACTGACCCCTTTTTTTCCTTGGTTTTACATCTGAGTTGCAAGAGAGGTTGAAATGCTAAATTCACATGAAGATTGATTTATCTTGGTTTGTTTCTGGTGATGAATTTAGGGTGTAAAGCTGTAACATGGAATACATATACCTGCTTGATACATATTACCTTTTTATATATATGCAGAAACACCTTGGTGTTCCTATGCAGAATTCAGAAGTCACAAAGGATGGTCATTCAGCATGTCTTTGCCTATGGGATGCAAAATAAATTTTAATAGATGGAGAATTGCCTTGACTGGCCTCCAGCCAACATTTTATTTATGAAAAGGTTTATATAGTGTTTAAGAGATATAGGAACTTGGCTCTTGGACAGAAAGCATTTTTCTCTTTGTAGAAAGAAATAGGCCAAGATGGCATAACAGGATAAAGGAGACAGACTTCGCTCTCCAAATATTCTGAGGCTTGTTTGTATTATTTTAGTCTTATGAAGGGTACCGTAAAGGGGGTGTGAAAGTACTATGTCCTGCCCTCCATTTTAGAGACTTTTCTAGTGCAAAACTTTGTCATAGATGACACTGCCTTCATCTAAGTCTGTAAACATGCACGTGATTTCTGTCCATGATCTTAACGCATATTTTGCATCAATATATTCACCAGACAAAAAGTTTCTGGTTTTATTTAGTTTCCTTCCCTTGAGTTTCTTATTCTCCTTGGCTTTGAACACTATGTAATTTCAGACCTATTCCTTTAACCACATATCACATCTTTGTCTTGGATATGGCATTCAATTTTCTGTACTAATGAAGCTGTAGGTTTGACTTCATGGCCTTTTTTTTTTTTTTTTTTTAAACGCTTAAGTGTTTAGATCAGTGTTGTGATTAAAAAACAAAACCTGATTTCTACAGCAGTAACATTTTGAATTTCATTTAAAAATATGTTTAAGAAAGTTGTTTTTTCTTTTTAATCTGCAAAAGGCTGTTCCTGTAAAGGTTTGCAAAAGGCTGTTCCTGTAAAGGTTCACAAAAGGATGCATTATCAGCATTCAGTGCTTCTGTTAGTGCAAAGCCTATTATTTTATTAGGCACAAAGGAAAAGGTGAGTTACACAGCATATATTTATAAAGGTTGTGTCCATGGCATTTGTCTCTGAGGTTTGCTATCTGGAGAAGAACTAAAAAAGCTAGGCATGAGGACTAAATATAAGCATGTGCACATGAACCCCAATTATAAATTTTGAACAGTTGGGATTGGTGGAGTAAGGAAAAGGAAGTAGGAATGTCAGGTCTTTCTTCTCTTTTACAGTTCTTGCACAGCAGTTGGGGTTTTGTTTCCACTTTAGTGATTGGTTTTTTGTTGGAGCTGGTGAGGATTGTCTGGGAGCGGCACAAACCACAACCCATCAGCAGGCTGCTAGTCAGCAGCAGGTGTGAACAACATAAAACAGGATTAATGCTGAACCAGAGTGTGCACTAAAAACAGAACCCCTGTCTTGGTTTTACAAGGGCAGTAAGATAGAAGCACTCTTGTCGTGTTTGCTAAACAGTGTTTAGTGGACTATGTAAATGGCTCTGCTCAGCTGCAAAGGAATAAGTGCAAGAATTATTATGCATTTGAGATTTTTAAAGACACTTTTTCCTCCTTTAAGAGTGCTCCTCTGTTACTGTTAAACCAAAGGCAGAGAGGTAATTGTCAAGGTGTTCAAAGTTAGTGCTTCAAAACTGAAGCAGAGGGAAGGAAGGATTGGACATCAGCATTTAGTGTTTAAACTTTGACATAGAGGAGGAGGAGGTAGATTTTACTGTCTTTTTGAAATCACACCTTTGCAATTGAGAGTTTAATGTCTGCTTCTTTCTTCTGCACATGTTTCCTTTTAAGAGGCAGCTTTTCCATTCCTTTGTGTTTGCATATTTGGGAGCTGTTAAAACTGTGTATTTATTATATCCATTACATTCATCATCAAAATCTGCCTTCATTTATGCTCTGTATTATAAGTATTTTTCTCTTTCACATTATTTCTGGACCAGATTTGAGAAGAGATGGGTATCTTATCAAGCTGCATTTACACTATATACGTAGTTTGACTTGAAAAATGAGAAGACAACAAAAGAAAAGGAAAACAAAAAAATAATCAAATCCAAGAAACCCTCAACACGTTGAACAAAATGAAACAAACACTCAATTTCAAACCCCTCCAAAACCAAAACACTAACCCACAAAAAACACAACTTGTTTTTCTGAAGCAGTGGTTAGAATTTTCAGAAGTTCTGCAAGCATAACCTTAGGAAAAAACATCAGATCTGTTTGTAGAGCTCTGAGGAAAATTTGATCCTTTTGAAAATCAGCTTCATGGTATTTACATCAAGTCCATTTTAAGTGTAATTATGGCATCTTTCCTATGATGTTCTTATGGGATTGGGATTGACAATTTCATACAACAATGAATTTTTTTTAATTATTCTGTCTCCTTTCATCGCTCTAATTCCTTGCAAGTTGCCAGGTTATAGATATGTATTTATCTTTTCTTTTTTTCCTTTGTTTTCTATGCTTTTATGAACCATAGCTGCTTTTGTAGGGTCCAGCTAATGTATTTACAGACACCTCTGCAACTTGGCTCCTTTTGCTTCAGGACATTCCTATACACCTCTTTAGAGATGTACAGGCCTGATTTTTGAGGGGATACACTGGGATATGATGAGAGGTTTGCTTATGTGTGTTGTGGACAAGGCCAGGGCAAGCATTACCCCAGCAGGAAGATTACATTCAGAGCTTAAGTCTGAAGCTAAAGAGAATTGAGTAGATTTGTTTGAGAGAAAAAATAATCAAGAATTAAAATATTTTCTAAAATACCTGGAGTAGTCACTTTACCTTATTAATTAGTGGATTTAAATCCATCATTAAAAAGTAATTGCTTTAATACCTACACTGTGAAAATATACGTAAAACCTTACAAAATTAATGATTTTATTCTTTCTTGTTGCATTTCCCCCCATACAGAGTTAAGTATACAGTTTCAATGCTAAGAGTATACATGATTGTTTCAACAATGAGTTTTGCTAATGAAAACAGAAGGCTTGGAACTTCTAATTTTCCAAGGTATTAACATTTTATCAGTAGTGAAACAAGCTTACCAACATAGTATACTTTTTTGAATCCGAGTGTGGCTCTGTGATTGCTGCTCCAATAATGTGTGTGTTACAGTTGTGGCAACCTGGTGGTGGCTCAGAGGTTTATTTTTAAAGAGGGTGTTCCTGCATGTTCAGAGTTCTGTTCATCTGTTGTTGCTGAGAAAACAGCTTATCTCATTGCAGTGAAATCATGACTTGTGTGATAGCATTTGTAAAGTGCACTGCTTTTACTGGCTCTCTGTGATGTTGTAAACTGGTTACTGTAGCTTGAAATGCTTTTCTGTAGCTGGTAGTACATAGTTCACCCTTTCTAGAAGTTGCTGGTACCAAAATCTGTTGCAGAGATTTACGAGTTTGCAAGTTTGCATGTATGATCCTTAGGTTCTTTGACCCTTTTTTTTTTGTTTTCTTTTTTTTTCTTTTTCTTTTTTTTTTTTTTTCCCCTCAGAGGTGGTAATATAAAACCTTGAAGTTCAGGATTTTCAGTTAGGACATGTAAGCATACAGAAGTTGTGCTGCTTATCCAAAGTTTATCCTAAGTGCTTAACCTCTTTGGCCTTAGAATCAGTCTAGGCATCCTATGAAAGCAGTCTGTCCCTTGAGGTTTTCTGTAATTCCTGGCTTCTGCCAGGTCAGAAATAAACAAGAATAGACTTTTTGATAATGCTGCTATGTCTTCTCCCTAGGCCAGATGAAACTAGATGCTGTATTATTATGTTTATTATTATTTGAGTCCCTAATGAGTGTGTTTAAATCCCTGAAGAGATAAGTTCTTGTTTGTTTCAGGTTTCCATTGCCAGTTTGGACCAGTTCACATTTACCCATGCAGGTTTATTTACAGTCAGTTTCTCTTTCCAGTTGTACCAGTATGCCTAGGCGAAGCAGAATATCACAGGACATGTCTCAACTTACACTTTTTCTTTTGCCTTCAACATTGTGGAATTGCTTATTCTGATTAAAAAAACCCCTAAAACCCAAAATGATACTTTGCCTCAGTAGTTGAATGTAGCTGCCAATCAATTCCATACGATGTACCCCACTGTCACTTAGTATCTATATTATGGAAGTATAGAGGCCCTGCCATGCTAGTGTGTTTGGTGTACAATATGTAAATACATAGGTAATTCCTGTTCAAGGACTTTGCTGACTGCAAGTACAAGCAATTCATGGAAGCTGCAGAAAAGGGCACGACATGCTTTTCTAATGTGGCAAGTACAACCATATTCTGTATGTGTGCATATATAGTTGCATAAAATCTGCGTGTGTGATGTGTCTTTAAGCACACCAAGGAAGGCTGGCAAGGAAGTATGGGTTGCTTTATTGTAGATCAGCAGAAATCTACCTGGTGTTTGAGGGAGAGGTGGGTGGTTTCATCTATGTCATCTTAGAGAAGGTGAAGCTAATGAGAAGGTGGTAGAGGGAAAAGAGCTGTGAAAGGAAGACAGACCAGGGAACAGCACAGGCTGCTGTCGTTGACATAGCACGGGGAGGGGGGAAGAGTTTGGAGAGAAAAATCTGGATAGTACAGGATTGCATAGAGCATCTGACTGACTGCTTACATTTAATACCTTTTTGCAATATGATATTTAAAAATGGTCCTTGAACAGTGATTTCAGTTAATACACTGAATCAGTTTCCTGCTGACTTGAAAAAGAAAATGAAGTTAATTGCTTCTGCTTATTTGGACAGCGATACGTTTTGTATAAAAAGGGCAACTTCTGTGCTACAATGATACTGGTGCCAGTCAAAGTCTGCCAGATGTGTCACCAGATTTCTTTCTTTTTCTCTTTTATGTATTCTTGTTCAAAGCATGTATTATAATTTGTTTTTTTTTTTCTTACCATCTTCTTCAGTGTGTTTTGCCCAGTGTTCCATAGAGGAAAGCATTACATTGAATTGGTAATTTTTGCGGTCAAAGACAGACTTACTGCCTCACCTTTTGTTTGTATTTTCCCTCGAAGAGCCAAATATTTTATAATAAACTTAGTAGTTCTATATATCTTTTAAGACAGGTAGAAGGCTTTCAGTTAAGAAACATACTACACAGAGGGAAACTGAGGCTTTTCACTGTAGATATACTAGGTATTAAGACTTAATCTCAAGACTCTGAGCATGTACCAGAAGATATATACATTTATATATATAAAAAATGAGACCAGTTACCTGTGAAATAGTAGAGGTATTTGGAAACTGAAGGAGAATCAAAATTTTTGTGGAGTCCTGAGTTTAAGATCTTATCAAGATTTCAGGCATGTTTTGTTTTATGTACAGCACTCAGGGGCTTGCTGGAGAATAGAGATGGACTTTTCTCCTTTAAGGGGAGAGAGGGGGGGAAGTGCTTCTTACACACTCTTAAGTAAATTGCATTTTGGTTAAAAAAGCGAATAAGCATCTGGTCATTTATTTAACTAGTTCCCATAGTGTTGTATGTAAAGGGTTTTTTCCCCTCTGCGTGCTGCTTTCTGCTACACTGATGCTAATGTACCTGGAAGGAAAAGGCAGCCCAGGCTGAGGCAGCCAGCGTCAGACAGGGCGGGCTGCCATCTGTCCCACCTGCTGCATTCATGTGTCCATCTGCTTACTGCAATAGCTCATTGCGGGCTTCAACAGAGCAACATTCAGCCTGAAAAGGAGGCACTGTGAATTATTTAGGTAGCTAGTGTAAATAAAGAGAGGGGGAGAGGAGCAAAGGAGGGGAGTTGGGAGAGGGAGAAAGCACTCTCTTACTCCTAGATGCTTTGGAATGTGTTAATGCATGAGAGCGTTTGATTTGCATATAGATTTAGATGTATAGATCATTGTGAAGATTACAAGCCAATGAGTTTTATCTAGATTTAGATAGCTCTCAGCCTGGTTTGCACATAAAATATAGCCAGTTTCAGCAGGAGAATCTTTGGGGACTTTAAACCTAAGTGAAACTGATGAAATGTAATGCTTTTAGGTATTAATTTAGCAGAAATAAAATATTTCCTTTAAGGGCTTTCTGTGCCCTTTGTTAACCAAGAATTTATAACTGCTTTGCATAGTCAGTGCTTTATACACACTGTGTGGTTTTGATTTGGTTATAGTTACATTTGTAGTCATCTGTACTTTATTCTAAGAGGAAAAGCAGTTGACAAATGCTTTTTCCTTTTCTTATTCTCTCATGTTTATCAGGTGAAGATTAAATCCAGTCATCAAACAAATAGTTTTCCAGCTGTCAGTGTATATATATTGTTATGCAGACAAATATATATGTGCTTTTCTGCCTACATAAACATACATAGAACACTTAAATCTTTTTAGATATTTTTGATGGTGGTAAGAAAACAAAATTTCATGCAGTGGCCTTAAAAAAAAAAAGGTTTATTTTCAACTTGCTTGCATAAATTTCAAAGTGACCACCAGAAGATTTAGGCTATGGTGGATTATTTATTTCTAAAATTGAATTATCTTTAGTAAAGAAAAATCATTAGTGCTAGATTTGAGTATAAAAGTTCATCTCCATCATTCTTTTCTAAGCATTTTAACAGTAGTTACGCCATATCGGATTTTTTTTTTTAATGTTCAAAATATTAGTCCCGTGCTGTGTTAAAAAAAAAAAAAAAAAGAAAGATTTTACTTCCTACTTTGGTATGTTTCCTGATGTCAGATTCTTTTTGCTTTCGAATTTTAAATGTCACATTTCCCTGGGCCAAAGAACAAAACCAGGATCAAAACCAGATTCTTAAGGGGAATCCTTGAAATTGTGGGAGGGTTTTGTGTCATTGTTTTGCCTGGGTTTAGATCTGCAGAAGAAAAGGACACAGCATCTTGAAATCCCAGCAGCCTGGCTACTTCTCTAAGATTTGCATGAAATTCAGCTGCAGCCTTCAAAGGGATTTGAGTGGATTGGATTCTTTAAGGTTAGTCCATGTCAAACCTATTAAGTTCAATTCACATGCAAAACCCTTTTTACGTTTTTTTTTAAGCCAATAAGGCTCTAACTACTATTAAGATGACATCGTGTACTTGCCGTAGAGCGTCCATGGTAATGGATCACCCTACTGGCACGTGTAACTAACCAATAATCCACTTTGTCATCTTTCAAATTAAAAGGTTCTGTGTTCTGTATCTTCCTCAGGTTGAAGAGGTATTGTTTGCAAAAGTTGAGATCTTGGAGACTATTTTAAAGTATCTGAGTCAGTTTGCATATCCGTCATATATCTAAAATATGATCCCCACATTTAATGAAGATTAATTTAGCCTTTGAAAGTAACTTAAACTGTATGATTCTTAACTTTCCAGGTCTTTGAGTTTTCATTCTTCCTTTAGAGTGATTCAACTGTTAAATAATTTTCGGAGTACACTCTGTGTGCTGTGGTGAATCAGGAGACAATTGTAGGGGAAAAAAATTATGGAAATACTTTATGGTGTATAAAAGGATTAGTAGCTACTTCAGAACTGCAAGGACACAATTTTAAAAAGAACAGTTAAATTTTAAATTAAAAAACCAATTGAAGAAATTCTGTGTGTCTCATGGACATTTGGGCTGAAGTAATTAAATGTCTTGTCCACCAACTGGCTGTGAAAGGAGTACCAAACGAACACACTTTAACTCAATCAGATATTGTCAGAATAAATGGCTGTTGGTAGGAATTTTGGTTAAATAAGGAGCACCCAGTGTTCTCTGAGGTTGCCTGTCATCCTGGAGCTTTCTGCCCTGTGTGAGCTCTGCAAGATTTGTGCTTCATTTTGTGGATGGCTCTGTGATCTTATGCTTTGATTTAAACATAGCAGAAGTTTTTCTGAAACATTGGCCAAATTCTGTAACCAGGTGAGCTGAATCCTGAAATCAATTGTGTCTTCACTGCATGGAATCAAATTCATTTGCTTCCACAGTGCCTGCACTGCCACCTGGATTGTCAGTTATCTGGCAGGATGCTGGATTCAAAGTTCTGATGCCACTCAAATTCACTGAATTTTGAGTTTTAAAGATTTAAGTGTGGGGAAAGTAGTATCTTCTCCCTGTACTTCTTCTTACTGCAGTTTGAACTTTACATTTTGTGCTCAAAGAAAACACTGCTTTCAGTTTAGATCAAAAAAGGTTGATTTGTGCCAACTGGTTGAGAACTGGACTGGTTGGCTTAAGGTTCCAGGTACTCCAAGTCTTTTAAAAATACAGTTGCAAATAAACATCTTTCCTTTTCTATATTTCAAGGACAAATATTTCATGTTTGAAATATTTCATGTTTGAATGTTCTTTTTTTTCCAGCAGAAGCTGAAGAAGCTCTCCTTAAATAAAACACTCATTTTTTGGGACTATATCCTGCAAAGCTTGCATGCCCAAGTCACTTGATATAGGTAGAAATTTTCCTGGTGGAGTACTTGAAGGAAGGAATTAAAGGATAATAAAACCTTTCCAGCTGGCCAGGTTTACTTGTATCTCGTGAAACAAATATTTAGATTTTTCCAGTGTAGAAAAGAATAAAATTAACAAGTACTATAATTAATTGTCTTGTGTTTGGTTTTTTTTTAATCCCCTTTTTTTGGTTGGATTTTGTTTGTTTAAGTTTTCATTTTTTTGAAGGCCTGAAGTTGCTCTGACCTATATTCAAAATTCTTTCTTGTGTTTCATGACCTCTGAGAGCTTACTTTTTATAAAAGTACCTAAACCACGAACGTTTTAGTAGGTAAAAGATACATGTAAGATCTAAACCTTTATTGACAGCTCACAAGCCATTCAGAGTTGTACAGAGCTTGCAGCTTTTAATACTGAGGTCTTGTAGTATTAATATGCCTATTTACAGCATTATTAATTATACAGCAAACCCTAGCATTTATGTTGCTATTTGATTGCATTCCATAAACTCTGCTGTTTCCCTGCTTGTAGGTGAGTGAGTTGTGTTGTTATATGCATTTTACACATGTTAGTATTTGGGGAAGTAAAGTTAGTCTTTTGCTGGGGAAATAAAGGGGGTGAGAAGCCTGTCTAGATGTGTGAATTCTCTTTTCCTTGGCACTCAGATTTTTTTGCTGAGAATATTGCAAATATTTCCTTGAAGAATATAACCATATTGTAAGGATTACATATTTGTGTTGTCTTGGTAGAGTGGTTCTTTCAGCAAAAAGGTGATTTGCTGTCATACGTCCTCAGGGTGTTGGAATAAATAAAAAACCCTATATTGATACTACTAACTCCAGGTAAAAAACAACACATCTGGCTAAATTAAATTTAAATTTAAATTTTTAACAACTTTAGGTTCTAGTCACATAAATAGAGATTATTGTTCTTGTTCGTGTTTATACTTGCTGGCAGTCCCTGAATGAAGGTAGAACTGGGAGAGCAGGGCAGAGGGAGAAAGGTTAAATGGCAGAGAAGTTGAATTACTTTAGTGACAGAATCTCTCCAGAAAGGCATTGAGTTGTTTTAAGGATTAGTTAGGGAAAACTTAAGTTGAATGCACTTCTCTGCTGTGCATATATTGCATCACTAATGCTGCCAATCACTTATTTTTCATAAAAATAAAATTTACTTCCCAAAATGAGATTAGATAGCACTGGGGAAATTTTAAAAAGCCAAGTTAAGAATTGTGTCATCAGCTGCAAAAGTGGTTGGAGTTTCACCTGTGTGACTTTATTGTGAGATTCTAAAAACACTAGAGCAAAATATTAAAACAGTATATATTTTACTCTCATATTATGATGATAATAACACCACTAGAGAAATGTTGCAAAGTGGTTATCAGTGATCTAAAGGGAAATGTAGTTTCTCAGTCAAAACCCGTACCAAGTTCTATCTGAATCTCTATTTGTTCCCAGTGGAGATCTGTCATTGCTGCAAGGTAGTTCTTACAGTAAGAATCTTGCATCCTATCAGCTAGTTTTAAATATTTTTTCCTGGAAAAGCCTCACCATATGAGCTGGGAGTCCGGGAGGCTGTGTGCGCAGTCCCTCTTCAGAAAAAATGCGCTCAATCTGTTTCAGACGAGTTCCCCGAAAGATGGGTTAAATCAACTGATTGAGCTGATTTTCTCTCTTGAGGTGATATTTTATTTATATGATAAAATGCTTGGAAAGTGATTAATTTGTCAGGGGAACATCTTGTTACTGTAAATTTGCCGAATGTGTAATAAAATTGCCATAACACAGATGGGAAAATGAAGATCTTTTAAAATGAAATAACTGAGCAGTCTGCCTACATTTTCAGCACTTAAAATTAACTTAGTTAAATTTCTTTGTCATTTTTACCCCTGGAAGAATGCAGGCTAGGGAAGATTAGTGGCAAATGTATTATGTGAGTTTGTATGTTTTGTGGGTGGAGGGTGCAGGAACAGGCTCTGTAGTTTTCCTTCTGCATCAGGAGGATCTGATAGATTTATTAAATTTCTGCCAGGAATTGAGTGAATTAAAAAAAATTAAAATACACAGGTCAGATACTCCTTGCCAGTAGCAGTGTTTAAGATAGGGGATGTTTGTGGGCACAAGCCTCAAGTCATTAAGATGTATATGAAATGGTACTTTTGTGCCACTTTGTGCAGGATTGCTTTCGAATGAGAGCTAAATAGTGTAATACACTTCTTAAGTCTTTTTATTGCAGTCTCATATTGTAGGGAATATAACTTAGATTATCTAGGGGTCTACTTCAAAAGTCAACGGAAGGAATACCTTCCCTGTGCCTGCATTGCAGTGTGTAACAAGTGAAAATAGCATTAGTGAAGGAACAGTGCCTTTTATTTATACATTTTACTACTGCCTGTCCATTTGTCCACCAGAATGAGCCACTTATCATGCTTCTGTGTTTTTCCCTTTCAACTTAAAGAATTATGAAAGGAAAATTCAATTTTTTTGTGTCCTTTTATGACAGGTAGACTGGATACTGTGGTCATTTGGATTAAAAACATATCCATCACCACAAGCTGACAGGTTATTATTATGTCTTCTTTGAATATATGAATTTTATCCCTACATGTTGGAAGTCTAAGAATGGGAACTTTTTATATAAATAATTATCCTGGTAGTGATGTACTGCATACTGTTGCCATATTTTTTCACTTTTACAGCATTCTTGGCCTTATCACCCATAACATAAATCTCAGGCTCTCATATTTAATACAACCTGTAGGATAACCATGCCTGTATAATGTACAGTCAGCCAATCCCACATCATCATTTGGCTATCATTATTTGTTGTCCTATGACGGATGTCTCAGCTGATGTCCCGTTTTGGATTTAACAGAATGATGCAGCCATCCAGGGGTAGATGAGAGTGGCCTCTTTCAGGTGTTCATGCTGATCTCCACAAGCACCCTCAGTTTATTAAGCTTCCAACTATAGGCAGTTAAAGTCTTGAGTATATTGGTGTTATCTTGGTTGCTCATAATTTATTTTTCAGAGCACCAGGCTATTCATTCCATGAAGTAATAGTAATATAAAGATTTACTGTCAGGCCCTCTACTGTGTAAAGCACCAGGAAAGAAGTGGAGCAGATTTGGTGTATGTTCTGAGCAGATGCTTAGTGAAATAATTCTTACTCCAGATCTCAGTCCTATGATGAGAAAAAAATCTGATTCCCAAACTGGTAATATTATCATTTAATGCCATCCTATTAACTGCTCAGGGCTGATCCTTGATTTGAAGAACATCCTGAACTTGTGCTGAAACTGGTGAGGCACAAAACTTCTTTGGATCAGATGCAGGTGTTACTTGAATTTACTGGCGGAATGCTGTGCTTTCTTCAGGCCAATCTTTCTTTCACTGCTTACCTAGGGACAGTCAGCTTAAACAGAACTTTTAGATGTACAAGAAATACATATTTGATCTGGACTTAATACTGATGAAATAACTGAAGCAAATCGGGCATTAGAATACAGCTGAAATTTGCTGCGTGCAATACGGAGTAATTAATGCTGATCTGTTCATGTAAAGCTTTTCTTGGACAAACCTGTCAGTGACATTTTCCAGAAGAGATGGCTACAGGTGAAGCATGTAATGATTGCAGTGTATTGATAGGATTGCTTTATAATTGCAAGTAGCAACATCCCTGTTCTCGATGTTATAATTGGACAGGTACATATTTGTTATTTTAGACAATTTTTCTGGAATATGCTGAATTTTTTTTCTTCTTCTCCACATGACTCCCACCAAAACAGAAGGCAAAAGATAAGAGAATAGAAGCAATATCAGGACTTTTGTGAGAAGCTTATCCTGGAAACTTCTGGAGTCATGCAAAAATTTTAAAAGTGAAAGCCTTTGCTTCCTGACATTTGCTGCTGATACCAGAGGGCAAATCTCTGACATGTAAACCTAGTGGCATAAATAGGTTTGAATTACACATAGTAATATGTGAAGAACAGGGAACTGTGAAAAGCCAAAGGTTTGTTTTATTTGTTCATAAAAATCTGTAATCACACATTAAAATCCAAAGTGCACTAGAAAAGACTTAAGCTGAGTAGGTTTTACTTCTATATATTCTCTGATTTATCTCAACATGTGATGAATTCAGTCATCAGTACTGCACCCAAGTAACATACTAAACTATTTGCTTTGTCTGTTTTCTATTTCAAGTACTTCCAGAATCAAGACAGATAAACAAAGAAAGAGTGGAATCAATGGAAGATGTGGTGGTTATTTTGTTTTTCTCCTTACAGTTTTCACTTACAACTGTTATGGGCTTCTTAGTGTAGAAATAGAAATGCTGTGTGTTAACAGACAGGGCTGATATCACTCAAATGCTTTACATAAATAGACTGCTGTGATCTCCGAGTCCTTGCATTTCAGCGTGGTTTTCTTTGGGTGCAGTAGGTTATGGTAATCCACTTGAATCTTGTGTATCAAGAGTATCAGGACCTTAGACCCTCTGAAATCACAGGCTGGGATAAAAAATAACACCATTAGCTGGTATAAATTTGCAGAGCTTCAGAATTGCTGGGTCTATTCCCCTGTACCCAAGGTTTTGACCCACACTGAATGGCAGATGTGCTGTATTTGGAACAAATTTGATTTTGTTTTTCTAGCTACTATTCCCATTAAAATAACAAACTCAACACCATTTATAAAATTACGCAGACAATTTAAGCAATTTGAGAATCGAGCAGTGATATTAGAGGAGGAGGAGTCTTCTTCAGAATTCATGTTCGTCTTTAGAACTGACTTCTCTGTTCATGGCTGTTCACAGCAGTTAAAAATCTGTTTATGTAAGGAATAATGGATTTTTTTTTATTCATCCCTCTTTCATACAATGAAAACTAGCCCCCCTTTTTGCACTTTGCAGAATACTGCTGTTTTATCAAAGTATTTAGTTCCCTAGTTCTGTATTTCATTTTAAGTCCTTTAAAAAAACCCCACCCCAGCAGTAAAAACCTTGGGCTCTTCACAACTAAACATTGCTCACCCATTACTCCATGTGCTGGCTAATACCCTATATGCTGGCAAATGCTGTTCTTGCCATGGGCTTTATATTTGGAAAGGCTTCACACAAAGAAATTGGGATTAATGTTACAGAAAAATAAACATTTTAAATTAGGAGTAAGAAGAAATTTAATTAAGTCTTAAAATTAAGTTTTCAATTTAGAAAAAAAACCCCTATATATTTCAAAACCACAAATGTCCCATTTCTGAAGTTCAAGGCAAGTTCTCTTCTCAGAGATAAATACTCAAACTTTCAAGATGTTTTGATCAAAGCCATGGAAAACAAACAAACAAAATGCACTGGATTGGCATTCTCCCAAACCATTATAGAGTTCCTATGCCATTTTGTTGTCCTGTTGAGCAGTGTTTGACAACTCTTCACCTTTCTAGGTTCTGTTTTGAGTCTCTGTAGGAGTGAGATGGGGTAATCTGGAAATGTGTTAAAAATCAGTAAGTTAAAGATCAACATTATTAATAAATAGTACTGTAACGTTGTTATTAGAAATATTTGCCTAGGTCCTTTTCCTTATTTATTCATTTCAAGTGATCTGGTTAGGGAGCTCTGTGTGGAAAGCTGAGGGACTCCCTGTCTGAGAACAGTCAGCCACAGAAGAGGCCTGGTCCACTGCTTTGTTTTCAAGTCCTGCAAAAATGATTGGGATTTTTGTCACCACAACACAACTAAAAATAAGACTGTGGCACTCCAGAGAGTGTTTTAAGCCACTTTCAATTTTTGTCCCTACCTTTTTAGTTTCCTGCAGATATTTGTGTCTCATAATTTGAAAGGAATATTTTCTCCCTCGTAGAATCTTAGATCTCACTCCTTTTAGTTTCTTTAGCAAAAATACAGTTTCAAGCTTTCAATGTGAGACCGTGACAAAGTGATTTTATAGCCAGTACTGAAAGTGACTAAACTTGACAACAATTGTATTTTATGACAACCACTGCTTTCATGTCCACAGCCTACTTTCCCATCATCAGCCGTGATTTTTTTCCCCCCTTTTTTCTCTCCCCTCCTCCCCCCATGACTTTTTTCAAACGTGAGCAATTCTGTATCTCTGCACTGACTGAAAACAAATCCTTTTACCAAGAGTGCATTTTAATGGGCAGCATGCTTCACTTAAGTCACCAGAACCTAAACTGTATAATATTCAATTTTTTACCAACCCGGGACCAAAGCTTTTTCTTGAGAGCGATGTTCATAAGAGTAGTGGGAGAATTAGTATTACAGAAGTAAACCAGATTAGGAGGGAATGTGAATTAGATTTGGTAACAGATGGTGCCGTGGAAATTAAAGGTGCTTTGCGAATGGAAGCGACAGCAGCTTGCCTCTTTTCCTCTCCTGTCTCTCTCTTTCATGCGCTTGATAGACGGGTATAAATCACAACAATCCCGTCTTGACAGCCAATTTCGAGAATTTGATCTGGTTAAAGACATGGCTTTCCTGCTCCACTTGCTGAAACTGGCTGCTATTTTATTTTTATACAGCACCTTGTCATATTTAGGAAAGTGGAATCACCTGCCTCCCTTTAATGAAATTTTCTTTAATTACAGTTTTAGCTCTTTAGTGTTAATTACTTTTCCATTCAGCCTGAATTCTCGGGCTGTCTCATAGGGATGTATTTCTCTCCCCCACTCCACCTCCTTGCACTATTCACGCATATGCTTTCATTTTTCTAAAGATGCTTTTCGTTGTTGGAAGTTGTTGTCAGATCCATTATAATTAGATCCTAATTATCAAAATCATCATTATTGTGTAGGGAGAGGAAGCATTGTAAACAACTGTTAAAGTTATAGGATCTTGTTTGACAGAGGAGAGAAACCTTTCAGGATATATGTGAAGAATAAACAAGCAAACAAAAAGCCCCACTGAAAACTCTGGGAAACATATGAAGAGCTGGAGAGCAAAGCCTCTCCTTGGAAGGAAAATGTACCCAGGTTATCTCTCCATATCTATTCCTCAGAGTCTAATCCCACATTTTTTTCAGAGTAGATCAGAATCAAATTAGCATGTTTCAGTTTGCTTATGTAAATATTCACCTTTGCTCCTCTCATTCATGTTCCAGATATAAAAATCACCTTTTTTATATGTGTCAGGATTGACTTATGGTTGCCTTAATACAATTACTTTTTTGTGTATAAGGCAGCAAGTATAAGTGAAGGGACTGCTGTGATGCATGGAGAAGTGGACATGCTTCTGCTGTACACTAAAAGTCCTCAGAGTGAAAGAGAAAAATAATGGACTGTATCTAAACGAAAAAAATAAAAATAAAACCCTCTCAAACTAGGAGAAGATCTGTAGAGCTGGCAACTAACAGTTGGTAGAAATAAAGCTTCCTACTGGCAGTCAAATCAAATGTAGTAACAACTCAACGACTCCCTGCTGCTTGCTGACAGCATGGTGTAACACACTGGGACAAACATTCACTTAAACACTGATTGCAGGAAAACGTCATTTCCCAGCTCCCCAAGTGGCTTTTCAGTGGTGTGTGCGAGCGCACATGTATGTGTAGGGGGGATTTAAAACCAGTGGCATGTGTCTGGGAGGACAGCACACACTGGAAGCCTGCTGAGTGAGGGGGTGGGAGAAGGATCACTTGCTTTATAAGTTTTAGTCCTGAGTCTTTTAAGACGCTCACTCTCTGATACTATTTCTGGTGTGTTCTCTCTAATCGGTTCTCCAATTTAACAGAGCCTGGCATGCAAATTATAATTATTCTGCTATAAATCTGCAGAAAATCAGTGAGGGAGCTGGGTGGGGAGACAGGTACACGGTGTGCACACACCTACACTCTGCCTTTCAGCCATGGAACAAAATTGCTGCCAGAAATTGTGAAAAATCTCATGATGCAAACTTTGACTCTCTCTTGAGACAGAATGCATTTTTTTGGTCTTCCTTTTTCCTTTTGGAAAGTGATGAATGACAGCTATGTCTCTCTGATCTGTAGTACTGGCTCTCTGACTGGCGCAAGTAACTGCTTTTGATGCTGTAATCATTTCAAAATAATCCCTCTTTAGAAAGCCTGTTATGTTCTTGAATGAATCTTTACTTACTTTTGTAGTTTTTTATTTTTATCCCTTGAAGTAGCTGCATATAGCATTTCATTTTCTTTTGCTCTTTCAGCTGATTTCCCTTAATAAAAAGAATCCTCACAATTAATAGCTGACTCCTTCACACTTTACTTTGCCCTCTGGGGGCTGAAGACATCAGGTGGATTCCACCTGATACCACAGGAATATAACCACAAGTAGAATGCTGCTCCATAACAGAAAAACACTCCTTAACCAGAGTTTCTGCTCTTACAGCATGTGGCATGAATTGTTAGTCTGCAGTTTGGAGTAATAAAATTTTACTCTTCTTGATCAGTATCCTGATTTACACATGATGAGGCTTGGCCATCATTCTGATAGTCACATGACAACCCTTTTGATCGGAATGTTTTGGTTATGGAAATTCTCCTGGTGTGAGTTGGTGCAGCTCTCAACTCTTCTCTTGCTGCAGAGCTGACTCGTTTCAGGGATGTTAAGTACTGTAACAAAAAAGCAAAATACAGCATTAGGCTAGAAGTCAGTAAATGCGAGAAGGTGAATCTAAGGTATTACAGTGATAGGGTTGTAGGTTCAAACAACAGCCATATTCTAACTGCAAAAATGTTAGAGTCAAAGGAGAAAAAGGCAAATCCAAAAACTAAGTAGGTACATGTACTCCCTGAGGTTTGTGTCAGAACCATAGTATTATACACAAAACCCAATAAATTTCTTCTGTGTTTAACTTTGAGGCATTCTCGAATGATTTTGTTTTGAAGTGTCATCTCCCTGTGTTGCTTTCTCTTAAATATTTGCCCCCTTTTTTTTTTCCCAAGTATTTGAAAACTAAACCATTTGGGCATACTGAAAAGGTATCTTTTCCTACTTAAAAGACATGAGATCTATACAGTAGGCAAGTCTTTTCTGCAGGAAACTTTCTGTGGAGATGGCCTGCCTAGTAGTAGTGCACAGCAGCTAATAGGATATTTTTTGCATAAAACACATACAAAAATTAAGGTGACTGGTGCAATATTTTATATATGCTTTTATTTTTTGCCTTTCAGTCAGAGGTTTTGTTTGTTTTTGTCAGTGTGTTGCAGTGACATGTATTGGGTACAGTGGACAACTGTGCCATTGAGGGCTGGCATCTTTTCAGATGTCTGGTGTTTTGGCTCAAAGGTGTGAGGTCTTTGAGTATTATTCCTCATTTTTGTTCCTAAAAGAGTACCTGATGTAAAGAATAATAATTTTTCAGTTTGAAAAAAATTAAATTATGTTGCCTCTAAGTGCTTCAGCTTTTAAATTCAGGAGAGTTATGTTACAGTCTGTCAAACCAAAGGATCTGTATGCTGCAGAGCCTGTGCATGTCTAAGGATACATTTAATTAAACCAGCATTAGTGCATCTATACAGACTTATTAAAACACTTAGTTTGTCTCAATAATATTGATTAAATAGCAGTAGTTTGTTTAATCTAAGTGTATTTTTGCTATTACTACATTACTTCCAAGTAATCAGGGTAATAGTCATCATCAGTGAAATATCACGTTAGTTATGAAGTAATGCCATAAGAATTGATTTAGACTTGGCAGGAAAAGAAGGCTTTCTGTCATATAGTGCCAAAGCCTGATTTGGACTATTAGAATGAGAGTTTTAAACATAATTTCTGTTCATATAAACAGGGTGTGTTTTATAGGCTTATAGGTTATTCCATACTCTGAGTATCCATTATATCAAGGAACACCTCAGACAGTTAATTATGCAAAACATCATGTAAGTAATTACACAGTATTATTATGCATTTAACAGTTTTATTGATTTGCCAGTTGCTCACTTACAGTATTTAGAGCTATAAACAAGAAATGCTCACCCTCAGTTGAAATAGATCCAAGGAAATGAGCTAAAGATAAATGACACTAGTATGCATTGTTGCATCAGATGTAATCCTTAAACGTAGGAGCTGTCAACAGTGATAATTTGCAACACATTGGGGTATCTCAGGATCATTTCCTTCTTGTTAACAAAGTTTATCAACCAGGAAGCGCAGGGAATCAACTTGAAATAGAAAGGGAAGCAATAATAAATATTTATATATGGTGGGTGAGGAGGTTTAAATAATTTGCCCTCATTCTGGAGGGTCTGTAGTAGTTTCAAGTCAGCCACTTGAAAATTTTGTTTTTCTTAAAAGCAGCACAGAAAACAAAGTGCAGCCTCTCAGATGAGGTGCAGATGTGAAGGGTCTGAGATAATGGTTTGTTTGGCTTGTTTTGTCAAGCTAAAAATGAGCAAGCAGTAGTGTAGTCTTCCACTGCCTTGTGCGTAGGAAGTGCTTTAGCAGAGCTTGGGTAGATGGCATACAGAGCAATAGCAACTGTTGGGGAAGCTGGATCCTCTGTCAGCAGTCATCAGCTAGCTCAGGCCACTGCTGGTAACAACATGATGGCTTCAAGCATTGCTCCTTCTCTTCCGGCTGCTACTGGCTTTGACAGCTGCTCTGGAAGAAGTCACGGGCTTGCTTTGCTTTCCCTTACCAAGGTGAAGTGGTGACGGTTTCAAAAAAACAGAAAAGAAAGAATGAGTTACAAAAAGCAATGAAACGTTCAGCATTTCTTAACACCATCCCATCCCGCAAAACCCTCCCCACCAAACCACCACAGCTGTTCTGTTTTGCATTGGGTACTCCTTACTACGTGGTTGTACACATGTGTTGATTAATAAAGACCTTGCACGTAATAACAATTTTATTTGTTGCGTGCATGGGACAAGATTAGCAATACTTTGCAATTTATGATCTCATCCACTAGGTTAACCAAGCAGGCCTTACAATATTTCTTATTAAAAGAAGAAATCCTTTCTTTTCCTTCCTCCAACTAAGCCAGTGCACCTTAATGCAATGATGATATGTTAGACCCAGCAGTTGTCAAAGCATCGTATTACTGTGATGCCATAATGACACCCTGTCTCTGTAAAGTAGTCATGTTTTCTCAAATCACACGTTGCACCGTTGATTTCTGACATGACACTTCATTCAGTCACTTTCCTTTTCTTCGGCGTCTCCATTCTCTGACAATAGCAGCTGGTGCCCATTTTCCTACTAAGTGATTCACATTTTACCACTTTACTAGAGTGCAATTAGCTGAAGCAGAAAAAAAATGCTCAGTGTAAAGCAGCTCGGCTGAAATTGTTACTCAGCTCTTTAACAGGACCTGGTGAATGTCTTGAGGTGTTGTCGTGGGCGTCGGTGCGAGAAACAACGTTTTCGTTTCTTTGCACACAAACGTTTTTTTTCTCTGTTACAGTCAGGGAAGCCGAGTATGGGAATTCACTGGAACATGCTGACTCTTATTTTGTCTACTGATTTTAGTATAGACCTGCGAAATGATACTGAAAGTAAGCACAGTATTTAGAAGGAAATGTAGTATTTATAGTCAAAGCGAGGATGTGGCTTCTACTCCTGGCTGCTACACACTTAGTGCTACTTACTGCTACACTGCTACACACCTATGTCACTTAGACAAAGAGATTCTTCAATGCATTGGCTTTCACAGTTAAAGAATGAGGATAGCAAGGTCTTTTTGGTAGACGTCCATGTGAAAGGAAGGTACTGGAGGAAAATCAGATGGATTGTACTGTTAGCGTGAAAAGTACCTAGGTGTGCATAATAACACCTGCCTTGCTGATGCTCCCACATAGTAGCTGTCATTACAAATGTCAACTGCTAACAACCTATTCTGATATTTATGGAAATAGGGCAATCCTCTCGTCAAGAAAAGAAAATACTTTATATGCAGGTAAAAGTGGACTTCAGTGTTGGTCTGCAGTAAAGGTGATCACTTTAACTGTTGTAACCAATTATTACTGCCACTGATACCACCAGCATGGCTCTGAAATAGCGAGTGATGCTGTAAATAGAGCTTTTCCTTCTTGAAAAACAAACATGAAATGCGTTCACAGATTATGAATTATTGGCATGTTGTTTTGACCTCCTTTGGGTGTTGGTAATAAGGGAGATGAGGGAAAAGTAGCTTTGTGAACCAGTTATATATATGGATGGAATATGAAAAGTTCCCAGTAGCTCGAATGAAGCTTGCTTTCTTAAGGCTATATACTGTAATCAGATGCAGTTAATTTTTGCATTCCACTTGTATATTGATACTGATTTAGTCAGTGTCAGCACTGTCAATATCATTAGTAATGTGGCAGGTAGATGGAAATATGAATGTGATTGCATTAATAAATTCTTAATATATTCAGCCTTTCATAAGCACATAGCATTACAATTTATTCACTATTGTTTAAGACCATTTTAAAGAAGAAGTTGCCTATTGAAGTGCTCCATCATTGTACCTTTCTGCCAGCAGTTCTTGGCTTCAGGTCTTACTTAAATGAAGAAGATTTGAAGTGAATATAGTGTAGATATGAAGAGTTAATGCTGTATATTGCTTGTTAGCCATGGATTGCAGCACCCTGTGTATTTTCTCTTGTATATGTGCCTGGAAATGCTTCTAGAGCCTGCTGGTACTTTCCCTAAAGCCACTGAAAGGAAAGTTCACCAGAGATCTCCCACTTGTTAGAAAACTTGCTTCAGAACAGCCCACCACAAATGGAGCTGCCATTTATTTGACTTAAAATCTAGTAAAGAAAAAAAACAACCCCACCAAGGCTTTAAAATAAATACTGTACGTTTTTATATGACACATGTTATTTCTATTCATAAACCTTAACTAAATTTAGATTTTTATTAATCCAATGTGACCTAAAAATTTTGCATTAACAGCACAATGTGGAATTGGGCTTATTCTCTTTGAATGCAGATAAAGCCATCATCTTGAAAATAGCTCTTTCTGACAAAAAGGTGTTCTTTTGAAATAAAGTCTTATTCACTACATTCCTCTTAGAGTTAATGTGAATTTTAGTGCCTCTAATTTTAGATTGAAGTGAGGTCTAGAATAAAACCCACCGGCTGACAATTGAATTTATAGATAGTTGTGAATATTTCAGGCTTGAATAATAGAGCTGTAGAATTTCAGACACAGAGAGGAAGAGAGAATTAAGCTCCAACTGTAGTTTTACACTATAATGCAATGGTGTCTAGGAATTCTTCAGTGTAACGAGCTAAGTAGTAATTAGGAGGGAACTGAGGGAGGGATTTTACAGAGATCTAGCTTAGGCATTATTCCAAATGTTCAGCATGATAATTTGATGGTGGTCACACCTGCCATCCATTTTAGATGGCTCTTGAATTACTTTTGTTCAGAAGTGGTGCAGTGAGGAAGGAGTGAAAGCCGTAGGTGTCTGTTGCCCACCCACAGCCAGTAGCCAGCCTTGTCTCTGTTTCACCTTCCGGGGATTGACAAAGTTTTTGTTCTCCGAGTCAGACGCTGTTGTTTTCACTTTTCCTTGGAACAGTTAATGTTTTAACCGCATTTGCGCTTTGCCAGCAAGCACCAATCCGGTCTGTGCTGTTGGAGCTGGAGGCAAAAGCAGCTCTGGCTTGGTTAGTACCAGAACCTGCTACTTCAGAAGCATCAGCAGACTGGCTTTAGCGTAGGCAGCACTGGTGATCAGATTTTAATGCTTGCTAGAAATGAGATGGTATTTTGGTTCTGACTGCTTGGAGTCAGAGATAGCCACTTCTGCACTGGCCAAAACAACGTGCAATTGACCAACTAGTTAATTGCAATTTTTTTTTTTTTTCTGGAAGGAGAACGGTGACATTCAAGCTCGTTATTGCACAAATTAGATTTAAAAAATCGGCAGTGGGAGTCTCATACAAGAACGTGCCATTGAGCTGGTTATGACAGACTGTAGGCAGTGACTCCTAGTGCCATATTGTGAGACTTTCTGTGTGAAGTCTTGGCAGAAGGGAGGTGAAAAAAGTGAGTACCTGTTTAGTCAATAAAAGGATCTTAGCGTGTAGAAAAATAACGTAAAAAATTAGTCGGTAGAATGTGGAAGTTAATTGATAATTTTAATCACAGCTGTATAAAATTCAGTGTCAAAGCAAGAGGAGAGAGAGACAGAGAGACACCATGTTTTAGTACCCTAATAACTTCTAACTCTAGTCTAAGATCGTAATGTATGTAAGAGCGGTCCAGTAATTATAAGGTAATAAGTGGAGTGGTGGTGTAAGTGCTCTAAATTAAAAGGAATTCGCAGAGCTGCTGTAAGTCAGTGCCGACCCGCTTTCTTTCAAACGTTGACTTGAGAAAAGTGCTTAGCCCAGAGTGCAAGTAGAAAGACAAGAGAGAGCTATCTATTAATTACAGCACTCATTAACAGTGACGGCTACAAGGCAGCAGATGCAGAAGAAAAGGCACACGCTACTGCAGGCTGGCAAGGGGATTTCCCCCCCTCCAGTTCTTGAGGAAAGGACAACACAAGCAGGTGGTCCACTGTAATAAGATATTTTCACGGCTTTAACCTTCCCATTTCCTTGGTTTATTTGCTGACACCAGATAGCTTGCTCCTTCCACCTCCCCAAATAAGCACTGATTTTAAGTTTAGAGGGTAACATTTCTGTACATCAATCTGGCTGTTTTCCAAATTCACACATTATTTGTTTTCAATAGAATTTTACAGTAAAAAATCACAACAATTGGGAGGTTTTAAATAAGATCCATGGGCACTGATTTTAGAGTGAATCTCATCTTAAACACTTACCTTTAATGAAGTGTCAGGCTTTGATCTCTGTTATCCCCATTGGAAAGGAAGCCAACTGTCTAGATTTATGTCTTTTTTCCATTGGTGAATTTGATTCCAGATACTGAAGTAAAAATTTATGAAAATTGTTTTATTTTTAAGTAAAAAAAACTGGAAAAGTGAAGATAAGATCTCAATTATTTCAGAAAATTAAGTCAGTCAAATTGTTTGGACTTACATGTTTGCTTTAAAAATATGAATCCATAGCTCCAGGTGGCCTTATGGGATAGTTGTTTTTCTGCAGTTAATGTTTCTCAAAAAATGTTCATAACTGTCATCTGAACTTTGGCAGTTCTGAGAGTACTGTCAGGAAAATGCTGGATAGGCCATTTGCTACTGTGGTCTCATAATCGCAGCTGGAGAAAATGAAGATAATACCTGAATCAGAGCTTTCTAATTATTTTTTTTGTCCTTTGTTCACCCTAAAATGTGTAAAAAAATAATAAAAAACTTGAGGATGGAAATAGACAAAGATTTCTCCCCCAGTCCTCTCTGTAGAAAGCACTGATTTGTTGGATCAGATATGGTATGGTTTTATTTCAGATGCTTAATTCTGAAACCGCAAGAACTGAGAAGACAAAATCTCACCTTCTGAAAGACAAAACCTTTATGTAAAATTTCCTCTAATATATTTTTTTAATCCAAGAATGGAACACATAAAATGTCAGATCCTATAGAGCTGTAGATATATGGGATAGTGGCTTAGTTATTACTGGTTAGTCTTCGGATAATGGCTAGAAAGTAATTGCAGCCAGAGCTGATGAATCATTTCACTTAGATTTTGTGAAAATGGAGTTCAGCCTTAATTATTTGTTAGAGTACCCCATCGATGTGCTACTTTGTTACTAAATAGCTGTATCTATAATAAAGCAATATTAATGAAGGAAAAAAAAGATTGCGAGAGACTTGCTTTTCAGTTTTAGGATCAGATCAATAGATGATGGATACGTGTTTTAGTCAAGTGTCTTGACAAATATTAATTACAGAGCAGAACCTTTATGTGATCAAACTTGGAAATATTTGTTTCTGATGATGATGGAATTTACAGAAAGAAAGCATAGGTAGGAAAATAAAGACATTTAATAGCCAAGCTGTCTAATAGGAATTTTAAGAATTTTTGACTTGCTCAATGGCAAGTTCAGAATTTAGGGTTGATGTGAAGTTGACACGTAGCCTAGAGGGCAGGTGGAGGGGACAACAGACGGGTTTGGTCTCTTTAAAGTTTTTGTTTACTGCCTGTCTGGAGCTTTGACAAAGCTCTGTCATGCCCTTATGCTGATTACCTTCATGTAGAACAAGAAGTATTGACTCATGAATGAATGATGTGCAGTCCCTAACCCTTCCAGAGCAGCCTTAAAGAGCACTGTCTTTAATACACAGATTCTTCTTTCTCTCTCTCCCCACTGCAGGCTTCTCTGCAGAATGTCAAGCAAAGATCGACACATTGATTCCAGCTGTTCGTCGTACATCAAGACGGAACCGTCGAGCCCTGCCTCTCTGACGGACAGCATCAACCACCACAGCCCCGGTGGCTCCTCCGACGCCAGCGGGAGCTACAGTTCCACCATGAATGGACATCAGAACGGGCTGGACTCGCCGCCGCTCTACCCCTCGGCCACAGGGCTGGGGGGCAACGGGCCGGTGAGGAAACGGTACGATGACTGCTCCAGTACCATCGCCGAAGACTCTCAGACCAAGTGCGAATACATGCTGAACTCCATGCCCAAAAGACTGTGTTTGGTGTGCGGTGACATTGCATCAGGGTACCACTATGGAGTGGCCTCCTGCGAGGCCTGCAAGGCTTTCTTCAAGAGGACAATTCAAGGTTGGTTGGTTGTTAAGCTTCCTTTCTTTTGCTCAAAATGAAAATGTGTAGTCTTAGGCTGAAGCCTGTTAGGACTTCAGACTGTGCCTTTTCATTCTTCATACTGCTTGGTCCTACAGATGTTGCTTGTGAAGAAGCCCCTTTGGGCTTCTCTGGGAGTTCTGTCTGTCACATTTAGCCCAATGCCATGTTTATTTCCATTAAAAAAAAATAGAAAAACTCTGGAGCTATCCAGTGGATGTTCAGATTTGTTTTCTCTGTGAGTTTCTCTGGATTCTCATAAATGATTGTTGTGAAGAAAGTGGAGCATTTTCTGAGGGTTGTCGTGGATGCCTCTTGAACACACCCTGTGGCTGTCACACAGGATTATGTTTGTGTGCTCCTCCTAGTTACACCTCTACTGTACTTCAATTGGTACAGAAATCCAGTTTATATTCATTAAAGAGCCAGTGCATGTAAAATCAGAACAAAATGCAGTGGTGTAGTGCTTTGTGCATATCAGTGTATTGATAACTGATCTTTCACCCACTGTATACAGTGGCCTTAAGTGGGTTCAACAAATAACTGTGAGATCACATTGTAAGGAGATAAATTGGCAGCTTTTGGTCTCTGCTCAGTATTTTTTACTAATCTGCTCTTGATACCTATGACAACTGTGCCACATATTTTGGCATAAATTAGTACAAATGGGAAAATTTGCATGACTGCTTCTTCCAGTTCAGAACCTATGGAGACAAAATAACCTTCTACTTTGATTTAGATATCATCCTTTCAAGTAAAATTGAAGGTGCTTTATTTAAAGAACATGAGGCCAAGCTTGGCCTGTGCAGGAATATAGTGTCACATTAAATTAAACTCAGACTTCAGAGACTAAAATTAGGTTGCTAAGTCCAAATTTAAGCTCCTCAATAAAACCTGCTTGATTTTCATACATGTTGAGCACTTGAAATTCTCAGGAAAGACAAGGCAATCTGGTGATATACTTTTCTTTTTAGGAGTGAGCACAACATGAGCTTCAGTTTGTAATTTCACATAACCCCAAATTTGACACATTTGGTCAAGATTTCTTAAGTATAGTAGCTCCATATTTAATGTAAAATTAATAAGGAAAAATATGGAATGTTAATTGAATTTATCCTTTGCTGAGGCAATGGCTATTTTATTCTTCTCTCATCCATTTTGCTTCTGAAGAGGTTTGGGCCTTCTACCAGCATGAAGTACCCATTTTATGAGGGCCATGCAGCCACTAAAAAGAAACATTAGACTTTAGTTGTTCTAATGGAGCTGTATGTTACACTGTTGGCAACCAGTAAACAAAGATTCCTTGTGGTAGCCTGGGTTTATATGTAAAATGAGCACACACACACAGAAGCAGTGTGCTTATTTTAAGTCTCTGTTTTAGAAAAAGTAAAAAGAATAAAAATAAAAAATAGGTAGGTGATTTCACTTGACCTTCAAGAACACTTTCAGAAAAGCTCAAAAATGTTTCCACTGAAGCAATTTGTATTTTGTGGTTGCTAAACTTCAAGCACCAATTTCAACTAGCAACTCTTTTTATAAATGGTATTTAATTGCTGTGTAATAGCTGTCCTACAGGACTGAATTGATGCACGATTATTTTAGTTGCATTTTGAGCACCAAAAAAAAAATGCTACAGAAATGAAAAACTGATTGAAGTGTTGACTTCTGGCAGTAATAGGTAACCTGCAATTTTACACCACGCCACAGACAGCAAGTTTCTGGGCATGGGAGCACAAGACAGAGACGTCATTCTCCAGATTAGCAACCTGGACTTGGCCGCGCAGCCCAAGTTAGAACTGGCAGCTGTGCAAAAAGTCTCAGTGCGGTTAGAGCACGAGCTGCATCAGCAGGTGACAGTGCTGTGAAGACAAAAAAAATTGCAGGAAGGCAAAACCAAGCATTGAAAGGAAAAGCAATAATGAAGAAACTAAGAATAGGAAGTATGTTACCCATCGTAATGCCGTGGCAGCATCTTTGGTAATGGTCCTGGCTAAACTGGCACAACTACTGAGAGTTTTCAGTTACCATCCAAAATAATGGGAGCTACTTGGGTGAATGGGTTGTGCAAGGTGGCAAAAAGCATATAAGAAAAAGGTGCTTCCTCATTATTTGAATGGGAAAATTCTACCTTCAGGCTTGCATGAAGAATAATTCCCCTGAGGTTTTTTGCTCTAATTGATAGAATTTAGTTCCAGGGTTCTGGAGGTCATTCTTCCCTGCACCATTTCACTTCCTTGTTCATATCATGTTCCTTCTCTTTCTCTGCTTGTTTTTAAAATGAGTTTGCTGCTGCATAACTGCAAATAAGGAAACAGGAAAACAGACTTTGAAATACAGAATAGAAAACCAGATTGCCTGAAGAATCAAATACTGTAACTCTGCATATGAAGGAATATCATATTTCAGCTCAAATAATTGCTTGTTTTAAATTCTAATAACTTAATTGTGATGGGTATTTTATTATAGATTCAGTGAAAAAGAACGCTTGACTTCCCAAACCTTTGTGGATCATTCATCAGTTTACTCAATTGGCTCAGACTTGCAGATCCTCAGTGCTATTCCTGTTGAAATCATGGGCACAACTGCCCTGACTTCAGGGAGGGGAAGGCTGAGCTGATAAGGTTGGATTATGAAGCACATCCAGTGCTCGCTTTAGGCCAAGTGTCCTCTCCACTGAGTCAATGGGAGTCTTTCCATTCTGAGGAGTCTCTTGAAGTCTGAGTAGGTGGAGGCCACAGGTAGCTGCCCAGAGAGCAGCACAGTTACTTGTACACCACCAGCATCTCATGTAAGACAGAAGCGTCACAGCATAGCTAGTAGCTCCTACGCAACACAAGTATCACTCTAATGTAGAATATACACCTTTTTTAAGGGTAATGGAGATTATAATCCCTTTTAGATTTAGCAATTTAGTCTAAAAAACATCTGTTCCTACTTCTTGGAATCCCTGCTCATTTTCTTAAAAGTTAAGAAATTAAATGAACTCTGTTTTGAATTACAAGAAGGAGTAATTTTGTCTTTTTAGAATATATATTTTTAACATAGCTCAAAAATACATTTGCAGTTGTAATAAAGTGTGCATAATTACAATAAAAATCAATAATATTAGAAAAAATTAGAAACAAGCAATTTCCTGGCTCAAACAAAACCCACCAAAAAAGAGCTCAATATATAAAATTGGTGTCTTCTTAGGTCATAGTAGAATGCAGTGATGTTCTGCCCCTTTTGTGAGATATAAGGTATGGAAGAACTGGATGTTCTCTCTGCTCAGCCTAGTACTCACTCAGCTGCAGCTCTCAGTTTGCTTCTGGGATAATTTACATGGTAGCTGATTGCAAGTGTCTCACAGAAATACACACACAGCCAAATCTTCCCAAAATTGGCTTAACATCAGGGATAGTAGAAAATAGCAACATCTAAAAATAGTTACAGGTCCATTGATTTTTTAGGGTCTCTTCACAGTTTTTGCTGTGTACTGTATTATCTTGAAAACTCCAAGCTTTCATTAAAAGAAAGAGAAGGAACAGAAAGAATTTTCGCTTGTCAGCTGGGTGCAAAGTCTTGTGTTTGACACAGAGGTCTTGTACTTACTAGATATTTTGTAGAGAATATTTAGTGTAAATATATTTCTCATAATTTTTATTTGGTCAGTTATCATAAAGACTAGCAAGTACACACTTTCATTAATAACATTTAATTTCTCAGTGCCCATAACTTAAACATTATAGCAGGTGGATTGAAATGGTATTCTTCCTTTCAGGAGAAGGCTAATAGCACCTATAGGTTCAAAGACTGTTTATTATCCTGCTTTGTGTTAGCATTTATCTCTCTAGAATAATGGCCTGCATCTAGGAAACTTCCTTCCTTCCTCCTTCCCAATTGTCCAGACTGTTGTCTTTGGGCTCTTTAAACTAGCCTGGAAAGATAGTGTGTAAGGCCTACACATTCCTCACAAGGCTTCTTGCAAAAGTCTCTGAGCTTACTTATCGTATCCTTGGGTACTGTTTAAATTTTCCCCACAAAAGCAAAATATTTTGCATTCAGTAGTCTTGGACTTTGGTCTTTTGTTCGTTTGGGTTTTTTTGGTTTTGTTTATATGTTTATTTTTTAAGGAAAAACTGTTGGATGAGCAGTAGTGATACCGCAGTCATCTGTTTATACACAGGGTGAGTAAAGCAGAAGTTAGTAAGAAGCCCTGCAATCACACCCTCACTGTCTCATCATTTAAGCTCTTCATCCCTGAGAGTTGCTGCCTGTCAATGTCTCCTAACACAAACAGGAAATATTCTATCCTTGAAATGCTTATGTCTTTTTGGTCATTATGTGAACTAGACCAAGTCTGCCATCACATTTTATGGTGCTCAGCTAAGAGCCTTCAGCTCAACAGTTCTGCAGGGATGTTCCTATTTTCTTCAATGCATGCCCAAATAGCTTTGTACTTTTTTCAGCTTTTTGGTTACTCAGAGTTGTTTTTAGTCCCTCTGTGTTCAGGTTTTTCAATCCTCTTTAGAGTGTTGACCCATTATGAAGCCAGTTTGATCTGTAAATGTACAAACACTTTACAGTAAACACTTTTTTTTTCAGTCAGGAAGATTTAATCAAGAAGGTTAGAACTGGCTATGTACATTCAGATAAGGCAACATAAAGTTTGATTTGAAGTTGCACATGACCAAAGTGGCTTCCAAAGGGTATTTTGTGTCTCTGAAAGCTGACTTCTGTAGTACAGTTTTGTGGAGGAAATGAAAGCACATGAAACAAGATTTTATGGCTTTTCAGCATCTTTGCTGGCAGCTAAGATTATTGTTTTATAGAAGGATAGGGTGGAGGCCCACATCTTGATGCACTGGCCTGTGGACCTTGGCTTGGTGCAAAGATGGCAGCCCTCCAGTCAGCCGAACACTAAATGTCACCTGAATCCATCATTACCTGATTAAATCATTCACCTTCCTTATATAAGTGAAACTCTGTGCATCAGCATTTCTTTCAAAGAATATTTTAAGCAAGCAGTGATAGATATCTTCCCTTTTCCCCAATCTCTCTGTGCCTGTGGGCCAGGCAGACTAGCAAGGAAGTATTTTTAATTCCTTACGACACATCTTTTAATCCTGTCATCATGTCATTGCATAGCTACGGCAGCTAAACAAGATGAGACAATAAAATACAAACATGCTGAAATCTGAGAACCAGAGAGAAGTTTGAAAGTGTACAGATTGTTCTGTCCTTTTTACTATCTCTGCTTTCCTCACAACCTTGAAAATTAGTTGAAGGAAGCATTGAGATAATTTGGGAATAAGAATGAGCATCCTGATTGGTGAGTGGTTATTTTGAACCCATCAGAAATACTGAGAAAGAGATGTGATTTACAATAGTAAATTTGTAAATTTACTGGTACAATAGTATGTATCAGTGCCATTATAATTAGGTCTGGTTCTCTTTTTGTTATGAATATCTCTGAAAACCTGCAGCCCACTTACAAAGCCCTGTCTAGTTTGAAACCAGAGACATGTGAAACCTCAGCTAGCAAGTGATTCATATTAATGTTTCTGTAACTTTTTTAATGACCTTTTTTTCTGGTGTGGAAGTCATTCCGTTTGCAGCTTTACAGACGGAGATATTCTGTGTGCTTATAAACAGTGACAATCTTCCATGCTATCATGGTAGAATGTATCAAAATTAACCTAGATAAAATACCAGTTGGGACCAAATGTAGATAGTTCAATCTTTCTGACTTGAACAGCTCTTAAGTGACTGCCAGTGAGCAGGGGATCAGTTCCCTCTATGCCTTCAAAGCTGTGCTTCTCTCTCAACGTGACCGAAATGCCTTTCATTTCTCTTCAAGATAAAGAAGTTGACTCCAGTGGGAATCAAAGGTTGTGGGGCCCTTGCAGGTTCAACACCCCCTAATATCAGCCTCATGCTGAAAGTTAAGGGTGATTTTTCTATGATGCTGGAGACCCATCTACCTTAAGTTGGGAGCTGATACAAACCTCTCATGTAGTCAGACCAGCCAGCATCACCTTTACATTTTTGCTTTAAATCACCTTGTTGCTTTCTAAGAATACAAGAAAAAAACTTTTTTCCAAGTTCTAAATATGTTATGGTTCAGTAACACAGTACACTGATATCTTCAAAGCAACTCAACATAATGATTTCACTAAAAATGTACTTTTGATCTGTGTCCCTCTGTTAAAGACAATATTTAAAAACTAGCTGCTCCTCTTTAGTTTCTTATTCTAACAGAAAAAGCAATGTAAGCAACAGAGATGAAGCAATCCTTCATACATGGTCCTGTCACCTTGAAAAAACATTTGAGACATTTGGGAACCAAACTTTTAAATGTTCTGTAACTCTGTGTGTACAGTATTGTTTCTGAAGTTGTCTGGGTGAAAAGTTATGGATACAGTCAACTTCAGGCTTATTCATCTCCAGATGACCTGTAGCAGAATTCATAGCTCTACAATTTGTAGTGTTTTCTTACACTATCAGGTGAATCTGTTTGAGGATTTGTCAGCCAAAACTGGATTCAGTTAGGCTCAAATCTGACCTCATTCCAGCCTGACTCTACTTCTTAAACCTTATCAATGAGGGTATTTTAACATGTGAAAATATTTACTTACATTTAAATTCAGCTAAGTTCTGACTGCAAAGTAGGGAACAGAATCTGGAAGAACTGAAACTTTAACCTGAGAGAAAATGCTTTTACTTTCCTCAGTTCAGCTTCATTAAGACATCAAATAGGTTTTTAAGTCTGTCTGGGACTTTTTCTCTGTCCTTCTTTTCAGTTAGCCTGTTACTCTTTGATTTCTAGGAACTCATTCTCAGTTTTTCAGGAGCTCTTCTGTTCTGGTTGGATCACATATAAAGGTGTGACCTAACACACTGTAATTCACTCTTTCTGTTAGCTTAGATTCTCCTTTGTCTCTCTTTCTAAGAGTTATCCTTTATTAAATCCCAGAAGACCTATGGCTGCAATCCTGGCTGCTTTCCATTTTCAGAGTTTTGATGCATAGCAGTCCTCAGAAAGCAGGTGTATTCCTTTGGGTCTGTCACCTGGGAAAAGAGAGCATGAAGGTGGTACCTGGGGTAAGCCTCACTGCAGGAAGACTTAAATCCAGTGAAGCAGTAGTCTCTATGAAGAATGAGAGCACTTAATTTTTTAAATACAAGTTTTTGATAAAAAGGTATTAAGTTAAAGAAGATGAAAGAGAATCTTTGGGAGAAAAATGGAGCATTGTTGAATTGAAATGCAGCTGTGTGAGCTGATCATAGCATAAAATTAGCACATTGGAGGAATGTGGGTTCATTTGTTTTTTTCCTTTTTTTTTCCTTCTGAACCTATATTCCCACAGAGTAAAAGTTTCAATACTGATATCTTCAGTATTCCTCCTGGTTTTTGAAGTGGCTCATGGCTATTCTTTTCAAATACACTTTCACCCTGCATCTAAGTCCTCCTCATAGCTTTTGCTTGTCCGAAGATTTTCTGAGCATATTCCAAGAGCTTGTAGCAATCCTTTTACATCTTTGGTGTTATCATGTCAATTATTGCAGTATGAAAACTCAAAAAAAGCTAGAACTTGCTGCCTACACCTTCTGCATTTTGTCAGTGTTGCTGGAAGAGAGAATCCTGTTTCAGCCTGTTTCTAGAGCCAGTTTCTGACTCTCAGTATCTGGGAGGTTCTGAAGCTGTGACTGTTGGTGACAATAACTTCTGCCAATGCAGGAGGCCCAGTGCTTTCAGTGACCTCATCTTTGCCATGATCCTTGCTTCTCCTCTCTTACCGTTAGCATCACTGTCAGTTCTGTGCAAGAAATGGCCAAAATGGTTTTGTGAACCTTGGCTAAGTCCAGTCAGTTGCCTCACTTGTAAAGCTGTTGTGTAAGTCCGTGTACCATAAAAGTTGTTCTGTCTTCACAGCTCATTCAAGTAACATCCAAACTTCACCTGTGAGGTAAAAAAACCCAAATGGTACCTTGGTCCAGTTATCCTTGAGCTGGGTGCAAAGACGTGACCATATGAAGCATCTAGAATTGGAGAGCTGGGTATAGAATATAAGTTTTAGCAGCTCACATGCTATCTCAGGATCAAATGGCATCATGTTTTTAGTGAATCAGTTGCTCTTGATAGGCACAGTGTGTTAGAAGTATTTTCTCATCTTTTGGCTGTGGTAATAAAATTTAACAAATCGGTAGAAAAAGGAACTGCTTTTAAATAAACATTCCTCAGTACATGAAAAAAGAAAAGGGGCTTAGGTTGGTATAAATCCTGTTATATTATTCTAGCACAGGGAAATATATTTGGGGAATGAAGATTTGACATATATTTTTATTTTCAAGCATCACACTAATTTATATTACTCAGCCCTTTAACTGCCAAACTGTAAAAGTCCATTACGCTACTGAAAGGAATATACAAATTATCCCCTGGCACTTTAGGCAGGAGTTTTACTTATACGCTGTTATTCTATCAGCCAGCTAGCTGCACGATTCTATTAAGGAGTAAGTGAGAAAATTATATTGCCTGCAAACTAATTGTACAAAAGACTCTGAAATAAGTAATCAGAGCCCAGTTCTTTCTGAAAACCAGCCAGGAGATATTATAAATGGCTCAATCGCTCTTGTCAGCCCAGTTTAAAGACCCAGAGCTGCCATGTTGATTTTGTTCACTCTATAAGACAACTTCCTCTCCAGCTGTTGACAGGACTGGGCAAACTCAGCTTATACTCTTCCTAGCTGCTCAGCTTCAGCCTCCAGCATCTTGAAGTAAGCAAGGAATTGATAGAGCTTCCTTCTGGATAATTCTTTAAAATAAAATGCAGATCTGAGTGTCTTGAATGGAAATTTGTATCTAGAAATAAATAAGAAATTATGAGAGTTCTAATGAGCTGGAATGTGCAGTAAATTCAGATTTTTAGCAAAAATAAGTCCACTAATACTTTGAGTGCTAGATAAAATGCATTTTAATATGATATAGATATCCACTGCATCTATATGGGGAGACAATATGTTAGTTCCTTGAACTTTTGCTGCAGTCTAGCCGTACTCTAAAATGCTGGAACGCTTTTGGGGGACCAGCTATGGTCGTTGGTAAGATGTGGATCTTTTCTTGTGTTCCTGTAACTCTACTGAGCTCATTGGAGGAATTCTTTGCAGCATCTTCAAACTTCATTTTCCAAAAGTGAAGATTGAACATCTGCTGTAAAATACAATTCATTAAAGAAAGGCAGTCTAAATTGAAAGGAGATTCCCCCTCTAAGCTAAAGTACTGGAATCCACATGACTATAATAATAGCTCCTTTTAGCATTTTTTAGGTGTCAAGAATTTGCAGGAAAAGTAAGTTACATTGTGCATGCTGCGGACTGTTGCATAGTTTGCACAAATGTGAAATGTCAGGGTATGGATTAGAAGTGTCTGCAAAAGGAAATGAGCAATCTTGCATTTATCTCTCTAGTTCTGAATGCTGCTTTTGGTGTTGGCATTTGTACCTTTGTATCTTTGGACAAGGGCTCTCACTGCAGTGTGCAATGTTCCACCTGCCTTGGTAGAGAGCTTTGCTGCTTGAAGTTCCATGTTATAATCTCGATCTTGTTTTTGATCAAGATCATTTCTGACCTTGTGCAAAGGTGTCTTTGATCTTGTGCAAAGCATTTCCGATTCTCTGTTTCTTTATTTTTTTAAATAGGGATGGTAAAACATTTATTGCTGTAGTATAATGAAGTTCATTAGATACAATTTGTGAAAGGCTTTGAAGGTCTTCCTGTGTAGTGTTTGTGCCTTTCTAAGAACGTCTTGTTAGAATGAGAAAATAATGTAAATCCTTTGTTAAGCTTGCCCTTATCATAATTTTTTGCCTATCCTTCCAAAAGTGTTATTTCCTAGCATTTCTAATGTGTATTGGAAAGACATTTTGCAGGAACTGTTGTGCTGAATTCCCTACCCACCATAGCCTTCAGTTTCTTAAACAGCTAAGAAATGGGAAAAGGACTTAAAACTGGTTTGACTTTTTTCAACAAGAGCTATTAGCATTCAGTCATACCAAGATCTATTTTATTCACCAGCATTGCTAACTCACTCATGCAGCAATGTCTATGAGGAAGAAAGCCTGCAGGGGCCTGAACAGGTTGTGCCAAATTCGCTAGTTGTGTCGGCAGAATACACATTGTGCCACACAGACCTCCTTTATCATAAATACTTAACCAATTTTCAATAGATGTAAGTGGTTTAAGTATTACTTTCTGTTGAATTAGCAGTTGCTGAGCATTTGAGTCTTTGTGCAATCCTGCAATCCACTAATGTGATATTTAATGAGGAGACATCAGTCTGGAGAAAGGTAGTCAATATAAATCAGTGTTTACAAAGTGTGATTAACTCTGAAATATTTCATCAATGCTGTGGTCCCAGGCAGACTCTATGCTAATTATTAGAACCTGTGCATGTTTCAGGGGACTTTGATGGACCCTGAGTGCAGCAAACATGGAGCAGCAAAATTGCGATTATGCTCGGACTGTCTCTGATGACAATTTATGCATTTGGTGTGATGACCTCTTGCTTCCCAAGAGGGCAATAAACAGAATGCATTTTCATTGAGATACTAATGCACTTAATCACAGGGGGAAAGGGTTAGAAAATAAAGAAATACCTTTAAAGCAAGATGTGACAGCCTGATGGGGAAGATACTTTATTTAAAAGTCAGTTTGCTGGTGTAACTTCTGACTGCTGCAAAGTCTGTCATGCTGGATGTAGTCATGGGCAGTAGGATGCATGGCTGGGCAGATGAATAAGCTGAGGTAAGCTGTTTTATGAAAAGTGCAGTGGTGCTAGGGCAAAAGAGAACAGATGTTGTCCCATTTGGACTTGGATACCCAAAGATGTGATTCACAAAGATGTAAAGAAAATACATATATTCATATGTATTTTACTCATTCATTTACAAGCTTTTATTTTCTTATTTTTGAGGAGAAATATTATGTACTAAGCAGTAACAAAAAAAAGAAGGAAAAAAAAGGGGGCAAAAAAAAGAGAGTGCTTTGCCCAGGAGGGCTCACATTTAAGGCTTGTTGAAGGCCTTGAGGGGGGAGTTTGGAGAAGCAGAGGCAAAGGCAAGCATCTCTTTCAGTTTTTGTTATTCTGACAGCTTGACAGGAATGATCCCATTCCTGATGCCTCTCAGTACAAGTACTTGGTCCAAAGTACAGAGGGAAAGGGAGATGTCCTGGAGCAGAGATCTGACCTGGCAGCTGTAAAACATGCTAGATGTGGTGGTGACAGTCCTGGTGAGCCCTGCCTGATGCTCTGTGCCAGCTGTGGTGGAAGAAGGGTGAAACTCTGTAGTACCTGTAACAGTTAATTGTGCAGTAAAGCAGTCCTCCTTTTGTATTCTAGGCAAAGAGAGACTAATCAAATTGGCTAAAAAGGAAAATGAAAAGTGCTCAGAGAAGCAGCCTGAGCATGTGGCTTGGTATAGAAAATAAATGACAAAATTTCTTTCTTTTACCAGCAGAAATAATGTATGTGAAGGATTTTGCTAGGGACCATATTTGGAGTGAGACACAGAATCACATTAATTGTGGTTTTGTATATATTTCTTTCATATAGATGTCTAGATGAACAAAAAAGGAGTAAAAAACTTCATCTTTTAACTCAGCTATTTACTTGAAAGGTGTTTCCTTTCCACTGCTTACTGTTGATATATTTCAAAACAAAATACAAGAGCAGTTAGCATGAGTGCTTCGTATACCTGTTGTGTTGGTTAGTCAGTGACTCTGAACACCTCTTCCCTTGTCTGTTCCATCACAGGTAACATAGAGTACAGCTGTCCAGCAACGAATGAATGTGAAATCACAAAGCGCAGACGCAAGTCCTGCCAAGCCTGCCGCTTCATGAAGTGTCTAAAAGTTGGCATGCTGAAAGAAGGTAAGACTGACCACCTCAATATGTATCTCTCTGCAAACACTTGCTACAACTGTAGGGCAATGAGGAAAGAAGAGAGACTGGTGAGTGTTCTGATCAGGTATTGCAAGGCAATTTTCATGTATACTTGCTTTTTCTGACATCAGCTTCTCAGCTATCAAATCATGCTTTATCCACATAGAGTTCATCATCTTGTGTAGTGCAGCAAAATGCACCTCAGCATTCAATCTCCTTCAGTAAGTAACTAGTAGAATAACCATCAGAATTCTCAAAGATTTCTTTCCTCTATTCCTTATCTACTGACACTTTGTCCCAGTCCTGGAAGAAAACCAGAGCACATACTGTGCCTTCTTTTCCCTGCTTTCATTCAGTCTTCATTCCATCAGGACAAATGAAAGGGTTACTTCTAAATTAAACAAGTATAAATATTGAGTGTGTGTACTGAAGTTACTGTGACTACACTGGAGCAAATGATGGTGTGCAGAAGAGGAGAATCCTTCCCCCACACTTTTTTTTTTTTTTTCCTAAAAGCATCTGAGAATCCCTGCCCCTCACTGTAAGTATATATTGAATGTTTTAATTCATCAGTTACATTTTGAAGATATTGAATAACAGGTAAACATAAAAAAATGTTCTCAAGAAGTGGTGCTATCTTACCTGGAACCTGAGTCATCTATGTTAAATAAAAAGCAATTCCTTAAATTGTGGTTGCCTGCTATGCACTTACATTGCTGTTAATGTAAATGGAAAAGTACAATTCTATGTGCACGTATTATATGCATTATTATTGTAGAGCACTGTCACCACCAAGAAAGATGCCATGGACTTCTGAACTAGATAAACATTTAATATAAAATCAATGTAACATTCTCTAAGTATTGTATCCGAGGGAAAGTACTCTGTGTTAAGCAACTACTTTGAAACAGTCCTATGCAATTGTGCTTTGTCGGTGCTTAAAAACTCAGCTTTAATAGCGGTCTGATTTTTGCAAATGGTTTGGTGGTAATCAGGGTAAAATCCAAGAAATAGCATAGACCAGAGGAGAGATGATGGGCAAATTAGGCCTATCACGCACCTACAGACATATTCTTATTGGATTATACTTACTAAGAATAAACCTTGTTCTGTGCAACTGCTTTGGCAGATGCTATGATCCTGTGAGCCAAATCCTGCTGTCCTTAGCCTTACTTGAGCAAAACTCCTGTCAGATTCGATGGAGATTTTGCCTCAGTAAGAACGGCAGGATTTGACCCTCTCTTCAGTGGTGATGGGAGACTCTTACTTGCCAAAATCCTCCTATAACTGACCACTAGGAGCAGTTACTTGAAAGTGAAATTATGATGCTTAGATTACCTGTAGAAACAAAGAGATGACTGGGTATGGCACCTTTTGAAAGGAGCTGTACTTCTTAACATCTTTTTTTGATAAGTTAAGACTCCATATCACTATTATCCTAATATACAAATATATGAAGTAACTTGTTTGAGAAAAAAAACAGTGGTAACAAAAGAGCACACCCAGGTGAATTGATTTAATCATTTTCCTCTAAATTTTGAGGGCACTATAGTGCATCCATTAACATATATATTTGAAAAATCCAGGCTGTGTGCAGCTTCTGGGACTGCAAGAGGAATTTAAGTGTCTCTTCTACAAATAAGTAGTTATCTCAGCAAATTTGTGTGCAGATTTACTGTTTTTCTGCATACAATTTTTTTTAATTGAGATAATTTAGTTAGACAATACAGATGTACATTGCGAGTCAAATTGTTTTGTTTGAATGTTCATTGTCCATGGATTCAAATCAATCCCACAAGTTTGCTTAATAAGAAGTGCATGAATTTTCTACTCTAGAAGTACATAGCTTGTACTGAATGTTCTACAATGGCAAAATAATTGTTTTGAAAAGACAGTGTTGTTTATATACCATCTAATATAACAACCTACAAGAACCTATAAGGGCATTTTATTTTCTTTCCATCTTTAGTGACCACAATTACTTTTTAAACCATACTGATTCACAGTGCATTTGTAGGACTGTACTTGTAGTAAAGATATGTTTTTTTCCTTGTTGGAAGGTAGTTTTAGAGCCGGGTGTTTTTGTTTTTACCTATGGGAAAGTCTGGAGATGACTTTTTTTACTTGGACCACATTCTTTATGTACCGAATTAAGAAAGATAATATACTGACATCTTTCGTGTGTAAAGTGGTATACATTTCTTGATTAGCATGGATGTAAAATAAGCTGAAATTATTCTGGCTGTATTCTTAAGTGTTCCTGTATGTGCAGACAAGGATTTCAGTCCCATGCAGCATGTCAGAGATCATGCTGCAGTAAATCTATTCAAATGTAAACCTGTTCAATTCAATTACCAGTTTATAATAAAATTTGCTGCTGCAGCCTCCACGTTTGTCACAGCAGTCTCTACATGCTGATGGCACAGCATGCCTGGAAATTGACAGCCTAAATCTATTTACAAAAAAAATTTAGTTGCAGACCTGAAATAAAATCAAGTTTAAGCAGCTTTGAGAGGAGCATCGCATTCCTTACAAGAACAGCACATCTGCCAGGGTGCATCTTCTCCAGAAATCTTACCTTGTTTGTGGGGAGTTTTCTCGTAGAAATTTTCCTTAACAAACAGTTTTAAAGTGTAATCCAAAGTGAAACAATTATCAGACATTGTGCTTCCCTTCACATTTGGAAGGACTTTATTACATTGTCATTTTGTGAATTGTCATATAAATTCAATGATAAAAATCACAATGCCTGGAAAAAGATTCCGAGTTTTAGCTTGGCTTCTAGGGCAAGGTCCTAAAACCACTTAGAGCAAATGTATAGAGTGGCTTCCCTTTTGACATCTGCATGTTGAAACATTTATGTGACAAGATAATGGTGTTTTTCATCAAGCATCCGGTGTTTCTGTGGGAGACCTGGTGTTAGGATTGTGAGGCTGTGCTTTGGGTCAAATCCTGGGAGGGAATTGGATTTCTGGTCACATCTTAATACAGGTTGGAGTATGGTTTTTCTGTACATATTCTCAAGAATGTTGGTGGGGCATAACCAGCAGCACCTGGATCAAGATTCTTAATAATTTGTAAGATGTGGGCCAGAAGCCAGAGAAGGAATGGTAAGGCAATGCTGTACTGGGCTGGGCTGCAGTGGGATTGAGGTCATGGCTGCTGACTGCATCTCCTGTTGAGTATCACAAGAGAGTTTGTACAGACTGGTCCAGGGGAACTCATCATTATAGTTTGTTACTGTCCATCGTTATGGACTGTTACTCAAAAACCTGTCTGGGTGTATGGATGGATTTTGAGTATGTTGTATTTCATACTGTAGCATTCAGCAGAGGCTGATGAGCTTTTAGGCATAGGACAAATATGAGGGTGTAATATTTTCATTTACTTTTCTGGGTAATAGTTATTAGCAGCAAAGCAGAATACATTTCGCTCAAAGAAGTGTTACATTTTTCTATTTTTAATTTTGTGTTTCAGTGTTACAAAAAATCAGATTTTCAAGTATCACAATTGATTCTTCTACTGAAATACAGTTTCTTTGCACTTACATTCTGGTGGATTGTCTCAGATTCATGAGAACAGATGAAACAACATTAAAGATTCTTGTGTAGTCTAGGGGAAAACTTTTCAAATGTATCCCTCAAGATTTCTTAAAATAATATTGCAATTGCTAAAAGGGTGCAGGGAGCCATGTACAGCAATTTGCCTTTTTAAAAAATGAACACTTTTAAGACATTCCATACTTTTCAGTTCTGTTGGTTTATAATCTATCTTTTAAGTTTGGCCTTTCAGATTTTGGAAGCCAGTGATTTGTGTGCTTCAGGTGGTAAAATTAAGTCTGTGTTCATGTGCAAGATTCGGTATTTTGGCTATTTCCCTTATTATACAGCTAGTAGAACTAAGAAAAAGGGGTTGATTTTCTTTTCTAAGAAGAAAAATTGGATGTAAAACTGTGTAAGATGGTATGGGAAATCTCGAATAGATACTTGACTGTCTTTTATCTTTCTATTGCTAGTAATCTAGTTGAGTTCTACTTTAGTCTTTTCATTAGTACCACATGCCTTTTAGAAATATTTGTGGGACAATTTATTTGCATGTGTTTGTGGTAGAAGGCATTATTTCAGGTCTGTTATATGACAGATCTTGCTCTGAAAAGCTTTACATGTGACATAATTCCAATGGAGTAATTATTCAAAAATAAAATTACTTTTTGTTTCAGATGCAGCATTTGTATAAAGTTTTTTTCAATAGGTTATTCCATATGTTTTAGTTTTCTCCATAGAGGCAAAGCCATAGCCTCAGTTTTACCTATCCCTGTATTGTAGGAAGGTTAAAAATTACAGTTCAGAGGGGAATCTGTTGAGTGGCACTAATGCAGCTTTGAGACCATCTGGAATGCTCTATCCTCTTTTAGCTCTCACTGTTCTGTGCAGTACTAGTTTGTATTTCTTTACAGAACTGTTGACACCAAAACATCCCCTCTGTATGTATCTCTCATTTCTGATATTTGGATATTTTCAGAATTTGTTATGGACAGCGTGCAGTGACTGATCTGCATTGCTTGCTATTTCTGAAAGTCTAGTTCCTAAATGGGTGATACATGGAAACAAATTTAAGTTTGTATGAAAAGTAAAGTATACCACAGTAAAATGGCATGACTTGCTTCATGTAAGTATGTTAGTATTTTCCTTAGGAATGGATGGCCTTTACAAATTATCATCAGTCACTTTGTGCCTAGTTAGAACAGGCAGAGTAACAAAATTCCAGCTTAATCAGTCCTGCTATTACAAACGAGAGGCCAAATCCTCACCAAGTATTAGTGGGAGCTCTTGGAGCACTGTTAGATAGCTGCTCATTTGCAGGTTTAGCAGTCTATGCTATGGGGAAATCAGCAATATACCTTTTTGTGTCTGTAAATCTTCACCCTTGCTCATACATGAGCTATCATTCAGACTCCAAAAATGAACAGAAACTCTCTGAGCTCTTCATCTGGTAGTGCTGACTTGATGTGTAACCCCTTCTTCACAGCAGTGCAGTTTGCATGTTGCACTACTCGATGAGTAGCCCTTAATTTCTCATTCATTAGTTTGCTTGGGTTTTTTGAGAATTCACTGTCCCTCAAAGTGACCTCAGCATCCCTAGGGCAATGGTAAGGCAGTAGTTAGAATCTGCCTTGTGAAGAAGTTCCGGACTTTTAAGTTTTTTCCTTCAGCTGTGATCTGAATAAAAGGATTTACTCACAGTTTTAAAAATGCTTGAATGTTTAGATAGTCATATTATGAACCAGAATATTATTACACGAGTTAACTTTTTCTTAACATGCTAAAATTGAGGCTCTCTAAAATATTTTTGCTACACGCTTTGAGAGATTTCATTAATTCAAATGTAAGAATGCATTTTCAAAAAGAGGTATGTGTATTTTAAAGCACAAATTACTGAGTTTGTTATGGAAAGATTACCATATGAACATCTTTGGCTTGTGTTAAGCAGCAGATCGGATTAAATTATCATATTGATCCTTTCTGGCTTTGACAGTCTATGAAAATGAATCCAATACAGGAAGGAGAACAGGCAGCTTGAGTTTAGTCTTACGTAAAGAGATGCGTGATATGCAGAGGGGCAGATTAGTAGATTCTCCCTCAAAATAATAAATAAAACTAAGCAGTCTTCTTTATGACTAAAATTGTGTTATCACCCATGTTTTGAGGGGAGTGAGAAAGCCTGCTTAATAGGATTCCTTCTAACAACATCTCTTTTGAAAAGACCTGTGCATAAGACATTGCCAAGGTAAATTTCTCTCACAAGTCTAATATCATTACTCTGCCGAGAAGAAAGCAGAAATTATTGTGGACAAAGTTTTAGTTTCTGCTGCCTTCAGAAATTAGAACATAGGAAAGAAGAAAGCATTGATGGTATTCAAAGAAAACATTTCTGTACAGGATGACAGTTAATAGAGCGGCAGTGACCTCAGTGATACTTCTTATGCTCTCTATTGTAATATTACACTTAAGGAGCTCCTCCATTAATGCAGAATATAAAACACACCTCCTGTGTTACAACATCAAGAGATAACATAGTGTGTTTTCTGTTGATGTCTCTTCCAAATATCAGCTCTCTTCTGTGTTTCAATGTATTGTGAGGGAGTTTGGTTTCTATTGCATATATTTTTTTGAACTGTTTCTTTTCCTCTTCTATTCCCTCCATTCTTCCTTTCCTTCCCCGTTCACCCCCTTTGCTTCCTCCCTTTTGTTTCTCCCTTTCCTTCACTTTTATTTCTTCCTTCCCCCTTTTTCTTTCCCCCTTCCCTTTTGCACTCCCTTTCTTTCTTTCATTCTGTGTGTTCTTGTTTTAATATATATACTGGGACCTGTTAAATCTCCTTGGAAACAGTAGAAGCTAATCTCTAAGTGTTGTTGGTGTTCATAAGTAGGCTTCTTTGCTCCTAACCAAAATGTGACCTGATAGCCCAGTTCACACATTAGAACTGACAGCCCAATTTGTCTGCCCTAAAACACAGCTCATGACTATCCACTCTCTGTAACTGATGAGGAAGGACAAACTATTCAACTGCAGGTTAGTGTTTATAGTGAGTTCAAGCAACTAGCATTTCTATTCGTCCACTAGAAAAACACCCCAGAAAAAGCAAATATTGAAGATGTAGATATTCTTCCTGATTTTAGAAATCATACAGAAGCACCTACAGCTTAGACCAAGTAACTTCCTGAGAAGTTTTCATGGTGCTTGTGTTGCAGCATTGTGCCACTCTGGTTTGTGTTCTGAGTGTTTTGGGGAATAAAACAGAGACATCCCAGCAATTCACTGGACCTGGTCTTTAAATAAAATTTCTCTCTTTCTAGATACAATTTTGTTTTACAGCTGTCCCTTTATACAAATTCCTTCACTTTTTCATAACAGAGGAGGTATGAAAAGAATGTGGAGAAAGCAGTATTGTTTATAAGTCTCAGTTTAGGAACTATTTACCTTTCTTGGCTTTACACAGATCTGTAAATGGGGCAGTTTTTATGTTAGCATTTGCAAATCTGAGGCCAGAGCAGTTTGCTGGCTCACTCAGCAGCAGCTTCCTTGAGCTTAGTTGTTGGGTTTGAGTCTGCTCGCACAGTTGTCGCTATTAAGAATCCCAGTTGTTTGCAGGGTCAGATAAGCAAAGAACACTTTCAACCTAAAGTGACTTTGTACTTCTGTTATTGAAAATGAGTTTGAAAGATTTTGAATTGGATTGAATTTTATAGTCATTTTCTTAGTGCACATACCTTAAATATTACTTCCTCAGAATTGGAAGGTGTAGGTTCTGCAGATTCATGAGTCTACTTAAATTGGAATACTATTAAAAATTAATCACTTTGTACTAATATTTTCTCATCATAACCTGAGGTAGTTAACTGCATGTCCTCATTTGTCATATTTCTTCTTTTGATCCTAAAATAAGGAAGCAGTATTTTTCTAATTTTCTAGAAATTACTCCATTTTTTGAAAAATATGTTTGTTGATTTAGCCCCTGTGAACATTCACTTATGCACTGGAAGTATAGTGGCAGCAGTATAAGTGATAAGGGTAGGTAGAGATGAGTCTGAAGGATGCAGGACTTTTCCCAGGAGCTCACAGACAAATAACTGCCTTTCATTCTTGGTCTTTGCCACCCATAAACACATACATCAATGTGGCACTGCCATTTATTGCAGAGTACTTGAATTCTTGTACATGGGTCCTGCCCTATACTAAATAGGGGCAATTTTCTAATGACTAACACTAATGTAATTTGCATTCTTCACTTTTCTCTGTTTCTGCTGTGCAGATATTTGCACATCCCCTGCTTGAGCGGAATAGGTATATCATCTCTGGTACAGGGTGCATTTAAGGGTGATGCATATCCATATCTCTAAAGTGCCACTCTGAAGCCAACCTTTCTGTATTTTACTCAGCCCTTGCTTGGGCAGCACTCACATCTCCTCAGCAAGACTCTTGCTGTCTAACATCTTCGTAGAAAGAGCAGAATGTATGGTAGCATTATTTGGGGTGAAGGTGCTGGTAATTAGAACCTGTGTGGCAGATGTACAGGCAGACTTTTGCTGCTTGGGATGGATTGGCACCGAAAGGAGGAACTCTCATGGCCTCTTCACTCATCAAAGCAATGAAAGTGTTGAGAGGCAAGAAAATTTCCACCTGTAGTTGTTAGCTCTGACCTCATATAATGCTATCCCTCAAATATTTCACAATTCTAAATCTCTGCTGTCCTAAAACCCCACATTAGAATCAACATCGATTTTGAGACATTAATGTAACTAAGCCATAGTCTTCTCCCAGAGTAGTCATTGTCCTTTGGTAAGCTGAGGTGTTTCTGCAAGTGGTGAGCCTTTGCTGGTTTTACTCACTGTGTCACTGCAATATGAAGCTGGAATATTATTTCAGTTGGAGTTTGTAACGTGGCTTTTGTGGTTGAAAGTCAGCAGCCTGAATTCTGAAATAAATGTGATCCTCTGCAGTGAATTGTCCTTTTGTCAGATTTTGCCATGCTTACTAGCTAGTCTAATAATAGATCTCATCTAACCAAGCCTTTTCTTTTTTTTCTTTTCTTTCTTTTTCTTTTTCTCTTCTTTGGGTATTTATATGACAGAAAAGGGAAATTATGAGGGGAGCCTGTTATGCTCACAATAGTCACTTAATATAGCTATTAATCTTTATGAATGAAAAACATAGCTTTATTTTAAGCCTCTATAGGCTTTTATTAGATTAATGATTCTGGAGAAACTCAAACACAGCTATGTTAAATATATACACTTACTGAATAATATCAATATTTTCCTTTTTGCTCTTTATTGCACCAGCAAAGTTAATACGTTTATCTATTTTCTTCTTAAACATCTGATTTAGGTCTCAGGATCATCAGGTATAAGATGAGAAGTCAGTTTGATTTACAGTTTTAGTGTAGCAGATCCAAAATCAACACTCCATACAACTCGCTTGCATAGGGTGTTACTGCAGTCCGCATTAAAACAGTTAATTATTAAAATACTTAATTTAGAAAAATTAAAATACTTTATAAAAGAAAGTCTGCGTGATACTGTTCCTTAATCAGCTTAACTCCAGTCTGTGCCCTTGGTGGCAGAATTGTTGGTGTGCTGTAAATGTTTAGCAGCGAAACTGCTTGACTCACAAGAGAGAATGTTGGTAACTTGCTGCATGCTGAGCACATACATACCCTAAGAAAAAACAAATAATACAAGGCTGTCATCCTCATCTTTTGTCTTCTTTTTTTCTGCTCTTCAGCCAAGCATTAGTCCATACAGTGCCGTTCTTGTCTTCTTTAGTCAGGAATATAAAAACTACTTCACCAATGCCCTATGTCTCTATCTGCTACTCCCTTTCAGTCATATGGGTGGCTGACTGAAGATGAGCCATGTCTTTTGTTCTGATCTAAATCAATCAACAGATCAGTCTTATATCATTTGTTCAACACTTGCACAGCCACATGTTGCTTTTCGTGACAGTCTGCCAGCTTGTGTTTACAATGGTCTCCAGTGCCTGCAGTTCCTATGCTCTGTCTCATTTTTGTATTTTCTGTAATTCAACCAAAGCTTTAGAAACAGGCACCTTAGATTTCATTGTGTGGTCAATCTCACGTTTCAGGGGATAACATTTGGAAGGAGGAGAAGCTTGTTCTAAGTCACCAGAAGTACAGCATTTCTGGGTATGAAGTGGTATCAGTTATGGTAAGATGACTTAGGTGGTATAAATACTCTTTGGATTCAGGTTGAGGGTACCTGCCCATTATTACTGAAGTGTTAGGAGAGATCTTGCTCTGAACTGATTTTCCAGCTCACAAGCCTTTGCTGGTTTCCCTGCCAGACTTTTAAAGAAAGCTCTTGAGTTTCAAATTGAAAGACTGAAATATCAAAATAAAAGAAAATGAATGCTTCCCTTAAAAAGTTTTAAAATACCAGTTTAAATGTATGCTTTTGTGAATTCTTGCTCAAAGATGTATTAGAAAAGTCCCTGTTAAATTCTAACTCAGGTGAAGAATCGGGCTGAGATAATAAGGGACTGAATAGGCTCTTCCTTCTCAACAGCCCTCGAGAGCATCACCCAAAATACAAGTCTCTGACTGTATTTCAGAGAAAAAAAGTTGGAACACCTCTTGAGTCTGGTGTGCACAGCCATAGTCTTTGTTGATCTTCCATCTGTTGGAGTGTCATGCCCCATAGCTTGATCTTGTGTGAGATACAAAGGGATGCAGTAATTGGAGAACAAAGCTACAAAGTAGCTAAGATGACTTAACATTCTTCTCTTTTCTATCTTCTCTCGTTTTCATGACTTTCTATTCATTTTCCTCTTCCACACCACAATAGTATCAGAAGAATGCTGATGAGAAAATAGTTGCTGTGAGCACATATCCTCTAGGCAGGTATTTTTTCTGGCCAGGTGGGAGAGAGAATCATTAATTTCTTGAGGTTCTTGTTAGCTGACTCACTGTTTCGTGAGGACTAGTCAGGCTGAATGACTGTGTTTCCTTCTGGGCATCCTGGTATCGCTGAAGATACTCATCCTGGCAAGATGCTTCAGCTCATTTCCAATTAAAATCCTTGTTATGGAAGTATTCTTAAACATGGCTGATTAATGAAGTTAGAAAAAACATTTGAATGCAGAGTGTTAAGGCTTCCAACATTGGTGTTCCTCTCTAGGGAGGTGCATGCAATAAGAAAGCATTCAGGGTGTTAGTAATCCATCCCATTTTGTTCTCATTTGTTTTCTCTAATTTCCTGCCTTTTTTAATGCTGGTTAGCTGAAATAAGTCCTCTTTCCCTCCTCTTCACCGTTCCCTCCCCCTTTATGGAATAGCCCATGACACGTGCCTGTAAAGTGGCTTCTTGGGAATTTGCAAGTCTTTGAATGTGTTATCTGATTAAAGGGATGTATGTGTCTTTAATTCTCGTCTGCAGTTTCACCTCTGACCCCATCTGTTAAAGTGGAAAGGAGCTGAGAGTCAGCAAAGTCCCAGATTCAACCCAGATAACCTGCAGCGTGCACATTTGAATGCTTTAACTCCTCGGGTGCCCTGAAAATTACATACTTAATTAAGTGACATGTTTCATTGGAAAACGTGGTGGGTCTGATATGAGACAGGTGAACTGTTTAGTTTATTGATATGCTTAAGGTGGGATAATTTAGTCCTGACTTCACCTTTTCTATTAAAGAAGAAATGAACATATAGAGGTGTGACATAAACATGTATAAAATCTTGTTTGTGCATGTGTAATTTCATTTATTTATTTTTTTAATAGACCAGTTTCTTGCTTACAGAACAGAAGTAAAAATTCAAATCCCCATTTCTATTACATATACTTCCTTTTGGAATAGGAAGCTGAATTACGTGGTTGGAAATGATGTTGCAGTTTTGGATGGGATTTTTAGATACCTCTGAATAAGACAGTAGAAAAAATGTCATCAAAAGATTGAAGTAGATGACATGAGAGTAATTTACATCATATTTTACTAATATTATGATTTTTACGGAGCAATATGATTGTGGCATTTTCTGTGCTTTACAGGTAGATACCATAAGTGATTAGAATATCCCAAATATGTTTGGACCTGTGGGTGTTTTGATTTTTCCTCTGGTCATTTTCTTTTCTAGCTTTCAAACACCCTTAAAACTGAAAGGATTTTCAATATCCCAGGTCCATCCCTGTTCTCTGAAAGCTAGAGCCAAATTCTTCCCCCACTTACATCTGTTCAACTCTGGTGGTTTCACTTATGCTACGTGGCTGTAACAATGCAGAATTTGTCCTAATCTGCCCTTTCTTTTTCGATGGAGAATGTGCACATGCAAAGTGTACACGAACACAGTAAGTTGAACAGCAAATAGAAAAAATGTATGTATTTTGTGTGTGTGTGTGTGTGTGTACACACGAACAGATAAATAGCACACAGATAGGTTTGATAGTATATCTACTGTACATAATATTGTAAATGGTATCTTGCTGTGCTGGAATCTAGGCAATATGAGTTCAGCACTAAAGTGTTCAAGTTGCACCTGAGCTAGCTGGAGCCTGCCAGCCTCTGCAAGCCCACTGAGAGCATCTGTCTCGCCACCACCTTGCTCACGCTGTGTCCTCTGCAGGCTCTCCGATTCTTCCGACTATGAGCATAAATCATCCACCTGTCAGGAGCTCGAGCTGCCTGGATTATGCAATGCCTGCCTTCATTTGGAGATGGTGTGAGCAGAAGATTGCAGCAAATGGTTTGCATTCATTTTAATGCCGCTCCCGCATCTCTTCAGCTTTAATGAGGGTTCAGGGTGGTGACGACTCCCTGAGACAATGAAAGTCCTAGAGACCCAAGCTTTCTTTGTACGTTTGTATGGCCTAGTTTAGATTTTTTTCTCTTTTTCTTTTTTTTTTTTTTTTTTTTGCCTTTTCCCCCCTCCCTTCCATCACCCTCTCCGCCCCCCCCCAAAGAAATGAATGGCTTGAAAATTGAGGCAGAGAACTGGTACTGCACAAAGCCAGCTGTCCATAGCTCTGCTTTTTGGCCTTGTAATACTTCCCTCCAGCTGAGCAATGAAGAATTTAAAAATCAGTCATGTTTAATGTTGATAGTCCATTTGTGCTGTCTAAAGCTGCATAGTGCCTAGTTGCCTTCACTTAAATGTGTAAAAAACCTACTTTTGCATTTTATTCAGTTATTCAGGTGTATTGAATTATATGATCAAGGGTGGCATACCATGTTGTATATTCCAAATTTAAAATATAGATCCTCTATATTAAGGTCTCCTCACACTACCAAAAAAAAAAAAAATTACTGACTTTCAGTAAAATTGTCTTATTTCAGCTTGGTAGACCTGAATTAATCAAATTCCTTATTCACTCATAATTTTCATCATGAATTATAGACAGAATAAATATTGGTATTTATTCTTCTGTGTAAACAGAAAGAAAAAAATGGAGTTTGGGAGACAAAAGCAGAGAAGTCCTTTCAAAGACAAATGTTGAAGGTGGTGAAGGGGTGAAGTTGTGCCTTCACACCTGTAGTATCTTTCTGCCCTTAACCTTGAACAAATCCCACTGGATTTTTGCAGGTACAGCCTTTAGAGTGTAGCCTTATGTGATTGCCAACCCTATGTTCTTATTACTGGCCTGAAAAACACTAGGTAGTAGTAATAGTAAAATACTTGATTTGATACTATTCAGTGGTTAGCAGGGGAAGTCCATGTTTGTTATCCTAATGCTGCAGGTTCACTGTTTTTCACAAATATTTAAGAATCCAAACTTGTTTAATACTTTTGAAACACCTTGGGCTTGTGCAACATGATTTTTCTGCAGTGAATGTGTCATGATCTTGTCAACAATTTTTTCAGAGAATATTTAAGTTTTAGAGAACTCCTATGATGCAGGCAGTAATATCCCCATTTTACAGTATTCAACCTCAGACAAAGAGAACAAGAGTTGCTTAGTAAAAGTCACATGTGGTGTTACAGGCACAGCTAGAAATGGAACTTCTGCTCTGAGGCTAATGTGTCATTCAGCCTGGGACTTCAAAGTCCAGCCGTGTCCACCCCTTTCTCACCCAATGACTGAAAGAGAGAAAGGTTTATTGCTTGTTCATTTGGGGTTTTACATTTCTCTTTTTAACACTTCCCTTTACATGGGAACTCCTCAATCAGCTACTGGTGAAAAGAATCCTGAAAGGTGAAGTCAAATTAAGGCCAGCTTTTGCCAACAGGGAAAAGAAAGCGCTGTATTTTGAAGCACCTGCATATTTCCTGTTGATATTAATAGAAGACGCTTAGGCACATGGACAGAAATCTGTGTTGCCAAAAAACTTAAATTTTTCTCTTGGCGAGAATTTCCCCAGCTGACAAGAAGCACGAGTGGCAGCTGAATGTGGAATACACAGTGTGTGGAATGCACTCTCCTGAATTGAAGCAGTACTTGGAAGCTCTGCCTGTGTCTACTTTCTGCCGCCTTGGTCTGAAAGCCAGGGAATTTCATGCAACCTGGTCATACTTAACTAGGACCACACAGAGCAAGGGAGCTTTTTTAATAGGCTGTTTGGGGAAGAGTGGAGGCCCTGACAAATGAAGTGTGTAGACTTTGAGATCTTTACTGTGAGCCTTATTTGCTTCTGGTTGCAAGCTACCCTTCCATGCCGTTCCCTCCCCCTTCCAGTTTTAATTTGATGGAAAGCCAGCAGTACTGCAGTTTTGTGCAAAGCCTCCAGTGAACTCAAACATGATTATTATTTCTCACTTTGTCTTTACAGATAACTTTAAAATTTTATGCGTCAGAACGCAGGATTATCTGAAGACACAAATGCAACACAACACTGACAAAATCAGATGAAAAATCTCACTCTTTTAGCTATGAAGAAATTAGATTTATCATCAGAAAAGCATTCTCTTTTCATTTTCTGAAAGGTGCTTTTTGACAGACCCTTTGCAGTGGACGTCATGCTCACAAAACATGCTGTCACAGGGCTATTTGAATATGGTGACAGGCTCATTATCATGTTGAAGACAACTGACAACACTGCAGACTAAAAATGGACAGGCTTGCCAATCAGCTGTTGAAAGGATTGCAGTTGAAATAGAGGTTTTTTTTGTTCTGAGAACAGTAGTACAAATTGACTACATTAATTCTTTTTATTATGGTTGCATACACTGTAGTTAAGGGTCCGTCACTGTTTCCATTATAAATCCCTGTTTTCAAGGGTTTATTAGTAGACCATAAAAAATGGTCCCTGTTGAAATTTTGCATTAAAAATATATATTACCCTAACGGAACAAAATTTCTGTGGTAAGTGTGTGGAGGAGGGAGGGCTGAGAAGAGGGTTGACTGATTTTTAGCTGAAAATTGCATAAAACTGAATGCATTATTATTTTTATAGAATCTTAGATGTCCAAGAGTTTTATAGACAGGTTTGTGCCTCAGGAGTTTACAATTTCAGGATGCAGGGCTGCCAACACTTATTATGGGATGGGATTTTCCCGGTAGTTTCATTGGAATTAGTAAAGCACCAATCCTTATCTGCAGCAGTAGGTATGTGCAGATTCAGGCTGAGTAGTCAAACAGCGTTGGATTGGAGGCCAAGTGTCCTGAAAGGAGCAAGGCATTTCCAGGAACCCTGGTGGAAGCACAGGTCTGAAAGTTAGTTACAAGTTGTACACATAAACTGGGTGTAGGCAGCAGCAATATGTGTATGTTGGCTCATTTATATTCTGCCCTGGGAGCCTCCCTTCCCCCATGCTTTGTGCAGGCAGCCTCGATCCCTCTTCAGGTTCCAGCTCCATTGGGTGGGTCAGAGGGAAGAAGCTAGGCATTGTGGTACATAGGAGGTACATAACTTTCTGGGGGATTGGGTTGGGTATAAAGTGAGATACTGAAATAGAAAAAGTCCACATGTAGACCCCTCAGTTATTAAATTGATTTATCATCCAATATGAATCTTTAATATATTCACGAAATATTTGGTGTAAGGCTGATCCAGAAAGAAGGCAGAGTTTTGCTTAGTGTATTTTGCTGGAAGCTTACGAGGAAAAATAATTTTACTTTGTAGTTCTGTGGGTTCAAACATTTGCAGCCTTAATTGATGCTCATTTGATTACTTGATTTCAAAGCACAATCAATTACCTTAATGCATATCACTGTTCTCACAACTACGGTGATTGCAAAATTGTGAATGTAAAAATGGAAGTCACTTCTGAAAATTAAGTCTGCAATTCTATTTGCAAAGTCAGAACTCTGACTCTCATGAATTATAGCAGCACAGAGCAAAGGAGCATATTGTCATATTGCCTCAGCTATTATAATATATCAGGTCAATTGTGTGCATACTTAAAATCTTTAAAACATTTTAATGCTTCTCCGTTGAAGTCAGTCATCTGTTTCGAGGAGGAAACATACTGAAGGTACATTAACTAATGCAGGATGTTGAACCTAAAAAGTAATGTTTAGTTGCAAATTACTAAGGAAGAATTCTTTCTTTTCATGAAATTGTGTCTCTACTGAAGTCAGTGACAAAGTTGCTGTTGATCTGAGGGCAGATGGGTTTTCATGGAGTGAGTAATTCTAGTGATTAAATCAGACGATTGGAATCAAGACTTAATTTCTATTCCAGAACAAGTCTCTTCTACTTAGTGTGCCTCCAGCAACAATATAATAGATACAATAATATGGAGCTCACCTGCATGTTGGGAGGCTTATTGAACTAATATTTATGGAACACTTCAAGATTCTTTGATAGAAAGTGCTATATGGCTGCACACTATTACAATAAAGTCCTGAAAAGCAAATCAATCTGGAGTTAGTCTTATCTCATCCAGTTATAACTGACTAATGGAGGTGCCTGTCGTGTTAGTGAGAAGAAAAAAAAAAGAAAACTAGAAACAGTAAGTATTAAAAAGGAACCCCAATTATTTGGAAAACCTTGTCCTTAGCATTTCAATTTACTTTTGGGTTTTGTGGTGATACACCCTTTTTTAATGCTTTACCAGCTAGATTCCTGATTGAAACCAGGCATAACCTGGTAACTTTGTGTGGTTTGGGAGAGTAAATTAATACTTCCTTCTTCTGCTGTAAATTACTTCAGAAAACGCACATCCTACTCCTCTCCTACCAGACATGTAAATAGCATTATCTTTGAATCACTGGTTCCATGTATGAACAAGTATTGTTGATTCATTGATGTGGGGTTTTTTTTTGACTAAGTATTTTTATATTTGCTTTTGAAAAGAAAACAAATATTCTTACCATTAAAACCTGCATTGATTCAAAAGGAGCTACACATAAGGGTGGACTAATTACCTAATTTTTCTTCTCATCAATCAAACTCTCATTACTTTAAACATCCCTCTGAAAAGTTAGCAGAAGACCTGAAAAGCAGTCTTTAAAGAGAGTGTTACAAACAGCATTGCACTGAAAAAACCCCACCCCAAATGTAAGTGTACTGAAGAGACATTGGTTGAATAAAACTATTCATATGATGCAAACAAAGCAGCTTATCAAGTGTGTAACTTCATTTTGCCTATCACCCAAGTACAGGAAGAAAACTCTGAAATCTAGGCTATGAAGCCTGGAGGATATTGATATTTTAGCAAAACAACACAGGCATGGAATATTCTTTTTCCCCAGGACTGACCTAGTAAATTGTGCAAGCACCAGGAGAAATTTTGCCACCTGTCCCTTATAATCAAGGGCTGTCCATTACTTAGTCTCATTTCAGTGATATAATTAAATGACACCATTTTCCCATTTATGTTGCATGAACACGCTGCCAGAATCCTATAGTCTTATCCAGGTACCCAGGAATGTGACTTAATTTGTTTCATCTAAAGCCAAAAAAATAATCATTTGAACATGGTCCCTTGTTCTAATAGCTAACCCAGCATGGTATATTAGAATACTATTGTTGCAGCATTTATTGCAAAAATCAATAATCCACTAGATGGAGCAGAATAGAAGTGTAAAAACTGAGTTAAGTCTGGTATTTTAAGAAACAGAATTGAGTATCAAAGTGCCAGAACTCAGACAAAACAGCAGAAAAACACAACAGCAGTATTTTTGCAGTGCGTAGTTCTAGTAAATCAACCTGCTTTGCAGTCGTTCATGGATTAATGTTGCCGTTCTCCTTTGTGGTTCTCTGTTTTTCTCTAAGGGCTAAAATGAGGATTAATGTCTGCTCTAGAAAAGGTGATGATGAGAAAATTTTGGAGAACAAAGATGTTTCTAGGAAAGAGAAATATTTTTTTTTGCTTTCTTAAAACAAAGGTCTTTTTTTCATTGGAGAAACAATAATAAGACAGTAGAGAAAGGAATAATGAGATTTCTTTTCCAGAAGTTGTTACTCATTATTTTCTGGATAAACTGAGTTATTAGGATGTTCTGAGTGTGGATTTTGGGTGTGAAATCATGACCTTTTTTAATATAAATAATGCTTACATTAATATCCCCTTCAAATTTCTGCAGGCAGATGATGTTGATGACAATCATATTAGTAAGTAGATTGATGAAGATGGCCGGCAAAGCTCCAGTTGCACAGTTCATCCAGTTTCTGTTGCAGGTGTACATTAGGCATGACTTATAGCCTGCTTATTCTGTCCTGAGCCTCCTGTGAAAAGGGGTGGCCAATTATGCCAATGTGATGTGGTTGGTTAATGAAAATACATATGGGAAAGATTGGTCTTAGTGCTGAAGTTATGTATTCGGCAAACAAAAGGAAAGATACAGTCAGTATTTCAGGGAAACAGCTATCAAATTTAGTTTGTGAAATCTATACACAAACTTGTATAGGGCTTGGTTGTTGCCTAAGCAAGACTTTGAACCCAGAGCTCTGGAGATGAAAGCCCCAGGCATTAACCATTTGCAAAATCTCACCCTCAGCTTTGTGTTTAATAAAATGCTTTAGATAGATGAGGTGAACTTAATATCTGCTTAATACTGATTGCTTTGCCTTCTTTGAAGGAAGAATTGTAGGAACTTTGATAAAGTCATTTAATTGTCTGTTTTTGTAGCATCTTCTGAATGTTTTTGTGTATCTGAAGATGCATTTTTCAAATTACAGTAAATGGGCTTCCCACATAATAAATGTGGAGATGATACTTCCTTTTTTTCTTCCAATTAGGAACTTATAACAAAGAAAACCTTCCTTTTCTCATCTCTAAGTGCCCCTCACTGTTTTGGTGTATTGTGACAGTGCAATCTGAAAGTTTTATTTCTCCAGAAAGGATTCTTACATAAAATTCTTATTTTGATAATGTAAAATATTCATGTTATTTCCCATCCTGTACTACTGTACAACATCACTATGAGCTATCTGCTGGATTTCTCCCCATGCTTATTCTCTTTTTTCAGTATATTATGTATTTGTAAAATACTTTGGTATTTGTTGTTGCTACAAAAATAGCAGGTGTTAACATTTGTAATTATGCATGCATTTTGGGAAAAGAATAGCCTGAACTTCTTGCACTAGAGGATGTCTTTTCTCTCTACTCTTCTGCTTTTCCTCTTGCAACACAAGTATAATTTTGTCCATCAAAAGATGATTTTTTCCTTTATTTCTGCCAAGTGTTCACATCCACATTTACTTTAAATCAGTACAGTGTGTATAGAATTAATATCAGTTTTCTCGGAAAAAAACAGTTTTAGTCACAATGGCTGATAATCATCAGTTTTTCTTAAAACTGTAAAACTGTTCTGCTTCAGTTTGTTTGAACCAATGCATCATCATGAGCCCATGGATTACAGGCCACAAAGGTCTTTGTTGAATGCAGTCTTAAGTTAATGCTTCTCTTTTTCTTGTTCCCAATGTTGGCCAGACAGCGAGAACCTTCTGAGGTCATGTTGGGATAGGATCTCCAAATGAGCCAGGAGCTGTGCAGGAGAGTTGTCCAAGTGCTTTAAAAAAAAAAAAAAGTGTCATCTTGGTGCACACTGGTTGGCACACAGTCTATAAGTAATCTATCTCAATCCAACTACCATTTTCCCTTGTTCTTTATTTTACAAATATTAGTGCATGAGCCTGAACTCTTTTCTTTAAAATATTCCTCCTTCCCTTCTCTCTTTTCCCAAGGACATCTGTGCCAAAACACTGTTGTTCAGAATGGCTGTGGTCTGGTCTCATGTTGCTAAAGTACAGGAGGTGTTCATGCTCAGCATATCTGAAGAAAAGTAATTTTAATCTTGGTTTTATACTTTGTCTGGCAGTTTTGATGCACACAGAGGGCTAAGATCCATGAGTGGAAAGTCCAGCTGGCTGTCAGTGGGGACAGATTGAAGATAGTAATGAAGATCATGGGCTTGGGCCTTAAATAAACCGCTGGTTTTGTGAAGGGGTAGAGTGTGGACAGAGCATAAAGTCCTCTCATTCCTCTTTTTCCTGTGCTGGGCACAAAGAAAAGATTTTGTCTGTATTGAGGGAAGAGTAGAGAGAGTTCTTTGTCTAAAGAACAACAGGGCAATAACCAGTTAGTCACTTTTATGCTATTAGTGTGAAATGTTTATTGCTGAACCGTGGTGTTCTGCCCATTGTCTGGTGTGTGATAAAGTAGGTTGCAGATGGCTTTGTCACACCCAGGCTTGGGAAAGGGCAAGTGAATCTCAGTGAAATTAATTTGCATCTTCTCCTGAGTTTGCAGGACAAAGTTGCAAGTTGAATCATAACTGATGATGTAGGGCAGATTCAGCTCTTTGCAAGTGTGTGTTTGCTACAATATGTAAAGGATGACACAGAAACTTAAACATGTTACTACGTTAGTAGTAGCAGCAAGGGATTCACTGCAGAACAGAAAAGACTCAGTCTGGCATCCTTTGTATACAAGTGCTCACAAAATAACTTCTGTTGAAGTTAGCCAGATAGGAAGGGGAAGTGGGCTCATTCTCCTTGTACAGAGCATCAGGAATGAGCAAAAGCCATGACAGCTAATATTAAAAAAAAAAAAAGAAAAAAGGAAAGAGAAGCTGTGCATTAAGCACTTTTGATTTGTAGGAATATCAGCTGTGAACTTGTTTAGGATGTTTCCGTGCAACTAATTGAAGAAATATTTTCTAAACATTTCTGTTCAGGTCTCAGAAGGTGTATTTTTTAAAGAGTTCAAAATCGTGTGAAAGCACAGTCTTAGCCAATAGTTTAAAAAACCCAGTAAGCCCAAATAGGAACAATATTAAAAAGATGAAAAGAAAAAACTTGAAAAGATGGTGAGACTGGGAGTTCCAATGGGATTGTTCTAATGAAATGGAAACTGTCTTGTTTGGAAGGATTTTTTGTAAAGCTATGCTGTCACACACAGAGTCCTGCAGTAGTGTTCTGTGAGTTTATGTGTGTGGTTGTATGTGGTTTATTAGCTCTGCAGGGCTTGAAAGCCCTACTCAGGATTATCTTGTTAGAAGAGAGAAGTTAATTTTAAATCGCAAAACTAATAGACCCCATTGAAGAAATAAGTCTTAAATAGAAGTCAAGTTGTTCTCAAAGGGATAGTCCGTGGTAAAAGAGAGGTGTTCAAAGGAAGCATTTCCAGGTAAATATTTGTTTGCATATTAATAGTTATGTGCAAGCAGTGAGAGAGGAATTAAAAATCAAATATAGGTGGCAAATAAGCTACCCTGTTCAACATGATTGAGGATCCGTGCTTAGGAAACTGTTGTGCAGAAATAAGTCTCTGTGAGTGTGTCTGAAGATGATGTTAATTTTTTTGTAAGCATGAGTACTTTGCCTATTCTATTGTCAATATATGGTGATAAAGAAAACCTTGAGGCTTGATTTCAGTGATGTTTAATTTTAGTCTCACAGTAAAAGCAAACTCAGTTTTACTATACTACCATGTTGTATGATGGGCTAAATAGCATGAGAACAGTAGTAGGTCATCTGTTTTTTCAGTTATTGTTCTAACACCCTGACTTGTTCATCAAATGTTAATGGCTATTGTCTCAGGTACAACACTAACTGCATGCTTGAATTATTTTGTGATGCAATACAATATGTACATTAATTTTTGTGCCATATTTTGACAGTATGAATTTTAGTATTAAAATCACAATAGTAAATTGTAAATTACCAATGTCCTTAACCAACAGTATTGATTTACTATAGAAATTCAGTGATAAATTAGCCTGATCCATAATCCATTGAACACTTGCTAAGATCTTGAGACTTCTGTGACTACACATGGCAAGTGAGAGAAATTTTCCCACACTTTCCTTTTGATTAATTTTAATTGCTATGCAGTTTTGTTCACATATGAGTAGTGGCATTTCACACAGAGCTGTCTTTGAATTTTTGTTTTGTTTCCTTTTATTGAATTTAATGTATGAAAGCATAGGCTGCCCCACCAACATGAAAACTGGAAATGAAATAGATGTGTCTTTGTTCATTCCACAGCCAGAAGGAATGAGCAGTAAGCTAACAGTACACTTGCCAAAATAAGTGACAAATACAGATGTTTCAGTAGGAGTAGAAAATATTAGTTACAGAACTCAGTGCTGAAACAGCATTGCTGGTGTTTAAAATGCATAAGAGCAAAACCCTTATATTCTAATTGGACATTATCTCCTTGAATTCAATTTCCCCCTTTCACTCATCCACATAATTTTTGATAGTAAGGCTTCACCATGCCCAGTAGAAGTTAAGGAACTGACTTATCCTCTGCTGAATTATTTCTGCAGTGATGCACAAGGTGCTAGTGATGCCACTGCTCATGGAAGGCATTGCTAAACTGCATGGAATGGCATCATTTCCTTGGGACTCAGATGGTTTGCCCAAGCAGTGTGTTCATAGACTGCTGCTAAAAACAATTTCACTCCCAGACCGTTGGACTTCGTACAGTCTAATTTTGGCCATATATGAGGGTTACTTAAATGCAGAGATAACATTAATCTTTCAGTAGCAACAAGTGCTGGCTGTGGTTAAGACCAGGAGCTTAGCATTCCTGCAATCAAAATGTTGTTTCTGGATATGAGTAATACAGTATGTGATCATTTCTGAACATTAAATCTAACCTGGATTGGGTTCAGCTCCGCTACATGATACCATGTTGCCTCACATGGCACTGTTCTGCCCCTTTGGTCCTTGAAGATATGGGACAGCAATTAGCAAGTACCTAATTTAATTGGCAGGAGTTCATATAGTATCAGCCCCCATGCCCTCATGATGCTTGCGTAAATAAGTGTTTCTATTTCTGTAGACAGTAGGCATTTGGATTTTTTTTTTACAATATAACTGCCTGGGCTTAGTGTTACAAATCATGAAACATTTTGTTTATGCATTATAAATAGTGGTATCTATTTATAAATCAAAGGCACTGTGTTCTCGCTCTATTCCTAGGAGGCCTTTGGTTGTGTTAGCATTACCCACACACGTGCTTCCATTCTCTTGCCCAGGAAGCTAAATAGAAATATATGACTCTTAGCTGGCCTCATTAATGAAACAATAGATACGGGTTGGGTGCAGAATCTGAAGGAGCCACTGAAAAACATAATAAGCAGCGAGGGGAAAAAAGGAAACCCCAACAAACTGAACATATTTTAAATTATTAAAAAATGTTATTCATGGGAAGCAATGCAGGGTTTTATTTAGGGAGGTAGAAGGAAAACCCTGAGGTGGTAGAGGATTCCTAAAGGGTGGAGAACAGTTTATCTTTATACCACATAGTCATATGGGGACAATTTATTCTCATCTTGGAGGAACAGGAAATATTTTAAAGTTAATAATGTTTCTGCCACCTCTCTCTCCCCTCCTATCATGCTTACAGTCAAAGGTGAAAGCCTACCCTGCATCCCCTGTGACTGGTGCAGAATCTACATCAGAAGCAAAGAGATGAGGGAAAGAAGAAAAGTGGAATGAGATCAGCTCTGTGGTTTGTGACAGCCTATAAAACTAGAACAGCCTTTACAAAAACTGGAGCTGAGTAGAACACATAAAAAGCCAGTAATCACCTCTAAACATGGGCCAGTTGGCAATCCCATGCTGTGGTTGTTTGTCATTACAATAGGATATCTTGCTGCAAATCAACAGATCATGTTGTAATAGTCATATGTACTAACAGGAGAGAAACGTTTGTTGCTGTTTCTTTCAAGCCCCATGGATGGGATTTACCACTGTGTGACAATCCTGATCTTGCAGTTTGAAAGAAAAAGCAGATTCTAGTGCAAAGAAGTTGCTGGAGTAACTGGTATTGGGGGATCTTTTGCTGTGCTCCCCTTTGTGCAGCCTGGGAAGTATCTCTTCAGCTCAGCTGGTACCTTGCTCATCTGGATAATATATTAGCCCTAAAGCTGAATTTGGAGCAGGTAGTTCCCCATGGCAGTTAATAGCAAGAAAAATGATGTAGTAAGGTGTTAGTGCTCTGGCTTTCTTATCCCATGGCTCTATTTGTGAGCCCACTGTTTCGGAGTGGGTTTTCTGCCCATCCTCTCCCTGCTGGCATGCTGAAGCCAGCGCTTCCTCAGCGAGAGCATGCCCAATTCCCAGCAGAGCTGTAGGGGTAAGCTGCAGCACACACCTTGGATGCACTCCTGCCATAAGAGCCCTGCTGACCCAGGGCCCCGCAGTGCTCTCAGTGCTCTGGTCAGGGTGAAGTGCCATTTGCTGCCCACGTAAATATATACATGCCCGCTCCCCCCTCCTGTCAGACACCGCAGAGACCCTGCCTTTAATAGGCAAGGTTAGAAGGGTAGAGTGTGGCACATGGGCTCAGTCTTCCTTTTTATAAATCTGTAACAATGGGGTGTTGACAGGCCTTGAAGCCTAGACAGGCTACGGGGGTCATCACGATAAGGAAGGATTAGTGTATATAATTTGCCAAATATGGCGCCAACCACCAGCTGGGTTTTTCTGCACATGGCAGATTATCTACAGGAGCTTTGTGGCATTCACCTTAGCTGCTGGATGTATTTATTAGCAAATGTATTGCTGCTTCCAGTTTAAGAACTATATGCTAAACAGGGAATGCGTGCAAATGAGATGAAAGAAGTTGTGGTTTAAATTTTGACTGAGGAGAAAAAAATAGTGTGTGCTGTACAGTCTTTAAGTATAAATACTTTTCAGTGTACCGTATCTGTTTTTCCCCTAAGATTTTCGCTTGAGAGATTTTGTATGCATCTTCATTCTTTGTAAATAAAGCTGTTTCTAACTTAATTCCCTGGAGGATATAGTTATCCTGCCCAAAGATCAATGGTCAACAGAAAATATAAAGAGCTGCTAGATCAGATCTTTGACTGCTTTGTGGTAGATAGCTAAACTGCCCACCTTAAAACGTTAAGAGAACGATAAATGCTGTAAATTCTTGGCTGTGGTGAAGAAGAACTTGTTAACCCCAGAGTTACTGGAAATAGATATGGTCAAATTCTTACAACACTGCTGTGTTGTAAACTGTATTTATTCTTTAAAAGAAGAGCAAGAACAGAGAGATTTAGTCAATTCCTGCAAGTATTCTCCAAATCAGCTTTTCACTGACTGTGTTAATTTGCAGTTTGGGGTAGAGTTCATACTTTTGATCTTCCAGCTGATACTATGCCAATTTATGGCAATTTGTACAAATGCTTAAAAATTAATGCACATGGAACTACTGGTTTTTGCCTTGTTTACTTGAAGGTTTTATTTATTCGTATGACAATTTTTTTAAAGTAAGACACTGCAGTCCCTTTGTGCTTCTTTCCTCAGTGCCTGGGTAAGCTCCCCCATAAAACAAAAGACCTAGTGTAAATAAAATTTTGCAAGTCATTCAAGGATGCAGCAAAAGACATAATTGACTTTTTGGACCATTTTTAGAACAAACTCTCTCAAGGCCCTTTTCCCCCTCACAGCAGCACTTCCCACTGCACTAGATCTGACAAGAGTGTATGCATTACTTTATTTTGATACTGACATTTAAACAATAAAATAAAGCCATTTAAAACAAATAGTGGTGCTTCAAGTGTCTGAGCTGTCAAGATATCAAATTATATAACTTGGAAAAATCAGAATTCATTGTTAATGGTATGCACTTAACACAAAGGGTCGCTGGAGTACTAACCAGATATATATTCAGCTACCATGTTGGAGCTAACAGGCTGTATTCCTTTGGATAGAATTGACTATATTCACTTAAATGGACTTGACTCTAGTACAATCACTGTATTCAAATGTCAAAAAAAAGAGAAAGAGGATGTCACGTAGGGTCACAAATTATGTTGGATTTTGACAGATTGTAGCCTTGCTTTACAAGAGCAGTAACATCTCATTTGTCACCGTTTGATCTGTAAGTGCGGGAATGAGAGCGGAAGGCCCTCCATCTCCACCGCAATTTAATCGCTCTGAGGCCGACAGTGGCAGCTAAAGCCACCTGCCCATGCACTGTACTGCTGATCTGTTTTAATTTAATCGTCCGTCAGCTGGGATGAAAGCATAAATCGTCTCCCTTTGATCTGCAAACGGTGTGGTTTTTTTGTAAAGCACGGTGCAGAATCGGGGAGACAGTTTTCACGTTTAGTGCAACATAGACAACATGGGCTTGAAAAGCTTGTGAATGATATTTCACTGTAGTAGTAAAGCAAGAAGTTGTTATTTTTGTAAATTTATACCAAAGAGCGGAAGTTGGTTATTTTTAGGAAAAAAGATCATAGAGGAGGTTATTGATTTAATAATGTGTTAATTATTCAAGTTTGAAAAGCCAGCTCCTACTCTTAAATAAGTTAAACATCTTTGAAACTCGGGAGAACCTTAAATCACCTTGTTTACAAACAGGGGGTAAGAAAAATTGTTTGTTGGTAACATGGTAATTCTGTGAACTATCAGCTGTATACTGGGCGTGTTATTTAGTTACATTGTTGCATGTAAATGGAAAAGGCAAGATTTTTTAAAAACAAGCAAGCAAACAAATCTGCCTTCTCCAATGGTAAATCTTGCCCTTTTTTGGTATTGTAAGTTTTGTGGAAGACCCAAATGTTATTTGCACATCAAATATGGCAGGTAAGCCAAGCCTTGCTTTGGCACATATACCCTTTTGTGGAAAGAACCAGCATGAGCACAACTGCAAGTAAAATGGATATTTGGACAAAATCTTTCTCATTATGGTATTTTTACAGAGTAGTTAGTGAGGAATAAAAAATGGATTCTTACATTGCTCTTCTCCCTCTCAGCCTCCTCTCCCAGCCCTTTATGGCTTCCTTTTTGAGGTTTGTGCCTTTCTTAGTTTTTGCATTTGGTCTCTCACATGGGGTGCATAATTTATGATTTTGATGGTGTGCATTTGTACACCACCTCCTTGAGCTCCTTGTCAATCCAAGCTGGCCCTTCCAGTACTTCAGTCTTTAAATCTGAAGCAGGACAGCTTTAGAAGGCTCACCAGTCAGCTGTGAGACTTTCAACTGACCCCATAAGCTTTGAAATGCACCATCTTCTCTCCCTTTCTTAGGGAAGCTTTAGAGACTGTACTCCCAAGTCAAATTCCAGTTTGCCAAAATGAAAATCATAATGTCACAAACCCTCCCCCAAATTCATACAGGCCTGAAGAGTTGCATATATTCTCCACAATGACATTTTTCTGGCTGGGATTGAAAATATGAACTGCCCAGTGAGCTCTATGAATATCTTTCCTTAAGTGCTGAGAGCAGACTATGATTTCTCTTTTGGGAGAAGGGTTTTTTTGTGGTCAGACGTCAAAACTGGGAAGTTCTTTTCCTAGTAAAAAACACAATGTGTTTTCTTGACCTTTCAGAGAGCAGAGAACACAAACCACAACTTGTAAGAATCCCTCCTCTTTAAGTGACTAAACACATTTTATTTACGTATCTTGGCAGCATTTTACTTGAGAAGGTTTTCTATCCCCATTATTTGTAGCAGGATTTTATTATTTGGCAAGGGACTCTGTCTTGGGATAAAGAAATGTTCATGCTTTCTCTTGTAAAATTCCATTCAGCATATGCTGGAATACAAATAGTGAAAAATTGCCTTTGTTCTTCTTTTGCTTTCATTCCTCATGAAAATTTTGTCAGGCTGACAATATAATAAATAATTATGGAGTTGCTGTGGCCCTGGAATGGGAGGGAGAAGGAACGATGCTGTTGTCTCCCAGTACACATTCAGCTAATGGAGCAACCAGGCCTTGACTGCTTTGAGAGCACTAGTTTGGTCTAAAACAAATAAACACATTTTCCTGGGGAATGAAGAAGGTAAAGAGCATAGAAAAACCTTATTATTGTCCCCAGAGTTGACCTCTGAGACTGACCCAGATCCCTGGGTCTTAAACTCACTCAGCATGGAAGCAGGGAAGACAAATGGGTCAGACTATTCCTAGCCCTGCTGAGTGACCCTTTCTCATCCTGAGTTTGATGTTACAAGTTGAGGTGAGCAGGAATCCTCCAGAAACACTCAGTGGTGAAGTTCTGAAATTTAAATGTTAAGAGGTTGCTGACAAAGCTCATGAAACAGAAAGACTTTTGTGCTTGCAAATACTGCAAATTTTTGTATCCTCCTCAGTTCCAAAAATGTGTCTGGGATGTCGTATGTGTTCAGACTAGTTGCAATGTATAGAAAAAGGATATTAATTTGCAAAGTTCAACATAATTTGTCTAATTTTCTATATAAAGTGTCTGATGCAAAAGAAAGCAGAAATTAGGCTGGATGAACTATAGTCTATTTTGATGTTTCGTGGCTTCTTGCTTTTGTGGACCAAACCTGGAAATGGCTGTGCAGTGTTTGTACCTGCAAGGGGTTTTAGATGGAATAATGAAGTACGTGGATGTGTGCACCCTGCATAGTGTAAATTACAGTGACAGTTATCTTAAGTCGTATGTAGGTAATGATAACACAAATAGCAATAAATGTCATATAGCCTTATACTGAACCATCATCTAATCAGTCCTAGGAAGGTTTATTTAAATGTATTTAAATAAAAGCAATCTAAACTAGCAAAAGAGGACAAATTAATTTTCATGCTAAATTTTATGTGCGATAAAATTACTTTGCAAGTCTGAATAGCTTATTTTCCCTAAAGAGAAAAGATTTTTACCAAAATTTAGTCTTCACAATGATGCTTCATGTGCATGGGGCATTGCTCCGCTGAATTTTTAATTGAGATGATAAATTAGCTCTTCATTTTTACTGCTGATTAACAAAATGCCTGTTTTCTAATCCCACTGCAATAACTAGCAACACTGTCACTGAGCTCCTGGATACAGGATGGACTTCATAGTACTAAACCATAACATGCTGAAAGATATTCCCAACAAGACTATCTTTTTATTCCAGCTCTGTGAAAGATGATGTCTGCCTGGTTTTGTATCCTCTTCACATATCCAGTCTTTTTCCCTCTTACTATTTTGGGTGTTTTTTATTAGCTTTTCTATTGGAATTCTGAACTCCATTACGCTGCAGTCAGATAAGTACAAATACAAACCACACCATGCTGCTATCAATACAGTCCTCTCTTAAAACTCCAGCGCTCACAACAAACACAGATAACTCCCTCCTGATAAAGTCCTTGTATCTACTTAGACTAAGTAGTGTAATGAAAGTGAAGGCAAAGACACAAATGTATTACAACATATGATGGGTTTGTGGAAAGTACAGTAACAACTAATGAGTTGGGAGAAAACCATTCAAGAGTATTGCAGTTATTTACAGGCTCAAAAGTCCATTCATCTGCTTTGCATTTGTGATATTTGTACTGGTTTTGCCAGAGTGTGTCCTTGCATTCATTCATGCTCTCCATTCTTCTGTGCTGATGTCACTTTTGACAGCAGTCACCAGGAGTTCCCTCTTGCTGCAAAAAGCAGAAGCAATAATAGGTGGATTTGGCCGTGATACCCTGGTAGCAATTTGGCACTAATGTATAATTACCACTTCCGTCTTTGTTTTTCGTCATGTATTTTGATGTTCTGTTTACAGCTTGAGGTGTATTGCTTATATCCATTTACACTGCTGTCCTCATGGTGTGTGTGGCTCAGGGTCCATGGTGAGTAGTGGTAGCACCATTGAGTGCTGAGTTCTGTCTGCACTTGTGCACACACAGGTCAAACCTTCTGCTCTCTCCTCATGGCACACTTACAGATGTAGCTTTATGTCTTTCAGAAGCATTTTATGTAGAATTGGGAAACCTCTTCTGCTCCTTGAGCCAGGTATTTATGGTTTCTTACCAATAAGGGGGACTGGACTCAATGCCTCAAGTAGTTTGGTTCTCCATATAAAGAAGGCCAGTTGTTTTATAGCTGGAAAATTGGAGAAACTCTTAACTTCTTTACTACTCCTTTTCTTACTGGTTTGTAAAGTTGACACACCCATTTGCACACATCTGTCATGGCTTATGGTGAATTACACATTCAGGAGGTCTCCGTGATCTAAATGGCATTATTAAATATTCACCTTAACTGTACAGACCATGGCAGCCAGAAATTGGTTGTGAGTACAAATAATTTTTCAGCCTGTCTGTTCTTAAGACAAAAGCAATAAAGCAAGCTATTATTTAAATTGATAAAAGATGCAAACACAGCTTCCGTGGGTTTCTAGATTTATAGTAAAAGAATAAATATTTCATTGGTGATACTAATTAAAGATTGGTCAAAGATTTATCCATGTCTTTTACTTCCAATATCTATCAGACCTGATTAGGAAAAGTGACATTTGTAGTACTGTCCTGTAGCTGGGAAAAAAAATAAGGAGTTCCATGAAGCCCACTTTACCAGATCATGATTGTTTTATTAGCCTTTGTTTAGAGAGATGTTAGTGAAGAATTCAAGAAATTAGTTTCTGAGAGGAAAACAATGAGTAAGAATTATTTTTTTAAAAAACTCAGATCTTTACGGTGGCGAATATTGTATCAGGGGGAAACTGTTAGAAAACTACCATTTTCCTAATTAATTTCCCTGTGGGTAATGGATATACACTGAAGAATGGAAATAGGTAAAGATCTCAATAAGAAAGGCAAAAATTAAGTAAAGCCTAATAGTAATATCTTACACCCTTTTTTTAACATCCAATAAAAAAAAAAAGTCTAAAAATACATTTTTGTAGTGGCACTTTCTAAATTAGAAACCTGGGATTACCCTTATTTGATCACGTTCAAAGTCTGTCATTCTGATATGTTGTTTCAATCAGAACTCAACTGATTCTTTCAAGACAAAGCATACAAGTAATTAACATCCTTAAGCAGTTAATATTTGGAGAGTGGGGGAATATTTTTTCCAAATACCCTTTAATTGTCCAGCAAGTTGATAAGGCATATTCTGTTGTTTTACCTATCCAGTCTTAATTCTGGTCCTTCTGCAAGTGCTAAATCTATCAGCCCACTTGACTGCAGGACTTGGCACAAAAACTATTGAGGTCAGATAGTAGCTTGCAAAAAACCCTTTCAGTGCTTTTCTGTCTTCTTGTGTTATGTATCTGGGAACCTTTTGTAGGTCTTCTTTTTCTGTCTCAGACCTAAGATTTTTTTTTTTAATATGAGTTTTAATTGATTTTTTTATTTCAGAACTAAAATAATAAATACAGTGACTGAACATATTTGTAGCTATGAGAATGTGGTTTGTTTTCAATTTTTTTTCTTGTTCCTTATTAATAAAAATTCTTTAGATTTAATAAGTTCAATACAGCCACAATCTGGTTGATATATTAATGAAGAATTTAGCTTTGACTATTTTTTTTCAAGAGACCCAAATAGATACACAGATCAGTTCTGGAATTTATTTAAAAAGCAATTAATCCTCACTATTCCGGGGAAGAAGGTTCAGAAGTTAGGTAAAGCCTCCTCTTCTCCAAATGGTTTATTCAGAATATACTTATTTTGTACTGTTTTCTTTAATGAAAATACTGAGTAACTGTTAGTTTAAACCATGTCTTTAGTGACCTCTACGAACTAGGTTCCTGCATGTGTTCACCATAAATTCATATTTAAATTTCAAATGAGCTAAATAAACAGTTTCATTCAGATAAACAGCTGATTTTGTTCCTCTCATGTTATATTAATATTAGTATTATGGAGTCTTCTGTACCCTTGCTTTACTTCCTTGACTAGCTGATAATTGGGTTGGCAGAGTATACCTGGGGTCATCTTGTTTAGCTTATCTGCACAAGAGAAAGAGTGGCAAATAATAAGGGAAAGCAGCAATAAAATAGTGGGGGGAAAAAATGAAAGGAAGATTTAATCTTTGACCAATTTGAAACATATCCTGGAGAATCCGTGGAGAAAAAGATAAAGTGTGACTATGAGTAAGTTAACTAAACACATTACAGTGTGTGAGAGCAAATGGAGTTAGTCCATTGTACATGTTTAATTTCCTATTAGTCTCTGGCGTTTACTACTCCAGTCTGAGTTGGGGCATCTGTAAATTCAGTTAAATACAGTGCATTGTCTAAACATATCACAGCTCCAATCAGTCACCCGGGCTGCTGATAAGAAGCCTCTTGTATTATTGAATCTACAATAGGGAGGCTCTGCAGGCACAAAGATAACAGCTAGGTATTTCACTTTAAGTATGAGAAAAAGCAGTGACTCGCCTTTGCTGCTGCAGCTCTGACATTTATTACTACTCCCTGATTTGTTTTATACTACTGATGTGAATTTGGTTTCAAGTGCTTTATATCTCCTCCTATTCCTAACTTAAGACCTCTATCAGGAAACAGTAAGGCAAAACAAGCAAACCAAAATCAACTTGCATGATATTGTGTAGATAGCAACAACTTGCACTTCTTAGTGCTTTAAGAATGTCTTTCTGCTTTCATGCCTAAAGGATGAAACAGAGGCTTTTGTTTTTTCTTGCACCATTTTGTTCCTTTTGGATTAAAGGAATTTCAGTGATGTTGCTTTAGAAATGAAGCTGCTGAAGAGGAAGTGTGAATCTGGCTGTAATAGTTGGGGATTTAGACTTTTCAAGTGGTTTAATAGTTCTTTCCTTAGAGCCCTTGAGTTGGAAATAAAATAATAAGCAAGTCCTATCAGCAGATGTCGATGCAGATAGAAGTACTCTGGTGACATGTGCAGACTGTGTTAAATACAGAAGGAAACTGTGGATAAATATGGGATTGATAGTGACTGTCTGTCAGGGTCCTTTATGTTTCTCAATTTAACTGTGTACTTTTAGTTAAAAAAATTTTGGCAGACTGCAGGTATTTAGGATAAAATTTCTTCTGCCCAAATATACACTCACATGCATTATTTTCCATGATATATATGTATTAATAATTACATCAATATATTGCTATTAATGCACCAAGGAGATATAAATATCTCCACACGCAGCAGGCATATATATAGCCAAGAGTATTGACAGATATGTGGATAATGTAGCATTTATATGCTATTTATTTACCTGTAAGCTACATTATATTTAAAAATCAGGAATTCTGATCCTGAAATGTCATGCCAGATAGATTCCCATTGTTTCTGCCTTCTAGAAAGATGCCTATTTTACACTATAGTTAATATATTTGATATTCTTAATAAACTAGTGATTTTATAGGTTTTCTTTATGGTTTGATACATTTATGTGGAGCCATATGTAATTTTTCAGTGACTTTAAAATAGACAGTTTGTAGCTTCTCAAATATTAATTATTAATTTCCTAAGGCTTCTTTTGTTGTACACATATGTTGAATTATAGCTGTATTTTGTGATGTAGCTTGCATGAGTTTGTTTTGCCTAAGCTCTCAGTTATATCTGTTTTATTATAATAAGCTTTATTTCTGCTGCTATCTAAGAGGTAACTGCATAAAGTTCAGTTTACTACTCGATGCTATGAGAGTGAAATTCCTAAAAGGTATATCCCAAAGATAAAATAACCTCATCAAACCCGCTAGCAAGATCCCTAGTAAGGGCAAAACCAAAACAAGGAAAATGTTACGATTTGCTTCTGCCCTTTGAACCAAGACATTGCAGAATGTTACGTGGATGCATGTTCTGAAGCAAGTTAGTGCTCTTGTACTGCTGGGCATAAGCCAGGTCTGATTAAGCATTCAGCATCTTGTTTCTTTGACTGCTTGTAGAAGAGCTCCTGGTAGCAAATACATTGTGGCTTTCTATGGAACTAAGATTCAGCAAAAATTCAGCCAATTTACAGCTGTTTTTAGCTTTCTGCATAAGCTTAAATCCTTTCTGTGTTCCACCAAACAAAATTAAAAGACACTCTTGAGCTGGTCTGTATGTTCAGGAATGTCAGCTGGTGAGCTTCTAAGGGAGTGCCATGTGGTCATCCCCTCTAGAGAGGCAGTCACAGTAATACATATTCTGGAGGACAGAAGGGATGTGAAGGACTTATTTGTAGTAAGAAAAAAAATGTTGAAAAGCCTTTTCCTGGCCATTTTAAAATTAAAGGTATTTAGCATTGCAGCATTTCCCCCCCACCTTGCTTTTAAATAAAAGGCTTGCAATTATGACAAGATTTTTTTGGTTTTTACCACGGATTATTTGCAAAGCTGGTGTTCATTCGTGTTTGTAAGCTCACAGAGCTGGGCTTTATTGTTTCTGATACAGTGAGCATCAAAGGTATGGCTAACGTGGCAGGCCAGCACATTGCTCACAGCAGTAAATGTGAGAGTGAAGCTTTCTGCAGCCAAACATAGACACAAGAAGAAGCAAGCAGCTAAAGGAGGTGGCAGCTAGGAAAATTGCAAAGGGGAAAGAGTTACCAGTTGATGATGAAAGCAAAGATGAGGGTAGCGATTAGGCTGCAAAAAACAGTAAGTGCATGCGTGCTAAAATATAAAATTGCTCCCAGGCAACCAAAAATTCCAGGTGTTGCTATGCCTTTAGAAAAAACCTCTTAATTTTGTGGAATAAAATGTCAATCACTTCTATCCATGGATACAGCCCCTAGTGCACACCAGCAGTGATAGGCAGGGATATCTCTAGTGAGAACTGCGGGGACTAACGAAGGATTGCACTTACTCTAGTCAAAGGTTGAAATTACAAGGGAAAGCTGTGGAGGGTATTCATTTAGTGGGAATTCACTAAAGCCAAAATTCTGAATGGCTAGAATTTGGAGGGGTAAGAGGAATCATGAATTGAGAGTGATCAGATATGAAATATTCCAATCTAGCAAAGCCAAAGTTGATTAGAATACTGTTTTATACAAAAGCACAGTCATTTCCAACTTCTCAGTGAGGATTAGAAGTACTGAAATGTATGTTGTCTCACAGTTTTCTTGAAATTTAGAAAAGACAGCTACGAGAACAATTCTAGAGATTGTAGGAGAAATACTTTAGTAAAGTTTCATCAGTGTAAATACTCAGTTTTGTAATGGCAGTGCTTGTTTTGGTGTGTTTTTAGCTTAACTGTTGTTATTCATTTAACCTCTGTCTTTGTGTTGGAAGAGACTATTTACACTCCAGGTTAATTTGGTGTTGTCTTAAGTGGAAAACTAGGTTCAGCAGAGGTTTACCTAATGGAAATTAAATATTGCAGTTGTTGCCCAGCCCGTTTGGAGTCTGTCAACATTGCCAAACCAGCATCCAGATTGGCATATCTTGAAACACTGGCATGATATGTGCCAGGATTTCATTATCCACCATGTTACAGGTTGGTTACAAGCGTATGTCAGGGTTGTTTGGAAAGCTCATGAAATGTTTGTCTGGACTGGCCTCCGGTTTCCCCCATCAGGTAACTCCTAAATTTTCACAAACATCTATGTATTTGGCCTTGCTGCTGGAGTTGTCCTTGGCTCAGAGCAATAGAATGGGACAGTCTGTTTCCTGAGAGTCAGAAAGCTAGGAGACATCTGTGTCACACAGATACTGATGCTTGATGCGCAAAAAAACCCCATACTGCTATACCACTCAATTCTGTCTGGTTGTTCCATACAATTACAAAGGTGACTGTGAAACAACCTCAGTGCAAGTGTTAGACATCCATTAAAGTCAGCCTGGTAAGCAGAAACTTCTCTAGTGTCTTCCTTGTCATGGTGAAGTGGAATCGTTTCAGTCTCCATGCTTTGGCCCAACTCCAAGATGAATGTTATGTGTTGCAATTTTTCATTGAACGTTACATATGACATCAGTAAATTTGTAATTAAAATTTAATGTTACTCATTTATCAGTATAAGTGGTGAGTACTTTTTACTGGTTGATAGGCACCATAACCTGGAGAATACACAGAATAATTACAATTTTTAAAATAGGTTTTTGTGAGAACAAAGTTAATTATGGGGGGTACAAGAGGGAAGGAGAAATAAAACTTTGTGTTTCCTTTTGTAAGCAAATCAAGGGCCAAATAGATTGGATCTCTCTTCTCTTAAAAGATAGTATGTGAGATATGAATAACCAGTTTTTCTTCAGGTAAAATAGCTGGTTTTTTTTTCCTTTTTAAAAATTCCAAGATCTTTCTCTTCCCTAGTGGACAGCCTCTACCTAGGTATTAGCAGTTTGAGGAAGGTTAAATTACTCTCTCATAGATTAGGATTCGTTAACAGATGTGGTTATTGGTACTGTGTGCTTTCCTAATCCCTCTCCAGTATTGGTGCATCTCCAGCCCTACCAGTTTAATTAACATAGAAATTCTCATATTATTTTGGTGTACTGATTACAGGCAAAGACTAAGTGGAAGTCAGTTTGGTATCCCAAGAGACTTCAGTGTTAACAATGCAGAAAGACTTTTTTTTTTCCATTTCTCTCCCTTCCCTAACTCCAGATAAGCAGTAGGCCCCAGTTAGATTTCATTACTATCACGCACTCTTCATGGTCATCTTTTAATATTTGAAAGGATCATTTGTTAACTGGAAATGGTCAATTTTTTTTTCTTTGGCTTTTGAAATATAATTTTCAATTTTTAATTTGATTCATTTAGATGAAATCATTAATCAGGGTTGAAACTGAGTTAATTTTCTGGAAAATAAATGAGGTTGTTAGAGTGAACGTTATTAAGTGGGCTCTTTGCACGAAAGGGATAATAGCTGAAAATATGGAAGACTTTGAGAACTGTAGCAGTTGAGGGATGAAAAACAGAAAGGTTTTTTTTCTAGCTAAGTGCAGTAATTTTTTAAAGGAAACTAGGCATATGAGGAATATTTCAGAACTGTCATTATTAAAGTAAGAGTTATAGAGTAAATAACCTAAATATGTATATGAGTTAAAATCCTACAGGACCAGGGTAGAGATGGAGATTTTTGAAAATGTTCTATTTTTATGAAAAATAGAAAATTTTTTGTGTTTCTCCTCAATCTTACTATTTGCTGTTCCAAGCAATGCCCACTTGATTTTTGAGACAGAGAAACATTATTCTCAGTAGTTCAGCAGAGGCACAGCCAGCCAGGTAGAAAGCCAGCTTTGGTAGACAGGGAGTACAGGCCACTAAACCTTTCTTTTTCAGTCTGACCCAAATTCAGCTCCTGGCCTTGAGAAGGTTCTGTTTACTTATTCTCTGGAGTTTTACTGCATGATACAAAGTGATTAAGATAGCCAGCAAAATCTCTTATAAACACAAACTAAAGAACAAGGAATTGGACTAGACAGGCAACAGCCTAGATTTACCATTCGAGTTTGTTTCAGTTAACTACAACATTTGTTTTGCATTGTTTCCTAATGCCATCTACTTTCTGTTAATCTTCTATTTAAAGCCATGGTTTGTTGGTTTTGGGTTTTTTCCTCCCCTGGAAGATAGGGCTGCCTCCTCTGTTCTGATAGGAAAGAATTTCTTGCCTTCAAGTGCTCCAGTCTTTGCTCAGGAACTATCATAACACTAAGCACTTAGTGGCCTTAGGTCAAAATTTTTGATGGAACATTACAAGTCTGTTTAGGTTTTCTTTAATGCCTGTGTGCTCATTAAGGACCATGTCTAAGTCTGTTGCTGGGAATGAGTGATAAAATCTGTAGGTGCCTTAGCAAACAAGATGTTTCCTTGTAGGTGCTTTTTAACTGTCCTGTCCAACAGGATAATAAATACTGCAGAGGGAAACAGGAGTACATGCCACACCAAAAGGAGACTTCTCAAAAGTTTCTGCAGTGGAACAGACAGTCACATGAAAATGAAAATTATTCTGGAATGTAGTTATTTTTCTTCCGTGATGTACCTTTCCATGATAAAAGAAGAGAGACACTAATAACAATCTATTTTTTGTTAAGCTTGAAATACTCTTGAAAAGGTAAATCTCAGAGAGTATGAGTTCACTCTTTCCCTTTAAAAAGGGACAAACAGTAGCAAACAAATCTGAATCCTGGCAGATGCAGAAATTGAGTTTGTCTATCCTCTCTGCTAACAAAGCTAACTACAGAGAGGATAACTACAGGCTTCTAAATGTCCAAAATAGTATTTGAAAGATGGTTATTTTAAGACTGAGCAGAACAAATGTTGATATACAATTTTATTTTCAGTTACATCATCATGGTATGATAAATCACAGTGATGTAACAACTTCAGGTGAGCAGAGTATAGCACATTAAGCCAAAACAGCATTTGTGTGCTATAGATATTCTTGGGCAATGCCAACTGATTTTGAGCTACAGAAAGGAAGTACCTTTCTTCTGGAATAAGAGAATGTCCTGGAGTCCCTACACATGATTAAGATCAGTCACTTATCATCAATTAGTCAATTGCAATTAGTTACTACTAATGGGTTTTGTATCCAGCCTTCATTGTAGACCCTACCTGCTAATAGGGACAGATTAGTGGCTCAGGCAGGGAGGCCAGAGGCCCAGTACTTAATAATATAATTTAATATTAAGAATAGTAGGTTTGTGGTAGTATTATGTAGATGCTGTGAGAGTCCAAAAGGGGCCTGCTAAATCTCAGGAACTTAGTTCTGTACCTTTGAAGTCAATAAACTGCTGTAAGTAGCAGAAGTGAGATCATGCCTATGCTGGTCCCCAAACTTACTTTCAAATTTATCATATACACACACCTTCGGGTTTAATTGTCTTATTTTCAATATGTAGTGTATTTTGGGATGCAGAAACTACTTGTCATAGTATATATTAATAGAACTTCTTAAAGTCATTCAGATTTTAAATCAGGTTTTGAGATTTCTATGTTGAAAAACATTTGTTGCTTCTGCATGGCTTGTAGTTTTGCTTCTTGATTTGGTTACAATACTGGCTGCTTATCTCACAATTCTATAAAATGTCCAGAGTCCATCATGAGCTGTGTCAGACTCTCAAACTCACAAGTAAGGTTGGCATAAAGTTGTTTCCTAACCAAGGCTGGGACTTTTCCAGGACTTTGCTGTGACTCATGAATATAAAATAACTTGTGGTGGGGAAGGCATGAGGGAGAATGAAGACGGGATCAAGGCAGAAAGATGGCAGAGAGTGTCACATCAGTGGTGTGGAGAGAAGGGTCCCCTGGTCAACTGAGCATGTATGGATGCTATGGTTGCTAAACAGCGTTTTGCAACTTGCTTGGAAGCAGTTTCTGACAGGTGGCTTTGCTACTGCCTGTGATTTCAGAAGCTGAGTCTGTGAAACCAGATCAGACCATCTCCCTAATTCCCCTTTCTTCTATGGTGTAGTCCAGCTTTCTGTTTGTGTTTTCTTTAGTGTTCAGTCCCGGACAGCTTCATATTTTTTAGTAGTGTTTTGTGCCGTCTTTGGACACAGATATTTCTAATCCTTTCTTTCATCAAGAAGTTTCTTAAAAGGAAAGTTGTGTTGCATTTCTTACTTAGAAATATAACAGGAGATTTGTTTTAATTCTGGATATTCCACCCTCCAGTGATCATTTGCTGTTTCTGGATAACTTCTGGTGTTTGTCTTAGGATGATATTAAAGAAGTCAAGGATCAATTACACACTTACATTAGAATTCTTTCCAGTTGGGAAGGCTGCTTTGCTTCTGTCTGCTTTGTTATTGACTCTGTTTTCAAACTGTACCATTAGATCACTTTAACAATGAGAAACTTGCCATCTAGAACTGCCCCAAACTTAGGAGGGGCAGCAGTGAATGGCAGTGTTGGTCCTCTGAATGTGAATCTAGAAATAGTTATAGCAGTGGTAAGACTAAACATTGGAAATCATCGTGAAGAATGACACCATTCAGAGAGCATCCCGAGAGAAACCTCCAAGAGGTTTCTTCAAGAATTTTTGCAGAATGATCATTTCTTGCTCCCACATACCTTCTTTTTCCGGTAAGTTTTAACTGCAGACACCTGTATTAGTTGGGCCTTCATCTTAAGCTGAAAGAGATGTTCCATTTCTTCAGTACATTTCTGATGTGGACAGACTAGGAACATAAGACCAAATAATTTTTGTTTGAGTGAATTTTGAGTCAGGTGTTAGATGGTAGGAATACCTGTGCCCTGAGCCATTGCTCACTTGGTTCTCCACCTGGCCAGCTACAGCTGATGCAGAAGCACAGCTTTTTAAGAGATGGACAGTTAATTTGCTTTGTTCCTAGGGATATATTTTGTATAAGCTTTTAAAAATATAACAGATTTTTGTATCCACTACATAGTAAGTAGCTATCCATTGAAATTAATTCCATGTGTAAAATCCAACAGCAGGAGAAATATTTGTAAGTGTTTTTCTCCCTTGTCTCCTTATTGTGTGTCAAACAGTGCCAGGAGTTGGACATTCACAAAATAGTTAGGATGCCACTGAATGAAACATGTCAATTCAGGTTTGGCCCGAGTCATTCTGTACGCAGATGCAAACATATGCCACTGATTGCAAAAAATTTTAATTTATTTGCTGTTTGGATAAGGAAGCTGAAGCTGCCATTCACATGTTTTTGAACTGAGTGCACTGGGATGGGATAACCATCTGTCCTGTGAGTGAGATGCTCGGCTGTGTGTGCTTATTGATAGTAGCACAGGGTACTGGCTAGCAGTCTTGTCTAAGCAATTGCCAAAGGTTTAAGAGTACACAAATAAAAATGAGTTAAAGTGACCATTTTTAAGGGGCTTCTGAAGCTTTTAAAGGAAAAGTGTTTGTGAGTGCAATAGTCCTGCTTCAAGTTCCCTATTTCAAGCTAAGCTTACCAATTTAATTTTAATCCCTTTCAAACGCCTTGGCCATGCTTTGAAGATAGCAAACCGCCCCCTCAAGCTCTGAAGCTGAGCACTGGCCCTTTTTGTTTCCACAAGCCGAAAATAAAGTGTTCGCATGAGCTCATTTACAGAGAGTAGAGTTGGCAGCCTTATCAGGAGAGGAGAAAAGAGCTCTGAAGATGAAAAGCTATCGCTGTGACAGAAGTCTTTATTAGGTTGGGCAGTAATGGAACGTAGTGTACACGGGATAAAGTGATGGCTACCTAGAGCATTTAGGGAAAACCAGAAGAGTAATAATGTTTTATGTTGTCCTTAGACTGGCTTCTTTGGTGATCCCTCTGGCCTGGGGATGTTTGGAGTGAAAAAGGGGGCTATGTAAACAGAATACTGTCTGTACAATCTACAGCCTTTGTTGGTCACAAAAAAGAGTGACTCAGAAAAAGGAGCGTGAAGATGAGTCATAATGTAGTTTCATAATTACTCAGCATTCCCTGTTGTGGCAACTCTCTGCTATAGAGTTTGCTAGGAGACAGACTTTGATTGAAAATCCCTTTATCCAGTGTCACACATATGTCAAATCCCATTTAAAACAAATACTTTTGTTGTTGAAATTCGCATATTTCAGGACAATTCCTTATATAATACAGATATACAGGATCAGCTTTATTCTGATAATGAAGTTTAATTCCACTAATCTTCCCCCGTCATTGACAGCCTATATGGCTTTTTGTTGTTTTTTCTTCAGAAGTTTTTCCTGTTCATTTGTTAGATTTCCTTCATTAAAGATTGTGTCCTCTTGCTAACCTAGGATTAAAGCCATGGCAACATTTTGTAGGTAACAATATCTTCACAACCTAAACCCGTTAGAATTAGTGGTACCTTAGTTAAAAGAAAAAAAATGGGTAACTACTTGTTCCTGTGATTCTTATAAATTTCACAGCTGCTATGAAATTCAAATAGAGACCTGTATTGCTTTTATGGGTATCTCTGCCCCACCAGTAAAAGCTAAAAAGGCTTTACTTGAAGTTTTGAATTGGCTTCTTTAATGCCTTTAAACAATAGACCCGTTTCTTCATTTAATTAAAACAGTAAAAGTTGTGGCTCAGCCATACAGATTGACAGAGGACTGTAATTGATTCAGCTCATTTCTTTTTTTTTATCACAATTGACAATAAAACACAGTGCATTTTGCTGGAGAAGTAACTGAGTGAAAAACAATGAAAAAGAAAGATAAATGGCAGTAATACTTCTTACATTAATTAGGAGGGTATGTTGGAAATTATGCTGGAAAAAGTCTGAAGTTGGGCTTTTAGTGGCATGGGAGTTTCAGTGGCAGTTTTCTCCAAGTAAGGACTGCAGGCACTTGTTCCTGAAGAAAACTGTGTAAAGTTGCTGGATTCTAATAACAGATCTCTGTGCAGTGAAACATGGCACTGATCTCTTAAGTGTGTCCTCAGGTAAACTGTTTCATATAAAGAATAAAGTGTGATGGAAAACCTCTTGAAAGACAGACTTACCAATTTTTTCCTGGGCTGTGTCAAGTTCCCATATTTGAGTGGAGAAAAAAGCACCAGTATTTATTGGTCCTACAACCGAATTAAATTTTTTAAGAGTTTTCAACAGTTGTACGTCAAAACTGAAAGGGAGAGAGAACATGTCCACAATCCAACTGACTTTTTATATGAGGTTCTTGCACCTTTACAATAGTTTTGTTCCTTCACTGAGCTTACTTTGTTGCTAATCAGTATTTAGTCTGCTTCCTCACATTAATAATGTAAGTTGAAACTAGCACTAAATAACACCCTTTTTTTCCTTCATGGTATCTATTGATGAATGAAAAGGACATGAAGGAATTCTTTGTCTCGCCCTAGCTATTCTCTGTGGAGGAATTACTAGTCTAGCCATTGATCTTTGCCATTGGCAGGATTGACTGTGTTGCACTTGCATGTAATAAGATATGTTTTCTGTCCTCATTTCCAAACTGACATAGTTTTACGCTTCTTAAAATCAAGTAATATTCATTAACCAGTTTGGTATTGTACTTTTGTGAATGGCCATTCATTTCAGGGTGCATGACATGTGAGAAGCATCTAGAAAGTGTTTGAATATGGCCCAGTTCAGCAGCAACAGTCTGAAATGAGCAGGTAAATCCCTCTCACTGTGAGTTGCACTGGTTCATACAGCTGCCAGCACAGGCCAAATGTCTTTATTTAATGCCTCAGACCTCATGTGCATAATAGTTAACCTGTTGTTTGTTTGTTTGTTTTTTAATGTTGTGAAGTACATTCATGGTAGAAACTTTTATTTTCAATTCCCTTTTAAAGCTCAGCACATTGAGCCTCCCTTCCTTATGCATATGCTGCCAAAGGAGGATTGTCTCTAGATAAATTATGCCCTCTCTTTCTTAAACAAGATTAAAGAGCTTCTCCGGCTGTTAAGTATCCAGCACTTGAAATCCCAGTCTGTTTAGTTCGCTGTGGCAATTGCCAACTGTGTGGAGTTTTGATGAGGATTGTATGCCTTAGTGGTACAATATACAACATGGTTTGAGAAATGTAAAGTATAGAAAGCATTTTTTGATGTTTGGTACAAAGATGAAAATCCATTCCTCAGAGTAGAATCAACAGAATGGGACAAATAAAAAACAAGCACATAAAAAGCATTTTTATTCTGTCTTATTTAGTTATGTAACTACAAGAAGAATTTTCTCATCTTTTAATTAGATAGTTTTTAAAATTAAAAAGCCCATGCAGAGAATTTGAAACTTATTTTGATGCTGTTTTGTGGAAATGATTTTGAATAAAAAATGGACTACACTGTTTCAAGATGTAGGGAAGGTGCCAATCAAAATCACAGAATTCTGGCTCTGAATTTATTTGAGGTTTAGGAGTTTTTTGATGTGGAATTGGTAATCTTTGGTCTGTGGAAGTTATACTAAAATTTACTCTGAATGTAAAAAGAGAAGATGGTCAATATAAACATTGCAATGCATTCTCATTTTTTTCTTTTGTGTGCTCATAATCTTAATTGAAAGGTCCAGTTAAAATTCTGCTGGATTGATGGATTTAGAATATATGGCCAAGTTTCGTATCCATCTAGTGCTTTACTGCAAGTTAACCTAATTTCAAGCAGTATGCAAATACCATCACTGAGAGAACAATAGACAACAAAAATTCGGCACAAAGTAGAGACGTTTGCTACACTTCCACTCTTCATGGATAGTTTGAAAAGAAGATCACGGAGCAATCTGAAAGGAAAGGCACAGGCGGGAGAGAATAATAAAGAGGTATCAATCCACCACACCATCTCTGACACAATGGCATGACAAGTGGAAAATAACTTAACTCTGTAAAATAGGGAAAAGGCAGTAAAAAATGAATTGTGTTACAGTTTCTAAAACCTGCCTCAATTCAAGAAACAAATGCTCCTGAGCAAGGTGTACGATTTTCACATAAATCTCACATGTCAGCAAATGGGAAACTTCTAAAACCCTAAGAAACAGTATCAGAAAATATCAGATTTGTTAAGACCATTGAGAATACTGATTGAAGAGGATCCCATCTCCAGTCCCAAAGGCCTTCCTCATAGGACCCATCCTTAGTGCCATGAGTATTGATTTTCTCCAATAAATGATATTCTGAGAAAACATAGTGATATTTCCTGAAACTGATGCACAATTTTGCTGGATATAAGCATAATTATACATATTTTCTTTGATGGTCAGTTCCTTCTGTTTCTCCAGGTTTAACTAAGGCTTGAAGGAAGAACATTTTAATCAGTTCCCTTTGAAAATACAGGCAAGATCTTATTCCTGTTATGTCGCTTTATAGTAATGCAATAAACTGTGCATTCTTGTTCAGATTTCTTTGCACATTTTTGTACCATTCTTCTGGGTATATCTAGTCCAGATTAAAACTAGTAGAAAAGACTTGAACATCTGAAAATGGATCCAAATTTGACCTCAGGATCAAAATCCTTTCTGGATCAAATGAACACATTGCAGAAGGAGATTTTGAGGCAAAGAAAACGTTTGAGGTCAAGGAGGGGGAAAGAAAAAGGAATAAACAGGTTTGTTTGGCTTAAAGAACAGTCCTACATTTGTTTTTTTTAAAGAACAGTCCTGGGTACAATTTTGGATCTTGTGAGTGTAATGTGGAAATGCAGCAATTGACAGAATCTAAATGTGGAAAACTGAACCACATAGAGACTTTCTTTGCCAATAGCTCTCTAGACCTTCACTTCTTGTGTTTAGTTTTCTGTATTTATATTCAAGGATTACCTGTGTAAGGCAGGATAAAAGAGTGAGTAAGGAATTTTGATTCCTAGTTTTTATTAGTCATTAAGCAATGCAGTGTCATTGGTTTGAGTTACACCAGCTTGTACAAATCACACAGCATTTAGTGATCATTAGCTCAAGAGTTCTGCTGGACAAAGAGAAGTGTACTCATTGCAGGTCATTATGGATCTTGGCATCTCCTTTTCCTTTAAACCCTCTCTGTATTCCTGATCACTGAGTGACAATTATGACTTTTTTTTTTTCATTGGGAACTCAGAGAACCCAGGGAACTCATCTGTGCTCAGGAATAATTTGACTGCCCTTTGTACCCAGTTAAGAAGTTAGAACTTACATATGTGTGCATCTGTTTCTTTGGTCAGATCCAGAAGAGTAGATTAGTAATAAAAATAAATTCTATGTATTTTTCCTTCCGATACCATTTATGGTTTCATAATCTGGCTTTCAAAAGAGCGAAAGAAGACTTGAAACTAAATGGTGGTTATTCTGAGTGCATTTCTGGTATGCTTGGCAGTAGTATCAAGTAAATATTTTTCATGTAATCTTATTCCCACTTTGCATGAAAATTCTAAGTTGTCCAAATGCTTCTTGAACTCTGTCAGGCTGGTGCTGTGACCATTACCCTGGGGAGCCTGTTCAGTGCCCAGCCACCCTCTGGGGGAAGAGCCTTTGTGATGATGAGAAAAGGCTCAGTTGGATGTTGCAGTCAAAACCACAAACACAATTTTGAATCAAATGGTACAAATTGTACACACACTTCCTGGTCAAGTTGCTCAAAACCTGTCCTAGGAAGAGGATTTTATACATATTTGTTCCATTTGAGGGTGCTAGTTATAAATATCTTGAAATAATCTTCCATTTTTTTGTTTGTGGGTTTGTTTCATAACTTTGTCATCTTTTTACTCACTAAATTCTACTGTTGAGTCCTAATGTCTTTTCAATTGGATGTCGCATTCCATAGAAAGAAAGAATGAGTCCAATGTATGTGTATTAATGGGAGAAGAGAACTTTGGGAGATAAAGCAGAAAACTTTGAAAGGAACAGAGTATTTGGTAAAAAATACAGAGTCAGTGAGAGGAAGCTCTTGGCTTTTCTTGCCCTTAGAAGAAGCTCTTGAGAAATGTACAGACTTAGCAGAGCTATAATAGATTTGCAATGCATTGAGTGAGAAGATCTTGGTCTCCTGCGTGGTAAATATTCTTTCTATGGTCCCTAGAAAAACAAAATATGCATATGTTTAGCATTGCACATGGTGAATATTCCCATTGAGATTTGCATTCAGAAGGAGGGTAGACATGTATCAATTTAAAGAGACTGTGCTTGGCAGGAGTTATTGACTTAAAACTATTTTATTTTATTTTTTTAATTCTGCGTCTGTTAAAATTCTGTATAAAATAATTTATGAGGAAATTTTATGCTTTATTTCCTCTTTTAAATAATGCTCATGTAATTATGTCACCCAATTACTTGTATTAACATGCCCTTGTACACTGTACGGGTTTTCTTCATGGCACTTGCCATTACAATTTGTAGAAAAATATTCTCTTCAGAGAAGCATCTTTTATATAGAGGCATTTTTAACAGGGTGGAGTTGTTTCTTGTGTAAAAGAATAATCCTTGTGACAAAAATTGTTGACCTTTTTTCTCTTTCTTTTTGTTTTGTTTTGTTCATTTAGGCTGGCTGAAATTACATACATATTCATGTATTTTAATAAGAACAAAGCATTACTCTTGGATATTTTCCATAAATTTGTTCTCATAAACAATTTGATAGACATCTACTATAACTATAATGGGGGAAGTTTACAGTAAATCAGTCTGCCTGGTTTAGAAAACTAGAATTTATTAACCCATTTCCCAAAGGCCCAATGTTACCTATGAGATTAGAAGAAAATTGTGACTATTTCTGTTTTAGAGTAGGGGCACTTTATAATCAGACTATATGTCTAATTGTTTAAAAATTTATCATATTTTATTGAAGTGAAATATATTTACCTTGTGCAATTAATTGTTTGTAAGATTGTAGGCAGTCAGAAAGTCTGGGAATTGCTGGGCACATTTGCAGTTATGTTTTTCAGCTGGAATTTTCTGCCTAGGCTCTGATCCATTCCTGTTGCTAACCACGAAAGAATAGTCAATATGCTGGTTAACCAATATACTTCTGTATGGAAAGCTCCTAGCAGTACTATCAATGGAGTGGTATCACTAATAAACTTTCCATTAATTGCTCAAGGAATGCCTCGAGATGATAGTCAGAGGCCACAGGGAGGGTTACCTGTCACTCCAGTGTGTCAGGCAGAATGTCAGGTTGTGAGGCTGGCAGGGTATGTGACCCAATGTATAAATCACTCACACTCAGGGCATGAATGAAGTGTTAAGCATGTTTGGGAGAATACTTAAAATTCAAAATGAAGAGTTAGGTTTTTTTCACAGAACTTTGTCTGTACCTGTTAACTCCTTGTGTGTCATTTTTCTTTTCTAATGCTTCATGAAGATGAAACACAAATATATACAATTGTTACATGAATTGTAAAAAATCATTCTTGTGTTCTTTTTATACTTTAGCTGATATCACGAGATACTATCTTAATATTATATATATATAGAGTAATATCTCAATAACAAAATAGTATGCATTTTTTAATCTTGTGATGTTCCACCACATCTAATATAATTTTATGTACTTTAGACATCTACCCTATAATTCATTTGAAGGACTGGAGCTTTCTCTTGCAAAATTAAATAAATTAAAAAATTTATTCCCTATTTTGCTCCCCACTTAACCTTAGTATCAGAACTTGACCAATTAATTTTGGTGGTTTTCTGCTCAATTTCATTTTCTGATTCTCATGTATGTACAATTCTTTGACAGTAGTATTCACAGAAGAACAGGGTAAGTGTTAAATACAAACAAAGGAAAAGGCATTTTAAAAAGATTTGTTTGAATAAATTTATGTAAATACAGAAATACCTATTTAAAAATGTAAAGTCTTTGAGGTTTGACAGCATTCCTTCAACCTAATCTTCCACTGACACCTGTAATATTTTCAGTACTCTGGAAAATGTTGGGGCAAATGTTTGTAGACTCTGATATTTTGTATAAAACACATGTACTTGATTCTTGAGAAGAGTTCTGTGGATGGGATCATGGTCCTTCATTAAAGGCCATTTGTAAAATCCCTTCCTGGCAAGACCATTTGGAATGTTTTTACCTGCCTCCTTGAGAAACCATAATATATGCAGAGAACATATCTCCTTTTTTTGTTTCCATCTTTCAAAGCAATGCTACAATACTAATAGGAAACAATTCCACCACATTGACATTTAAAATAATTTTCTTTATTTTATTCTGCTCCGTTTCGATTTTATACCCCTCTATATTTTGAAGTTTGTTTTGTTGTTTAACAGTCATCACTTCAATGCACTGCCAATAATGAAACAAAAAAACTTTTTGTTCCATTTAAACTCTGAGATTTTCAGGCAGAAGCAACACTGAACAAGAAGATGCTATAATATGCTGTGTCAGTTCCTTCCAGTCTGAACGTGCTAACCTAGATCACTATTTTTTCCCTACCTAAATAGCAGACAAAGACTGTACTTTTAAAATAAGCAACTGCTCAGACAAATCTGAAAGGGAGTAGAAACCAGGAATTTCAGATTCCTGACAGTCATAAAACGTGCCCATCTGTACTATGTACCCATGTAAGCCACTGTTGAACTTTACCCTTGTAGCAGACAGAATTCTAAGAAACAGAAATTTGCAGTACATGGACAGGAAGTGCAAAGTACAGAAAAGCCCTGTCATTTGCTAAAGACACCTGAAACTAGTAATATAAGATCTTCTTTTATCCTGAGGTTAGAATTATCCTGTAGTTGTACTGCAAAATTACTCTGGGACTTCAAATGAAACCCTGCTGTGTGACTCCTACCCAGTCTTGAAAAACATTTGCAAACAGAATAACAATGCAGAAGACAAAACGCTCATATTTTGGCTGCAGAAAGCCAAAAAAAGTAAGAATATCTCACACAGTTTCCAAGTCAAACCCATATTTTCATTTAAAGTCAGTGCATAGGTTTAAAAGTATCCCCTTTTTTTGGCATCAGATTGGTGTATGTACTCATTAAATTACTGTAGATATTTTAAATTTCCATTTAGTAAACTTTCCTAAGGTTTCCATCACAGTCTTCTGTATAAGTCAAATTGATAATATGTACTGAAAAACTTACAAATCATGATAAGATGTAATTAATGCTCCTACAAATGTGTTAGCTGCAGACAGAAGCTGAGACATGGTGTAAACTCCTTGGGCTGCTCTCCCATTGTGCCCCCTGCTCTAGATTCTGTAGAGCAATGAAAGAGCATGCAGAAGACAGAGGGAAGAAGTTCGGAATTCTGCCATATCTTTTGAGGGAGCTTGAAGGATGAAGTCTGAAACTGATGCAGTTCCACAAATCACTATGTTTTTCTTTAAAAGAATAAAGAAAAAGCAGGGAAGAATTGCATAGCTTTCACCAAGAAAAGTTGAGCTCGTAATTACTCAGTACATAAATATGAGGAAGATTGCAGAGATAGAGTTGTTATGGGTGTACTTAGAGAAAAGACAATGTCAAAATAATATTTTCATGAATAAGCCTTGGAGAAATCAAAAATTCTGTGAGAAAACATATTTGCACTGTGGCGGTTAAGACTCAAGTGGTATTATAAAGCCACCATGAGTGCACTCTGGAAGGTAAATTCTGATTGTTTTACTCTTGTACAGTTCATCACAGAATGGCTGCTCCTTGAGGAAGATGAGAAAGATTTTCTCCCAAAGAGGAAAAAAAAAAGTCTAGTGACACAGAAAAGAAAAACCCCCAAACTTAGGGATCATATTCTTTAGGGTAGAAATTTTGATATTTCAGTGAATTTTACATGTTTTAAAGTTCTAGTATGATGAGCCATCCTTTAGTTTTCTCTGATTCTGTTCCAGCAAAAAATTCAGTTCCTGTAGGTAGAAATCCAAATTCTCAACAGGATATTTCTTTGTCCCAGTAGAACTGATATTATTTTGTATGACTGTTTCAACTCACATTGTTAAGAACTTTCCCATGACTTCTGGATCACAGATTAATTCCAGAATCCCACATCATCCAAGTCACTAACTGAAATATTGTGGAACTGCACATTATTGTACCTGAAAAGGGTATTGAGATCTTGCTCATGCTGCTGGTACTTCACAGTCCGATTATTGTAATGTATTTCATTTCAATCTTCCCTTCTCTCTCGAGAGTTGCCAGCAAATGGTCCAGAACTTCAGTTAGACTTCTTTTCTATTAGGGTTGTCACCAGCATAGCTCCTGAATTCTTTATAAGCTCTAGTGATACGATCTAGAATAAAAGCCTGCTTTTGACCTTCAGGCGTTGCCATGGCCTTGCTCAAACTTACTTTTTGACCTTTCTGTCTCCCCTTTTTGTGCCCTCTCCTTGGATCATCAGCCAAGCTGTCTTTCCCGGTCTGGGCTTGTCACCTTAAAGTAATGGTTACAAGTGTATTGATGCAGTAATGACTTTACAGCCCAGCAAGCTCCACTTCATTAAATTGGTTGTAATTTGAACTCTGAAACAAGATAGCATCTTCTGTAATTATATTTAAATAAATTAATGTTAGAACTGGGGTATTTAGTTAGTGATAGATTGCCTTTATTTATTCTTATACCTTGTCCCAGGACATTGTATGCATAATTAAAAAAATAAGGCATATACTCTCATATAGTATGGTTATGATATATAAGCACATTGACATGAAATTTAATGGTGCAATTAGCAACAGTATTTTCTGTGTTATTCATAGAAGCTGTTGCAGTATTTTACACTGCTTCTTAGTAATTAGTATATTAGTAATCCAGGTGATGGGGAGAGAAGTATTATGTAATGGTAACTGCTTCATTTCAGAAGCGCCATGGCTTTATATATATTCAGTCTTAGTTCTGCATTCCTTTTCCATTGCAGTTTACAAATGTGCACATTTTGCTGCAACATAGGCTCTTCCTCACTTTGGAAAAGGGAAAGAAAAGAAGTGGAAGCTTTATAGCCTGTATTTAATAATTTCATTCTCTTTTAAAATCAGCCTGAGTCTAGCATAATTCCACTGAAAATCTGGTAGTGTAACACTCAAAAAAGATCAAATTTAGGCACTAGTAACTGAGTATATGGAGAGTATCTCTTCCAAAAAAGAGACAGATCTTTTTTTCCTAAGTTCTCATGCGAAGTGTAGAAGATACTCTTTTGTAATATTTGAGAGCTAATCATGGGATAATGGGTGTTGCATGTTTAATGCAACAGTGTAGCTGTCATGTTTTTCTTTTCCTTTTTTTATTTTCTTCTTTCTTTCTGCACATTCACCTCTTCTTGAACAGAAATAAAAGGTTCAAGGCTTGTCAGCATCAGTTTATAGATAGCTGTTTAAAAATAATGAGGTATTGGGTATTGTAAGGCTCAGGGCTGTCTTGCCAGACTCATTTATTTCCATTCACCTTTTGTCAGAATTGCAGACAGAAGACATTCAATTAAAACTTGTCACCTGTTGCGTGTGACCTAATTTGTATTTGTGAGTGTCACAGATTAGGATACATATGGAGCCATTAAAAAATGTAAAACAACGATAGGATTCTTAAACATTTTATGCCACATTTTCTTCACATGAACATCTTTGTTTATGGACCATTCTTCAATGGAAATCACTTGGGCTAAGAAATAATAGAATTTATTTACACAAAGTCTCATTTACATGGGAAAACTAAGGGGATTTTATTCACGTTCTTTTGTGGTTTAATGCATAAATGACAGTGCACAAAATTTCAGCATGTAGATGATTAGTTCATGCAAAGTTAATGTTCCTTTCAAGAGAGGTTGAGTACGGAGCTGTGTAAGTAATGCATTTATCAGTTCTTTTGTCAAACTGAAAAAAACAAACCTCTGGACTTTAACCTAAGAGATGTTTTTTATCAGTTCCTCTGCAAAAATCCAGCCTTCTCATCCCTTTCTCCTGGGACAAAAATGAAATTTCAAAAATGTTGGTTACATTTGGTTTCCTAGAAACTTTGTTTACTATTAAACATAAGCAAAATCTGAAGTATAGGTTTAAAGCACTTGTTTTGCAAAAGCAGTATTTTTCTCTTTTGATTTTTCAACCTGGAACAATTCACTGAGAATTTTAATTAGCCTGATTATTTGAGGTTTTTTTATAATAAACTGATTTTCACAAATCATTGCAGAGGAACAAATAAATTAAACAACATACAGTCACAGATCAAGTTAGATATTAAAGTAATAAGCACTGTTTTGTTTTTCAGTCAGTTTTGTGGGTCAGTTCATTAATTAATTTTTTGATGGGCACCCTTTGAGGACAGCCATTTTTATCCCATGTTAACAAATACTTTTTGGTGAATGACCATAAAGTAAAATAAATAATAAATAATAAATAATAAATAATAATAAATGAATATAAAGTAGAAGGATGATTTTTGGACTTCCTATGCTACTCTAGATAATGTGTTTAATTGTGTAGATGGATATAGGAAGACAAAACACTAAAGCCTTCCCCTGCTAATTGTTCAGCCATAGATCAGAAAAACTTTAATGTGAGTCATAGCTTATATCTTCTTTGATGAATTAGGGCTCTGTTTTCAAAATAGTGCCTGCCTAGTAGACATACTTTACATTTCTAGCTGAATTTTTACCTTCATATAGGGTATAATCTACGTACTTTGTAAACAGATTTCAGAAGCTCTTTGGCATCCTTGTAATTCAGCACATAAAACAAGTATGCAGATCCAGAAAAAATGATAGCTCATATTTTCCTATTTCTTCAGCTGTGTTACTTTTCTGCATGTTTCTGCTGTATTGAGAGAGGTCTTTAATGTTTTAAGTATTTTTTCCACTGGAAATCCTTCAGACTGTAGGGTTAATGCACTGGATTCTAATCCCAAACTATAGAGATTGCTGAAGTGTCTAAGGAGTATCTAGATGACAGTGCATTCTTAACTCTAAATACATTTTGTCTGTGTTCATGGTGGAAAAAACAACTAGTTTTTCTGTTTTATGTAAATAAAAGCAAAACACAGTTTATAATATTCACTCAAGCTTACTCAGCAACCTTAGAAGTAATCACAGTATGTTCAAGGGAACTGGAACACTCTATGAAGATGGTGAAACAAAGGAGAATCACATTGGAACCTGCCATGAAAATTGTTATGTGCTTTCCGGTTTTGCTGTTAATCTTGGGGCTTTTTGCCTCTGCTACTGATGTTCCTCTAGAACCTGGCAAGATGCAGTTATGTGGGTATTCATTCTTGCCTGTCTCACTATTGAAGACAATGCTGGGAATCTTGCAGACATCTGTAGAAAATGGATTGTTAGCCAGTTACACATCTCAAAAAGTGAGATAGGAATATTTTTCATACGTACCAGATGCTGTGTTAGAGGTGGAGCTTGCCAGAGTGGCATTAATGTAGAAAACATCAGCTTGCCATCAGTCTGTTATGTAGGGGCAACAGGGAGGGAGCAGACTATGAAATTCCTGAAAGAAGTCAAAATTGCATGCTTGATTCTGATTTCAAGCTTGTTCTTTAGTACTGGAAAGCAGAGAAGGATTTTTGATTTATGCAGATATTAGTTCATATTGAAATGAGTTAGATTTTTTAAAAAATTTATTTATTTATTTATTTCCCCAAAATAAAAGGCTCTCAGGTTAAAGGTGGTGAACAATTTCTTGTAGGTAATCCTGGTGTTGGTAGGTCTTGATTTGAAGGATTGGGCTAATGCCTTCCAATTTAACTTGAGAATTTCTTGTGGGTGTAGAGCTCCACGGAAAGGACAGGAATGTTTGTGGGTCAAGTGAACAAATGAATACTGGAAGCTTGTAGACTAAGAAGGAGGGAATGGAGATAGATGATAAAGGTGTAAATAGTGGTGGATGATAAATAGAGTAAGTAATATACTTTTAAATATGGCTTGGATCTGTATGGAAAATGAGATGACATGATTAAATAGGATTTTCATAATGAGGGCCTGAATTGCAAAATCAGTAATATATTGGGGTATGGGCAATCTTTTTGGTTATGTTACATCCTCTCAGTGGGCCTGTCTGTCCTACATGAGGTCTTCAAGGCACTGTGAGAAAAGGACCACAGAATAGGAATAATGATTATGTAAGGAGCCAGTAGATAAACTTTTTTTGTAGAAGTTTGTATATTGACTACAAAAGCATTTTTTCTCTCAAGAGCAGCTGGAGAATTTCTTATGTTATATTGGTATGTGTAATTGCTTTCTCTTTAAAAAGTAGCTGTTGCATTGATTTGCACAGTTTCCACCTCTCTGTATACTGCAGTTCTACACTCCAACCCTCATCTTTTGAGATTTGTAAGTTGTGTCTAAATCTGTGACTACCCATCACTCCTGAACAAATGAGTTCATGAGTTGTGCTTGTCCTGAGATGTAAAGTGAATGCATTGCACTTGAAGGTTGAAAGTAAGTGCTCTCTTAACTGGTGGTAAGCCTGTTCTTCCTATTTTTACCCTGTGGTCATCCCTCCTTTTCCCATTAGGGCTCTTGCTTTTGTTTCTCTGTTGAAGCATTTTAAAATGGGCATTAGGTAGTGTGAAGAATCAACTCCTTTATCTGCAGTGGAGCTGTGTTCAGTGACATGAATGGATGTTTTGACCCTGAAAAACTGTAGTCATAATACATACCATGCAGTTCAGTGGGAGATGTTACGTGAGTTTGTATGGGTGGAGTGGGTATCTTTCTTTTCACTTCATGGTTGAGGACTGATAGGGTGAGTGAATGGAGATGGCTGAAGATTTTGTGAAACCAGAATGCACAGCAGAGCTGAAGCAGAGGTCTACTTGATTTCTCCAGATGTCACAATATCCTCCTTAATTATCTGAATACAGACTAGGTGGAATTCAGAGTTACATCTGTGATTGATTTGAAGCTCATCCTACCCCAAATGAGGACTTTTCTGGACAAAATTATTTTTGTTTCTTCCCTTTGTTATTCTAACAAAGGAGGCATCAGTTGCTGCTGTCTTGAGAGCAGATAAATATACTTCATGTAGTGAATTCTCTCATATAGGAGTTACGGGGATATGCATGTATATATTCTGGAACCTCTGGATTTCAGTTTGCTACCTGCCAAACTCCAAAGGTTTTATGGAATGTCAGATGGGTATAGCTTGTTAAGCAATGTCTTGCATTGTGATTACTTCTGTAAAGACCCTTGGGAAGTAAAATACTACTTAGGGTGTGTTAGATTATCAGAAATTGATTCCGAAGTATCTACTTTCTTGTAGTACTAGGAGCAAGGAAATCTTAGGAGCCAAAATGATGGTAAATTCTGTATCAGTTTTAATGGAAGGGTTATACAACTCTATTGATGTTACATTATCAAAAATGTTTTCTCATTAAAATTAGAATTAGCTCTATTATAGGCTTAGGTAATTTTAAAATGTGTAGTACAATTGCTACCCACTTACTTAGAAGGTTTTGTTAAAGAGAGCTTTACTTACAGATGTAGAGATGTATATTAGGTGAAGGCATGGATCTAAGTAAAATTTTACTGTTGTGACATCTTTCTGTATTTCCTTCCATTATGTGAGTGGCTTGAATGTGTATCTCATCTAATGCAAAGGAGGTAAAAAAAATTGTTCATCTTGGTAGATATATATTATTTTAATTTAAGCTTCAGTTCCATTACTTTTTGATTAAACATACTTCTGTCTGATGCTATCCATCTTTTATCACTATGAAATCTGTTCCCAAGCAGAAAGAAGGATGGCATCTGAATTATGCAGAAATCATTTTCTATCTATTTTTCTTCAAATGCTGGGCAGTCTTTTTCATAATCCCACCAATATTGCATATGGCTTGTTCTAATCCTCTGCCTGTTTCTGACTATTCAACTATCAAACCTTGGTCCTTTGCTGTTTGTTTTTATGGCAATATATTGTCCTGGATGTCATTTGCTTGAGGTGTAGCTTAAGCATCCAATTCAAGTGTGAAGAGCAGAAGAGTTATCATTAGTTCTGGAAAGATTTGTGCTATCAGTTTTTAAAGCGGTCTTGTAGTTCCTGCATTTCTAAGTAGAACTTAAAAATAAAACAAAAACAAAAATAGCCATGCTCTGTTGATTGAATCAGCATAAATTTTATCAAACAGCTTACACAACAGATCAGTCACAAGTTACATAGGGTAACTACCGTAAATAAGATTTTGTTCATAATTACACACTGACCTCCTGGGGTATGTGGTTCATTTGTGTTATTATTTAAATCACGTGATCCACAAAAATACAACTGCTGACATGCAATGAGAAATGTACTTCTTGGGTTTGATGGGCTGATATACACAGTCTTGTGCAGTAAACCAAGTGAAATTTCACTGTTAATTAGAGGTGATCATTACCTGCTTTCCTGGTAAGCAAAAACTATTGAGCACTGTTGTATACAACTCACTGAATTATAGTTGCAGATGTTGGTTGCATCATTAAGGCAAACATCTTCCCGTGTTAGTAACCCAGGAAATATAAGCAAAAAAGAAACAAAATTACCCCAACAATAGCTGGTTGGCCTTGGAGTTCTGGCTAGTTGGCAAAACAATTTTCCTTTACCAAAACCCAGTCAATCCTTTTTGGTTTTTGAGAGGGAAAGAGGACTGACAGATGTTTCCTGGTAACTTGTCTGTGCTACCTGTGCAGGTTTATGGGCAGCACATGAACTCTGTGCTGTTTCTTCTTGCTGTGCACATGAAGTGTAACTGATTTGGTGGTGGCTTCCCCTGCTGTCCAGAAGTCAGTTCTGGAGGTATTATGTGCAAGAGACAGATCAGAGGGATGGGAAGTAGAAGAGTAAGGCACAATAATAGCAATAGAAAATGTACATAGAGGAAGGAGAGCTAAAATTGACTATGCAAAGAAAAGTGAGAAAGTGAGTTCTATTTTATGACATTGCTCACAGGGGTCATTGATACTTAATGTTTCCTTGCATTCTTGTGTTGTTAAATCAGGGACAGATTTTGCACTTGGTATTACTTGTCCTGTTGCCCTGCATATGTGCCAAGTTTTTCAACATCCGTGTTATGTTACTACTTGGTTTTAGTCACATTCCTCCTGATTGTCTGGAAATCTGCCTGGGTGACTCAGAAAGAAATAAAAATATTTCCTTGTTTTGTAAGACCTACTGTCTTTGCACCCTTTCTCCTTGTTTCATTTTGTCAATGAGAGCAGCTATAGCTTGTTTCAGGAAGGTGAATTCCTATATATCCATACAAACCAGGCAGCAGAACGCTTTATTGAAGAAATGAACAGTATGGACATAGAATACAAATGTTAATTCAGCGTTGATGACATGTAAATGCACAGCCACACAATTCATTTCAAGTCCTCACAAACAATTTCAGTCTTTGGGCCACATAGATAGTCTTATTTTACTAGAGATACTTTCTATCCTTTTGGCCATGTTAATCCATCTTAATTAATTTGGTTTTGACTATCTGAACTGTATACACCACTCATTGTTTCTAAAGTTCTAATTATCTGTACTTCTCTACTCATAATGTTATGCTTCTATATCCATGGTGTTTATTAAAGCTTTGAAATTCTGCTTCTGGAAAAGATGACTTAAGATTAGGCTCTTTCAAATGGAAACTAAACTTGTTAGCTGTTTGTAATAATATGTAAAAATGAATGAATGGTTTTAAATGAACAGGAAATTATGTTGTATACTTAGTCTTGCATGTGTGAAACTCTAAACTGGTGCAAAAACTTGTGATGCTGATTTCCCATGCTTTCTGAAATTAATCTTTTGAAATAAACATGCTTTTAATATAAATATTGGAAGGCAGGAAATAGAAGATTGTTACCTGAAAGGCATGCTCATAATATATTTAATTGCATGTTTGCTTGTGTTTCCAAATGTAGGTGTGCGCCTAGACCGAGTACGTGGAGGTCGCCAGAAGTACAAGCGCAGAATAGATGCAGAGAACAGCCCATACCTGAACCCTCAGCTAGTTCAGCCAGCAAAAAAGCCATGTGAGTACACCACAGACACAGCATTTCTCTCTGAGTGCAAGGTATTGACTCCCAGCCCTGTTTGCTGAGCTCCTTCTGACTGGAGCAAGGGTTTGGTCAGAAAATATTGCCAGAAGACTGTATCAATCTAACTGTTAACAGGTTTTATTTTTAATACGCTCATCTTTCTCAAGTGGAGTTGAACAAGAGTGTTTTTACAGGTGGAAGTGTATAAAAGCATGGTTTATGCAGTGAAAATTTTACATTTACAGGTTATCTTTATTTTCAGTGGTACATAAAATGGTTCTTACTGTGATCATTAGCTCATTGAAGCTTCTACTTTCAGATTTCACAAGAAAGTGATTTTTGTAGTTTTCACTAACTAAATGAGTTTGACTGCTCAACCTCCCAGTGAAAATACATTAAGAGCCTCATTAATTTATACCTATAGATTAATACACTACCTAGCATTAGATTAAAACAGCAATATGCCACACTAATAACAAAGCAGAAATTGGTAGTTTGGGCTCTAGTACCCTCATGGATTTTTTTTTTCGCTTTGTTTTGTTATGTTTTAATAATGTCCTTGATTATATCTCGCCAGGCTGAAATTAAGAGAGAAAGAGATGATCATCTCATTGCTAAAATACAAGTTCCATCCTCTTTGCGATTAACTAAAAATAGTTAGGGGTTTTGCTTTGCAGCTTATATAAACTCAAGCAGTGACTGTACTAATTCCATGAAGTAAATTTAATAGCATTATAGCTGTAGTGCAAGAGGCTGGTGTATTACCCTGCAAAGACACTCAGGCTGCATCAAGTATTGTAAACTCTTCCGAATTCAAATGGGAATACACACATCCAGTTACTCCTGCTGAGGAGGTTAATTTGCTCCTAACAAGGATAACTAAGCCAGTGAAATAAGGAGGGCAAATTCCTTCTTGTTTCCCTTTTGCCTCTTCCCCTAAGCCTCTGACAACACACGTCAGTTTTAGCCCCTTGAAAATACCTGGCAGTATGGAAAATGGAATCTGTTTCCGATGGTGTTCCCCAGTAGGGGACAGTGCTGTGTACAATACGTTTGAGCATATGGGGATCTGCAGAGCAAATAAACAGTCTTTGAACTGTAAGTGAAAGGGCATTTTAGCTGTGTCAAAGAAAAAACAGCCAGTTTTACATAAAATTAAGGCTTAAGTGAACATATGGCATAGTTTCCTTTTGCCTTTCCAAAAAACATTATGCTGATTATATTCCTTCAATTGTCCAATCTGGCATCTTCTACTCAGCCTCCATAAGCTGTCCCACTGTTCTGTAAATACAATCTAGGGCTGCACTAAGCAGATTTTGCACATTATAATAAAAACTTTCTGATAATACAATAAAATTTAATAAACTCTAATGCTTAATTTCATTAGAGGTTTAGTTTTCCTGGGTGCACAGATTGTCAGTTTTTCATTTACTTGATATTGTCATTGAGTAGAAATGTTGATAGCCTAACATACCAAAAAAGCCAAGACCAAACAGACCAAAGAAAAAAAAAATTAAAAAAATCCGACCCAAAAGCCTCAAGCCCTTAAGATATGAGCAGAGGTTAATGCAGTTGTACTGAAATGCAAGAATCTCTGTGTAAACCCAAGATTACTGCAATGTGGTGCATTACATTACATATAAGACGATAACTACACAGATTTCTGTGAGCTCCGTTTGTCTGAGATAAACGAACCTCCTCATAAATCATTGCTCATTTCCTAACTGCCTGCCTTTGTTTTCCTTAGCTCCTCCATGTACAAACAATTTTGTAACAAACGTTTTTAAAACTTAGGTTTCAAATCCTGATAGATAAGTGTCCAGACTTGAAACAGTTGAATCGGTTTTGTGCAGAAGTAGCCTGGGAGATTTTCTGGACCCTGACTGATAGTTTGTGCATAACAAAGGCACAGGAATGAGAATTGGGTTGTATTGATTCTAATTAGGGAAACATTAAATAAGATTTACCTAGAAACAGTGCTCATGGCTATTCAATTTCCTGAGTGATGGAGTTTTCTGAGTACATTGAAAATTTTCCTATGTTCTATCGTAATGCATGTGCCAACACATGTAGATTTTCTCCCTGTGAAGACAGAGCAGGTGTTTGGAGGATCTTCCCTACACCTGTTTCTGATCTCTATTGTATTTTCCAGCTGCACCATGGAATTTATTGGCCTGCCTGTAGAACTTACTGATTGCAAAAATAAAAAGGATTTGAGATTTTGCAAGTCCCAAGTCAAAACATACAACATTTGTAAATCATCTACAGAATGCCATTGGTGAGGAGGCTCATACAAGAATGAAAGTGGTTCTTTGGCCATTTCTTCTGCTGCAGGGAAAAAGCCCACAGAACTTGGGGATGAGAGTGCTTCTTCATTCATTTATCATGGGTTAAAAACTCAAAACATAGAAGTCCTCAGCTACATATGTTTGGACATTCAGAAACTCTCAATTAATTTATCCTACTTTCCTAACCAATTGAAAAAACTATTGGGATTTGGAAAGAAGTAATGTTATCTTCTCACTTACATGTTTTCTGTGTGAAATTGACCAGGTTATGAAGAAACCTTTTAAAAATAAGAAAAGTTTGCAAAGGCTGTTTGCCAGTATAAGTTAAAACTATCATCTGTCATTTTTAAATAAGGATTCCTCATTAATCAGTTTGATAATCAGTAGACTATTGAGATCAAGAATTGCTCAGTTGGCGTAGTTCCTATAGTTCATATAATGCATGAATATGTCCCCCTGTAATAAAACATGCTTGATGTGATGGTTTCCAGTTGGCTCTTGCACTTATTATATGAAGGACTAACATATATCACAACTTCTGACACACAAATTTGGAATAAGGCAAAAATTGTAGAGACAGTAGATCAGAATCCAGGAGTCTGTGTCACTAAAGAGCAATAAGGTATCAGAAATCTGAATCGAGTGAGTATTTTATGGAAATATGTCATTGACTAGTAGAGATCCTCTCTGACACTGCTGGGCAAGTCACATCCCAGTCAGCTTCCATTGCAGGAGGACAGTGTGGCCCATCCTGTGACTTACATGCAGATGGGGAAAATTGCACTAATTCTGTCAGCATTCTCTGCAGTCAGAAAATACTTGGCATCTTCTCTCAGTGGAATCCCATTTCTATCAAGCCCTATAACTTTTTTATCTCACTGAAGGGAACAGATTCATGTAAAATCACTAAAGGGTGCCGTTTGGGCTTTAAATTCTGATGGTGCATTTGAGGTCAAAAGATGTACCTACCAGGAAAAGTAAAATGTAACTATATTGGGAAGTATAGTAATGTACCCTGTATTAGGAGGCTTAATGAATTAGTCTTTTTCCTATTTTTCAGTTCTGCCTTCTCAGAATAATAAATCAGGCTCCTGTGTAGACATAAAATATTTCCATTGTGCCTTCACGTGGATATAGTGCTCATTTTATGTTTATCCTACTTACAAAATAGCAACACGCTATTGTAAATCTTGTGGGCTCTTCTCTTTTTTCCTCTCTGCACTTTTCCGTATAACTTAATTGATTATTCCAAATAGATTTCACAGTTTTGTCTGGATGAAAAAGTAAATATTCACCACAGGAATGAAAATGCTATATACATGAAAATAAGCAGTGTGTGACTATGATAAAGTACCATTCTTTGCACAAAACCAGTTTTCTGAGGTGGAGTTCACATACTTTCATACTTTGCTTAGTTTTACACTCTTTATTCTCATTCATTTTAGTGGTTTTTTCCTGTTTAGAAATGAGAAGGAGATCATTAGTCTGGTTTTGTACATAAAAAATGGTAGTTGGGGTCACTGACAGAAGCTACAGATTTCAGTGATTGACTAATTGCATGTGATATTCACTCACTCAAAAATACCCCTGCCTTTAAAGGGTGGGGTAGGTTGCAGGCAATTAGATGAAGGCAAAACTTTTCTGCTTGCACAGTCCAAAATACGTTATAATGCATTAATCTTTTCCTTTAAAGTTGGTACTTCAGTAATAAAAAAGGATCATGTATTTCTATGTTCCATTAAATTTATTATCTTAAGAGCATATATATCTGGCTTGATAAACACTGTTAATGGATCAGATTTGTTTGTGCTGTAACTGCTTGTAGAAGGCCACAAAGTTACAATAAGGTGTAATTAGGTTCAGTGTCTTAAGACAAATTCTTGTGCACTTTGAAATCTGAGCCATCTGTTTGAAATGTAGAATGATGCTGCTGGTGATCTTGTAATGTTCTGGACCATTTTTACAGATAACAAGATTGTCTCCCATTTGCTGGTGGCTGAACCAGAGAAGATCTATGCTATGCCTGACCCCACTGTTCCAGACAGTGACATCAAAGCACTTACCACTCTTTGTGACCTGGCAGACAGAGAACTGGTGGTGATCATTGGATGGGCTAAGCATATTCCAGGTACAAACAGTATTTATTGCAAATAGATAACATATGGAAATCATCCGTGCATGGTTTATTCTGTTCTGGTAAAAAATGATAGTTTTTTCTCTCCCTACAAAGCATAAAGTTTTCCTAAGGCTCCAGAATATTCACACACAACATAGGTTAGATGATAACGTGTCTTACCTTGGAAGTAGTAGTGTCATTGCTGTGGGTTTTACTATGTTAATACGTTTTATGTGCTGCTTAGAGAATTTTTTTCCTCTTTTGCTTTTATTAAGATAAACTTCCCTTGCTATCCAGAATATTAGTCTGGTATGAAGGGTTGTACATGTCCTCTCCTCTGTAGTCGTCTCATTCCGCAGTATTTGAATGTAAGTCTGGCTCCTCTGTTACATAAATGCAGCACTACTGACCACAGGAGGTGAAAAAATTCAGTTATGTTTTGGCAAGGCACAGAGGAATTGTTCTCTTTATTGACTGATCTACTGTGAGAACTGAATTGTACCATCAATTCAGTAGAAAGAGCTGAATTGTACCAAAAAGTCTCGTCTTACAACTTAGTATTTCCTCGGTCTGCACAGAATGGACTGCAGTCCTTGTCATGTAAATGCATGGATATTATAAAAGCTGACTGGCACTCTTATTAGCAAGAAAAATAGGGGTCATCAGAAGCAGTTTCTCAGAAGATTAGCAATTCCTTCAGACAACGTTTCAGGTGTATTTTTCCCCCCTCCCAAATGCTGAGGTGTTTGTTCTTGCTCTGTGAGCTAGCAGACAAACTTACAGAAGTCTCCAGGGTTCTCAGTCTATCACCTTTCACAAACGGTAAAGTCACACAAAAAAAGGTCAGCTTTTTCTGTTCTTTCTTAAGGTATTTCTCTAGTCCAGCAGATGAGTGAGCATGCTGGTGTGTTTTCATCAGCTCATTAGTTTTCTAATTTTGATAGTGGAGCCTTATTAAGCATGAGAGTGGATAACCTTTAATTCCTGAGAGTAATACGTCATTCTCATTTTAGATGCGATTTTGGGATACCTTAATAGTAGAATAAATAATCCAGTCAGTTGCTTGTTTATCAGAGTTAAATATATTTTATTTCTAGTTTCAAAAGAAATCACAAAGAAATATTTTTGCTGTTTATTTTTTTTCCCTCGTGCTAACAGTTTTTCTGGGTCTGCTTTGATAAGTACAAACACAATATACATATAAACACAAAGCATAATAATAATAATTTGTGCCTTTATGAAGTTTTTTTTTCTTCAGAGGAAAGACAACAGCCTACAGACTCTGAACTAGTCAGTTGAAATTTAGTCATTCTCTGTGCCACAAACGGTGTATAAACAAGCTCTTGTATCACAAGCAGTGTTTTTCTGGTACAGTTAACTTATTTCTGTCTCCTTAAACTAGTTTGTCTTTATGCTTTGAATGCTACAGTAATTTCTTTAATCAAATTGATGGAAGTCCCTTTCCCAGCCCACACTGAAACCAATTTATTGGTCATGATACGCCGGCTATGTTGCTAACAGTCGTAACGAACTGTCAGGCAATATCGCAGTGCAGCTAATTTGAAGTCATTAGGTGTGCAGCGTTCAGGCAACAATTTGTTACAGTGGTTAGGAACACAGCTGACATTTCTGAATGGCTTTGTTCAGAGCAGTTCTAGATGAGCCCAAGCAAATTGTAAACTAATTTAAACATCACTCTATATTATAGTAGCTACTTTGTCTTACACTGGTTGCTAATAAAACACCCCAAATTAAGTCAAAATGAGTTAAGTAGGTGAGTTTGAGTTTCATCTTTGGAAGACACCTAGATCACCTTAACCAAAATAGAGTAGCTCTCAAAGAAGTCAGTCATGCTCTGTAGCAGTTGCAGGGGAACTTTTGTCAGTCTGATTTGTGAATATGCTGTGTAGCTTGGATTTGGCTGGAGGGATAGGAAGAGCAGAGGGATGAGATGGAGCAGCCTTTAAAATGATGGCTTTGGTTAGCATGGAAAAGGTATTGGATACTGTAAAGTGGCCCTGAAAATTTAAAGTCTGTGATCTGAACCATTTGAAGAACTTGCCTGCCATGAGATAGCATTTTATTAAACAGTAAGCTCAAACCATACCTGCAGTGGTAAAGCCACTCTAGATAAGTTTACTTACTTGATTTCATTTACAGATGGGAATTTAAAAAACAAAAACAACACAAAAACCAACAGAACAGGAAATAAAGACAATCTTTTTATAAGCTTTCAGGGACCAGAGGACAGTGATAAAATCTATGCTTATGGTCTGGCATTTGATCACAAAAATCAAAGTACAAAAGGGCTGGACATGCTAAAGGGCAAATATGATGAGCTTTTGTAGGTTTTGAATGTTGGTGTATGGCTGAACTTGGACTGCCTACGCTCAGCTAACATCTGGCACAAAACAACTGCTGGAAGAGCCTGGACTGGTGCTGCTTGACTGTTTGCTAAGCTAACAAATGTTACTGTAGATGGAAGCATAGCAGGATGGGGAACAGGATGAATTAGGAAAGAGGTGCAAATTGCATAAAAGTTCACTGTAGCTCAGTGGACTAAGTAAACCCTTGGTGTAAATCTCGTAGAGTCGATTAATTATACCAGTAGTGAATTTGTGCCTAGCACAGCAAAGCAGCAATCAGCAAATCTTTCTTTACTATAGTGATTTCTTAAGGTTCAGTGTAATTAAAGGCCCTTATATATCAGGTGCTTAATAACTAGTAAAGATCTCGACTCTAAAGCATTGCAATATAAAATCTGTCTTTGTGGAGGAAACCAAAGCAGTGTTTTTACTCTTCTGAAAGAAAGTATTTTTAATAGGATTATCTACAAAAAGGTAACAATGCAATATTCACTCTGCCCTGGCCAACCGTTTCCCATTTCAGTCATAGACTAAAAAAATGTTTTCAAATTATACAAAGTTCAAGTCCTTTCATAAAATCATTAGTATTTTTGTGGTATTGGAAACATTTCAATACTTGCTTTTATTGAACAAAAAGTCTATACCATCTACAAAAGGAAATATTGAAAGAAAAATATATATGGAAAGCCTTTATCAGTAAATAGAATTAGTCTCCTTGCATTTATAAATCAAATAAATGGAAAGTGTGTTGTTATGAAACATGACCATGTCTTATCTGAAGAAGAAAAAGATCACAATGGCATTAGGAAATGCTTGACTTTAGTTAGAGAGGCGTAAGGGCACAAGAACAGATGATGGTGCCCTAATAGCCCTTTTTAAGAATGACAGGGCCCCGCCATTAGCATCCTTTTATATCCTTGGAAATTGCTCATGCCTCGCTTTTATGGTTCCTATCTGCCTGACTCTTTTTTATTTCTCTTTCAATTTCATCCGCGCTCGGATAAGCGCATGCTAACACAATATGATTGAGCTGTAAAATGGAACGCTGTCGCCTCTAATCTCTTTTATGTAGATATGGAGGTACTTCCACACTCCACTTCATTCTCTCTCCATTGTTGGCCTTTTTAGAATGTGTTGCCGAGTAATGGAGGCTCAGTCAAATATTAGAGCTAGGTTTCACAGGGTGTGATAAGAAGATTATCAGGCCAGCAGTCAGATCTATTGTTGTTCTTTGTGTCAGATTAAAATATTCTGATGTACTGTAACTTCGTTAGTAAAATACTGAAGGTGCTTAGGGAGAGAGGCTGATGCTGCTTCATCTCCTGCCTGATGAGACAAAACTCCCATAAACTGACCTAAATAAATTGTAAATACATTGGGAAGCCTCTGCAAGACATTTTTATTTTATTTTATTTTATATAATTTTATTTTTTTAAATTTATTTTATTTATTTTATTTCTCTTTTAAATGAGGGAGCTGTTCTTAATTCAATATTTACTGGTAGTTGAGTTTCCTACCCATCACATTGTATTTTAGGGAGTTTCCATTTCATTGGTTGCATTATATTAATTAAACTTTTGCTGTATGGGGTGTTTTTCTGCTGATACTTACCCACAGTATCAGAGTCGTTTTGGCGCAATTTTTGTAACTCTCTCATTGGCATTCATCAAAATGTGCAACATTCTTTCATATTAAGTGGAGGCAGCAAACATCAAGCTCTTAAAAATGTGCATAACAGGAAGCTAAAGACAAAATGTTCTCTACAAAATTTGCATGCATGAAAAAACATCAAGCAGACCATAGAAATCAACTTTTTGCACTTAAGATGAAAAATTTGTTTGGAAACAGTAAATCAGACTAATACATCAAAAATAACTAGTTACATTATTTAGTAAAATAAGGCTGCTTGTCTTCAGCTGTGTCCCTGTTTTGTCAGCAGTAACAGTGTTCAAGGAAGGGAATAGTTAGAAATTGATACTGCCACTGATGCTAGTACTAAAAAAAAAACCAACAAAAAACATGATTTTGATGTAACAAATACAAGAAGGATGTTTTGAATATTTTAGTGTTAATGTTTTAGGAAACATTGTTGTTCCAGCGTACTCTTTGCAGAGGACAATATTTAAGCTTTCCTTTCCAAAGCAGCTCTCACGGATGTGGTTTGATATTCTAATACTGCACAAGTACATGGTTTGCTGCAGAGTTGTCATTTTTAAAATGCCCTTTTCTTCCCGTGTTTCAGAAATACCATCCCATGTAAGTAAAAGTACAGAAAAAAGTTGACCATAATCACTTCTGTGGATTGTTATTGGGGCAACTAGTAGAGAATCTCAGCTCTGCAAGGGGGACAGGTGTCTTCCTGTACGTCTGTACCGTGCTGGCTGCTGGTGTAAAATTTGTTCTTTCTGCTGAGGCTGGGCCTTCTCTAGTCTGTTGTGCTGCTAGCTGGATCTAGGGCCATTTGTGACACGATCCTGGAGCTTCTGAGAGCACCCCATGCCAGGGTGCCTGTCCCTCCACAGACAGGTGGGCATGTGAATGTGGTGTCCACTGCTCCCGTGACGTGGAGTTGAGAGGTGCTAAGAGGTTGGCAGTAATAATAACTTGAGCCTCCCGGGGAATCAGGACATCCTGCCCTTTCTCAAAGTGCTAACTGGGACACTTTATCAAAAGCCTGGTATCTGCCCTTCTTCTTTTAACTCCTTCTACAAACATGCTTTAAGTACAGAAACCAGACCTGCTCTTCCTATGAGGGAAACGTTCTTGAACTCACAACTTATGTGACATGTGATCTAAGGCAGACCATTCCCTGGGCCTTGAGGGTGGAGATTTCAGCCAAGAGGTTTCTCAAAAACTAACAACTTCCCTGACCTCTGTCACTGAATTGTGCAACATGGGAAATCAGCAATTGGCTGCCAGTTTTATTTTTGAGCATTAGCATGGATGGACCACCCAGCACTGCCAGGGTTTAGATCACTGTGTTGATTCAGGTTTCTCCTAGGCAGAATGGGACAGCAGTGTTCCTAAAATGCCAGCAGTTCATCTATCCTGTCACTTGAAGTGCTAGGGATGGTGGCAATTTTCATTTTTTTTTTAATTTTATGAAGGCAGTATCACATAGAAGGCTTAAGTGATTTTGCAGGGCAGGGAGGAAGAGGTAGGATAATGCATGAATAAACATCACCACAAGTCTCCAAGCATTTTCAAAACAAAACAAGGGCCTGTAGCTTGGTAAAAGGTAGTAACCAAAGGATCTGTTCAGGTTTATAAAAATTATTTAGCATACCCCCCTGAGTTACAGTGTTGGGCTATTCTTGATGAATCTGTTGCTGAAGTCAGTGGCAAAATTTAAGCTGATTTCAGTACAAAAGAGTAGTAGGCTTTGTGTGCAACTAGAAATGCACACACTCTTAGTGTGTCTGCTAGTTCCAGTTCAGAACTGAGAGAGACAGCACTGGAGAGGTGAGAAGGTTTCTAATAATGCTAGACATAGATGTCCTGGGGTAAAAAAAGCACTTTAGTTTCCAGGTTAGTCACTTCTGGCATTTTTTTACTTGCAGTAAATTAACTGAGGGGGGAAAAAAATCCCAAACATATAAACATCTCATCACCTGCAAATTATACATGAATATAAAATAAATGTGCAGTAAAACTCAAAAAAACACCTGAAACTCTTGCTAGTTATGGCTTTAAAATCTCTACCCATTCGTTGAAAAAGAATAATCATCACCAAAAGCATAATAAAGTCAAAAAATGGAATTAACAGGTAACCAAAGAACCTTGCTCAATTCTTATCTTTTAATGTTGGGGCGGGGCATTTAGAAAAAAAAAAAAAATCTTTTATTTAAAATCCTTTTCTCTCAAGATCAGAATTAAACAATGACTTTATGTCTCTATTAAGTTCCCCTTTTATTCATATACAAGTACTTGCTTTTTCCTTATGAGTGACTGTCTACTTCTTTTGTTTTGTTGCTTTGTTTTTTTTAATTTTGATTCAGTCCTCTCCCTCCACCCATGCCCCCAACATTCACACTACACTGTCTGGCTGTTGCACTTTTTTTTTTTTTCCCAGTGTCCCCCTTTATCTGCCTCAACCAATCTCCAAATGAATGCATGTCTATCATGGCCTTAGCTTTGACACTCTGGATATATTGATTAATAGTTGCCCTAAGCTCCTTTTAGCAAATCAAATTTTCACTTTTAGCAAGGATTTCGCCTCTGATTTATTCAGCAAAGTGAAATGCACTAAATTGACTTTGACATTCAGGGAAAATGGCTGAAAAACAAAGAGGGGAGGAAAGAGATATAAATTGTGTGGCAGCTGGAGACTTCAAGCATAAAAGAGGCCGTTTTCTATAGAATATCACTGGTTAATTTGGAAACATGCATTTAAACAGGAGTATAAATTATTTTCTTAAAATTAGATGTTTTTTAGACTAAGGATTTGGGATATAATAAGGTTTACTTAGCAAAATGCAATATATTCAACCCAAATTCATCACTTGCTAATCATGGTGCAAGTGTGGGATCCACTTTTGTTGCCACTAATAATTATTATGTTAAACGAGAGACAAAGAGGTTTCTGAGTAGTTTTATAATGAGGTGCTAAATTGGTAAATATCTTCCTACCATTGCATTATGTTGTTCGCTCTTGTGGCCCTTTAAAATAAGAAATGATTAATAAAAAGAGAGCAAATCAACAGTAATGAATGCCAGTGCTTTTCATTTTCTTTCTATAAACAAAAATGGCTAGTTTTTGAGTCTTAAATGCAAAAGTATAAAAGGATGTAGCAGCCTTGCTATTATTCTTCCAGCAAAACCAAGAGTGTTGTATTACCCTGGCTGTAGACTGACTTAGATATCCTGCTTCCTTGCTCACAGATGTTGTATCACTGAAGTACCAGGAGGCTGAAAATGCGCCCTTACATATTTGCAAGTGTTCAAATGCACTGCTAAATGGAATAAGGGAAAGGGCAAAAGAAAGGGAAAAATTGTTATTCTGTTCCATTAGCACAGCTGGATGATTTTGAGGGGGGTGTACAAATATGCAAACTGAAAATGCAGGAAATGGTTTGGGCTTCTTCCATGGTCAGATACTACAGCAAAAATTAAAAAAGAATACATATGGTAGTTTGCTCAGTTAATCCATAGAGACAGACCAGGAACCTTTGGTAGGATCAGTTGTCATGGGTGTACCAGTCAAACGTGCTGTGCCAGCCACTGTTGTTTAAGGATCTGGCCCTGAAGGGATAAATCCCCATCAGTAGTCAGTGTATCAGTGGGAGCTGAGAGTCTCCTTTGTCTGCTCTGTGTACTCAGCACCTCAGGACTCTGCAGCACTGTGCAGAATCAAGGTTTAAGCAAGTGTTCCCACTCAGGGGACAACAATACTCACCTTTGTACCCACTTCTTGTGTGACAAACGCGTTTACTAGATTAGGTCTGTGTAAATTGCAGATGACTCAGTAGCAGTTTTCCTTCTTCTAAGCCAACAAGGAATTAATCCTATTACCAGAGGGTAAGAAGTCTAAATGTATCTTAACCTTTTTAATTTTACTGTAATCTCTGTTCTCTTTTTTTTTTTTTTTTTTGGAAGCAAGCTGGATGTGAGGCTTCAATACTAATGGCCTTTTGCAAGTGGGACAGCATCTAGACTGCCATACCCAAGATAGCTGGGCACATTAGATTTTCAGGCATGTGGCTATTCCATCATTCCATCTCCATCCCCGACAATTTAGCTCAATTGCCAACTTTATTAAAAGACTGCCAGTTAAGAGCACACTGTATAAAAGAATTAAATCTTCTGAAATAGTCTTTGAGGGGATGTCCTTTCCTAAACTTGCCCAAACTGTACAGTTCATACCTCAAGGATGGCCAGCTTCTTACAAGTAGAGCATGGTTGCAAGGCAGGAAGATGCCTTGCTCGGAAACACAGGAAGAAAGCTTTCCAGCTTTCTTTTTGCTTAATTGAAGAATTTACAGAAGAGGCAAATGCAGCAGAACTGAGCCTGTCGCTCATGTTCACAAAGTATCATTTCTGTATTTACAGGACTTCTCTAGAAAAATAAAGCTTCTTTTCAGCAAGATTCACAGTTTAAAGAACATCCAAACAAAGAGTGTTTTTTGCAGTTTTTAAATTCCTGAAGACTTTGTTGTATGATAAGATGATCAATGTTACACATCACTTGAATTGGCCTCTGAAAGGATCATAACAGACACTGGGGATGCAGAAGTAAAATTAGAGCAACATAGCCCTCTTATGGCAACTATTTAGGCTGTTTTAAACTAAACATTTGACTTACTCATCTAACTAAAGCCTCCAGCAAAAATATATTTACTTTTTTCTGGGTGGGGAAGAAAAAGAGCACATTCTCAGTCATACATGTTGATACTGCAAATCCAGGGTGGGAGGAGGGAGCGGGGGAAGAGCCAGTTGCTTAGATTGGATTTAGAGCAGACAGGTCTCCACCTGTATGACTGGGTCAGAGACACAGGATGGTCTAGTTTCCTTAAGTCAGCTGAGACCAGTTAAATACTATAATTCTAAGAATGCCTCTACTTTCTCTCTGGATAAGTTCAGCTTCACACCTGCTTAACCTACATTAGAATAGGATTAATTACCTGAATTGCAACGCCCCCTTACCAGTCAGCACGTTTCTGGCAGGGCACATGGTGACCTGGGTCTGGTTATATATAGTGTATGGATAATAGGGGAGCACCTGGGTTGTAATGGCAGGGCTCAGTCCAGCCTGATAAAAGAATCAGCAGTTTTTTTAAAATGAGTCTGCAGTAATCACCTTGTGCTGCAGCTGGATCATACAGGAGCTTTCTGAACTCATGTCCTCATCGGTAGTAAGCTTTTATATCGGGCAATGCTCCATTTATGCACACACATATATGTAGGCATGTGTGTTTATGCAGAAAGAATCCCAACACAGAATCCAAAGAATTCAGGCACTGGATGCCCCTATATTTAATTATTTAGATGAAGCACTTGGTTGACTGTCACTTTTGAGTCAGTGTTCCATGTTACTTTAATTCATCATCTCCAAGTTTAATACTGCATAGCAGGCAGTATTAAAATACTTGGGTAATTCTTCATGCAAGAAAACACACAACCTTCCTTTCATTGGAAAACAAGTTCTGGAAAGTTCTCTGAGAGTATGTTGGTCTGGCCGAGGTATTTTCCACACCAAACTCCTGAGGCACACATTATAGACAAGTGAAAATTTCACAGTACAGCTCTGACCCTTCTCCCCAAGATGTTTTCATCTGCTATGTTGTGCACCATCAGTTCCAATCAGCTGTATTAACAGTTGAGGTGAAATCAAATACTGAAATGAGACGCAACTAGAGATGCAGAAGACTCCCAAGTTCAATGGAAATGGCACTTGCAGAGTAGAGTCAGCTCACTTAGCAAGTCCTGACATGTTATGCATGAGAACACTGGAGCAAAGAGTTGTGATGAGGGTGGAGAAGAGGCAGGGGCAAATCTGCAGTTTTTATGCATCCAGCTGTTTGGAGAGATTAAAGGGGAACAGTTTAGCAGATAATGACTGCTGCTCCTAGATTTGTTCATAGAAGTTGCACTTCTAGCATAAATATATCATGACACAGGCAGGCTGCAGGGTGTATTTCTAGCCAGAGATTTTCTTCTGGCTGTGCTTTAGCATCATGCCTGCTCTGCTGAACAGGCATTAGACTCCAAACTTGCAACAATTCAAGCTAAATCTGGTAACATATAAAACTTCCTGTGACCCTTAGGCCTTTCATTAATTAACTATGCTTGCAGTGAGGAGAATTTAGAGTCCTTCCCCATATCAGTCTCTTGTAGAAAGCTATTCTAGTCTGTGATCTGTTCTTCACTTTTCACTGCTTTGAAGTTTCCCAGAGATAAAGTTAACTGTTGGGTGGATTCAGGAGCAGATTGCTTAGTGTCAGTGAATCTTCAGCTGCAGATGCAACATGCAAAATGCATTCGAATTCCAGATTATCTTTGTTCAGTGAGGTTATAGGAGTGAATTTTGAGGAGTTTCTTCATGTTTCAAGTTACTCGAATGTTTTCCAGACCCCATCAATGAGTTGTGCTGAATGCTTTCCTGAATATATTCAACCCAAATTTGGAGTTCACAGGATTGTGCCTTGCCCTTCAGTGGTGATGAATACCTTGTGTTCTGTAATCCTCATATGTGAAGGACACCATGGGGTCTGTAATCAAGAGGCCACTGGAAAACATGGTGCTCCAGACAGGCAGTGCAGGTAGGGCTGGGGACAAGCAGGGCACATGTTGTGCAGGGTCATTCCTGCTTCCTCTGGAGCATAAACCTACAGAGGGCAGTGTCTGACAAGAGGCTTAGGTGGCATTTCAGGAGGTAAAGTCAAGAAAAGAGGCTGTTTGATGAGGAACGTTTCACGTTCATAACCAGCAGCATTGTGATCAGCCAGCAGCAATGACAAACATACAATCTTTCTGAGAACCTGTTAGGAGGAAAAAAAATACACCTAAAACCAGCTTGTGACAGGGTGATGGGGACACAGGCTGCCATGGGTCTCCTGAGTTCCAGTGCTGCAGCCAACACAGATGAACTCGAATTCACCATTGATAGCTGCACGGACAAGTGTACTGTCTCCGTGGTAGAAAGTGGTAGCTATTTATATACTGAATGGCAATACTAAACAATTTAGGAGAAGCAATGAAGTGTGTCCTATCCAATTAAAAATGCAGTGAGAATTTTAGGTAGGCAAAATGTAATTATTTAATTGGAATTTGACCGGGATGCTTTTCCACTGTTAAAATAAGTATAAATTACATGAGCTATAAAACTTTAAATTATGAAAATATTTTGAGGTCTTTGAGCATGGTAATTGGAGCTATATATTCAACTTTGTTTTTAACCTGACACTTCATAATGGCTGTTCCCTAAAGCAAGTTTTTTTTTACATTATCGAATATCCCTTAGTGAAGCAAATTAGCAATCAGTCTGGAAAATATTTAAGTAGCACAATCACATTATTTACACAGGCACTTCCATTGTGCAGCATTCTCTGTGTTCCCAAATATATGTAGGATCACTTCCTCAGCTGTCAACATTCACGCTCGAACCTCCCTCTTTAGTAAAGCTTTATATGAAAATCCATTTAGCCCAATAGAAAGACTTGCCTTGATTTCACTGCTTTGGATCAATCCCTAAATATGCAGGTCACAATCTGAAACCTGTATGGACCTCAGAGCTTTAAAATTTGCCTTCTGCTTGAATTATCACTTTTGTGTAAATGGAAGGGGACTTTGTGCAATTCCTTGCACAAAGGTTTGGTTTTTTTTTTCTTTTAGTATTATTTTGTTATTATTAACGAGAAAGAAAATCCTGCTGTGGAGAATTAGGGTCATTTACTTTAAGCTGAATAAGAGTCTGCTCTTATCTAGAACCGTATCTCAGTGCTTACAGGAACATCAGCATCTGGCTAGAATGATAGAATGTTTGCTGTGACAGAAACCCTGCATTTAGTATTTGGAATAATTTTAAAACCACATCCAGCATCCCCCTGGAAAGAGGTTCTCTGATGCCCTGGCTACAGTCAGTGATTCCAGTTGCTTGAATCATGTTTTCCAAAATACACTTTCCAATTAGCTTCCCATCAGGTTGAGGAATTCCAGGTATTTATTCTGTCAATTTTGTACTGGTGGGGAGTGTTCCCCTGGGAGTGTTCCCCTGAACCACTTTTATTTTCTTACACAGTTGTTTTTTCCCCCTAATTTAGTAAAGGCTTTATTGTCATAGAGTTTTGCTCTTTGGCTTTTTGCTCACTGCTTTTTAAGGATTGAAAACACAGTAAGTCCTCTCCTGGTACTCCCATTGATACATTTGTACAGTGCTGAGGTACAGGCTCCATGTTACATCCATACTTGGCTCGTTATCCTCTTATCAAGCTCTTTGCATCCCTTTGTTTATTTGAGGAGACAGGAAGACTGTGTGAAGGCTGCTTAGTCAGGGATATCAGCGTTGTTGGCAGGGGAGTGATTGCCAGTTGAAAAACAAGGCATTATTGCTCATTTTTTCCCTCTTATTAGTTTGATTACATTTGCAAATCAAATCAATCCATCAGACATGATCAGGCCTCGTCCGCATTTTAAGGAATAGTAATCTCCGTCTAATAAGATGCAAATGTGTCACATCGGTAAGTAACCAATAAATCATCGTCTTGTCTTTGGCAATCATTAAATATCAGAACCAACAGTCAATTTTTACTATTTTCAATTTGCGATATGCCGCTGGAATATAAAGATAGATGGACGTAATTACACAAACCAAACACTATTTCAGTTCATTCCAGACAGCAAATTTAGTGGAAGGTATAACTGGCTTGTCATCACACTACATTATTCCTGGCGGTTCATGCAAAGTTCACAGACAAGCTTCAAATGGACATTGCTTTTTTTACTTCCCTTAACAACATTCCCACTACCACCACCAAAGTTCAATAAATGACTTGAAATACTGTAGGACATCACTTCCATCAGTGCACAAAAAGACACAGGAAGAGAAACATTACCCTTTTTCCAAGTGCGGGCACCTTGTGCATGTATAAGACTGAAGGCCAAAAGTTTCCTAATACTGGCTGCATTCTTCCTCTTTCTCTTCCTTCCTTTTCAGAGATTTTAATCTGAAATTTCAGTTTTATCTCAGACAGGATAACTTTTTCACAAGTTTTTCAAGTTACTTCAGTTTTAGTAATTACAGAACACAGCAAAGACAGACACTGAAAAGGATTTGCATGCAAGCTTCCCTCCTTCTCTCCTCTCATCCTTCTCTTTTAGAGGAGTGAAAATTCAAATTGTTTTTCTCTATCCTTTTTTTTTTTAATTGATTTGGGATTTGGGAAAATTGATTGCCTCATGTGCATCCCAGGCATTAATTGATACGTTTATTGTCTGCTTCTCAATGTCTTGCTTTCCATTAATGACTCTGTTTGTGTACAACAGTCTACATGCTTTTCAAGAGAGAAAGAGACATAAGATTACACCCTGGCAGAAGAGTGGCAAGATAAACCAAAACCTCATCTTAAGTAGCACAGCTTTTACCTGGGTATTTTAGACTGATTTAATTAATTAATATTATTTTACCTAATAATATAGGACACAGGCCCTAAAATTGCAGAACTGCAGGGAGACTGCTAATTTCAAGAGGAATTTGGGTCTGTTGGAAATTATATTACTGGGTCTTACAGTGCTGAGTGACAAGAGAGAGAGGGAGTACAAAGTACTGTCTCTCTGTTCCGACACAAGCAGCTATGCGGAAATAAGAAAAGAGGATTTTGTAGGCTTGTGCTGACTTAATGTAGGTTTTCAGCGCACCAAAGCCAGACAGTGGGCTTACTGCGCTTGACCTTAAGAAACTTCTCGCCATGAGCTCTGTGCCCTGGGTGGACCTGCTGCTGCAGCATCCTGTCAGTTGTGTTTGTTTCAGCTAACTTGCTTTGGGAAGCTGAACCTCAGGTGCTTTTGAGTGGCTTGTGGAGAGATCCTTTAGCCCCCTCTGTGAGAATGTAGTTTTTGCTGTAGCAGTTTGATTTGATTTGGTAAATGAATTAAATGGAAATTAGGGAAAAAGCTTTCTTGTGAGCACACCTATTGCTTTGGGTTCCCCATCACGTTGAGCAAATGGTGCAGAGAGTGGTTGTGAAAATGTGAACATGTAAATCCTGGATAGACACTGCCTGTAACTCATTCTTGGTATGAAAACTCTTGTTCTTTAATGAGGGAAAATTGCAAAGAAATACTTGTAAGCTACACACAGTGTTGATTACACACGCCAGAGATTTGGACAACTTAAAATGTACCATCAATTAACAAATATTTCTTCTCGTTATTTTGAAAGAAAAGATGTTATTACCTGTCTCTGTTGATTTTTATCCTCAAACTGATGTTTTACCCTCACACTGGTATCCTCAAACTGTCTCTAGCAGCTTTGTGAAAACAAGGGGTTTATTCCAGATCTAAATGAAGCAGCTAAGTAATTGTAGCTCTTGTCTTAACAAAGTTTGAGCTTCCTGGCATTTTACATAAATGTGTTCCTGGATGTTTCATACCCTAGTTACTAGACTGGTGCAGCCGAGTTATCTTGCAGAAGTCTCCCATTTTTGTAATCTCCAGAGACTCTGGTGAGGAAAAGCTGCACACAGAGGCCACGTGCCTAAGAAGCTCAGCACCAGAACCTTATGTTCTGTCTAACCATTTTACATACTACCATGGTATGTTTAATTTGCTTTTTCATCAAATCAATAATGGGTCTAATTGAAAAAATTGGCAGAACTGCATACAGCCTAACTAGCAGTGTGACTGTTTTCAGGAAATCAGAGATGTTGCACAGCTACACAAGTGACACCTGTGTTAGTGCTGCACCTCTGCTACCAATGTGTACAAAAACAAACATTACTCAGGTGCAGCACCTGTACCAATTGATCACTCTGCTATCAGAATTAATCACCTGGCATTCAGCTCAGAGAATAAAATTTACATCTTAATGCGTGACGCTTATTCCAGCACGTACACACATGCACTACTAAAAATGATACTATTCACTCCTCTTGGAAAGTGTGCATCTATTTTTGTAGGCCTGGCAGGTCTGGTTCTTAGTGTTAATTCCCAAACACTTGGGGTGTGTGCTACATCCTTTCAAACAGAAACTCACGCAGGACTCTGTAACAAGATAGATTGTGGTCCTGGAGTTGCATGTCTCATACCCTGCCCTCACTCTCACAAGAAAAGGGATTTTTGAGGATATTTGGTGCTTTGCAGAAAAATACCCCATGTGAAGATAAATAAATAAGTAAAGGTTGGCACTGTGCAAGATTGGATGGCCCAGCAATGATGCAGGTGCATTGGCTGACAGTGTCGAGGAGCTTGTGTGAGTACAGAACAAACTCCTACTGACAGGAGTGCTCAGTTATACAAAGTCTGGTCAACATCCATAGGGCTGGCAGAAGGATCCAGGCCAGGTGCACTAACTGCGAGATGAGGATTCCAAAATACTAATTTTAAAAGGAAGGAATGAGGATTTGAACTTTATGTTTTGTGTAATTGCAGAGCTAGCGGGGTTTTGAAATATGGCAGAGCTGTAGTCATTAGCATAGGGTAATCACCTTTGCTGTTTAAAGAAAAATAATAACAATAGAAAAGGTATTGTACATTGACACATGGAAATGTAATGCTTTTCAGAGAAATTTTGTGGGGATTTTTTATTATGTGGCTAATTACGTATTTACATGTAATGGCACTAGCAGAGCCATTACAGTCCATTGGGTAAATAATACGCATTTTAAAAATGATTTATAAATATGTATTTATTTGATGGACCAGAACAGGTTTTTGAAGTCATTCTCATCCACTGAGTAAATAATATATGGATTGCTTTTAAAAATAAATATATATTTCTCCAATAGACATTCCAGGCAATTGGGTAAATAATATGCATTTTTCATATATTTAAAAAAATACATACAAATGTATAGAAATCTGGTCTAAATATGTGTATTCCTGAGCAAAATTACTTGAGGGTGTCAGGCGTAGCTTTGAAATTTCTGTTTAGGATTGTCAGTTTGTATCACAGCCTAGAGTTAATTAAATGTATTTTATGCATTTTCATACACACCGTATAATATCAATGTCCGTTTACAGTTTTGCATTGCTGGTGCACTTGACCCTTTTACTCAGTGCTGTTAAGTCAGCACTACATGGTCAAGCTCCCAGTTTTACTTTGTGTTCATCCTAATGCAATGCCAACCACATTTATTTTGTGGGCGTAGTCCTGCATCCATAGAAATACATGGGAGAAAAATGGTCACCTTGGCAGGAGCCATCTCAAACTCTATACTGCTGAACTTGAACACCCCCTCTTCATGCTCTTCTGGTGTATTTCTCACTACTGACTCGTGGGCAAAGTGGGAGAAATCATGAGAGTGTTTCATTATATGAGCTTGGTTCAGAGTCTCTTGATGAGATCAGGACACTTTCAGCTGGCCTTCAGAGGGGTTTAGTTCAATCCAGACATAAAGATCTGCCACAATCCACAGAGACACCCCAACACCAGAAGCTGAAGGCTAAGTCCCTTTCTTGACTCTGATGCTGACTTATCACATGACCTTGGGCAAATAGTTAACTTCCCTATGGTGAAACTGTGATTCCTGCCTCCAACTTTGGAGTCATTTGGGAGTTGCAGATTTAAAATATTAGATATAATTCACAGCATGTTAGGATTGAAAGAGGTGAGCACAATGCATCACCAATATGTTTCTTCTACATACAATGGAGCTAGAGCTTATCCATCCTTTTCTAAATGTTTTAGCCAGTCTATCCCTCCATCCATTTCATATACTTCTCAGAAATGTTGAATATACTTCGTAGGCCTTTTTTGGTTAAAATATTTGTTGTTGTTTTCAGACATTAAATGAATACAAGACATTAAATGAATACAATAGCATAACAGCCCTGTGAATTTATATATATATTGTATCTGTAGCTTGCACAGAAAGACTGAGACAGAGAAGGATTTTGTGACTCCAGCAGAATTACAGAGAGAGAGACAGTGGAAGATTTGGGAGACCAAATTCTTACTCTTATTCCTTTTGTATAAATGTACCTCATGCTTCATCTATGCTTCTGACATCATCTGTGATACAGTCCTGAAAACTGCTCATGTTAGTAAGTTAGTTAGCTGTTTGACAGGGGTGTACTTGGCAAGTGCCAGCTATAAATGACTTGTGCCCTGTGCAGTCAGGATAGCTAAGTGGGGTTTTGACAGAATAGATGACAAAATTCTCACCTCTTTCCTTCTCAGATCACTGATAGGGCACATAACATCCATAAGGGAAGCCGTAGTGAGTGTCTGGTAACCATAAAAAAGGATTGACAAGAAATAGACATTTGAAAGCAGATGTCTGGGACAAGAAGAAAGCCAAAGAAACAAAAGATGATCCAGTGATATTAGCACGTCAGAATTTTGATTTAAGCCTCTCTAAATAGCACATCCTCACCAAGCACAACTGTGCTTTTTGTGTAATCTCTTAAATTACTGACAAATGTGCCCAAATACCTGGTGGCAGAGCCCAAAACATTTGGTGGGTGCAAGAATGTAGAAATAGGGTAAGGAATGCAAAATAAAGCCCAGCTCTAAGCTTTTGAGAGCACTGAGAGCTGCATAGTAAAAAAAAAGTGTAGATAAATTAGTGTGCACCAGTTAAGGAGAGGGCATTGCTGGTGGCACTATGAATTGACATACTGTTGCCCAGAAGGAATAAGAGGGTCTGATAGCAGAAGAATGCAAAGAAAAAGAAGGCTGGAAGCAACAGTGAAGGAAATGTGGTTACATGAAGTATCTCTGAGCACACCTAACGCTTCTCTGTGAGGCACAAAAGTAGCTGAGATACTATTGAGTGCCTGCCTGGTCATTATCAGTCACTGGTGTGCTGAGACACAGTTGTGGGAGTATCTCATCATACTGAACATGCAGGGAGAGAAGGAAGGTGGTGATATTAAAAATCATCTAGGGAAGGTTATCTGTGCATTCAAAGATGGGGGACTTGAAATAAAATGTGAAGGTGCTGAGGGATAAGATGGCACAACTGTGAAAGAAAGAGTTTGTATCTCAGTCACTCTGTGGCCATATTGAATATGACTGTTAAATTCTTTGTGTAATTAAAAGAGATAGGAGCATTCATACATTTTGTTGCAAATTGATACAATCTTTTTTGTCAGTGATCTGAATAAGATTGTACCATAGTTTTTAATTTAGCAGATTAAGAAGCACAATTAAAATATCATGAAAAAGATCATAATCTAAACCTCTGGGGTTTTTTTGCTTATCCCTGCCAAGTTGATAACAAGAGCCGGTGTATGTAACAATTACCTCCACTACTGTAAATTTACTCTAGTTTGTGGGCTGAAGTGTTAATAAATACCTTGCAGTATTCCAGAGGGAGAAGCTTTCCATCTAATTAATAAAACTGGGAAGAATACCCAGGACACTGAACCATATCTTTCTTATTAGTGTTGGCTTCTACAAAGGAGAATCCCTGAATCTCAACGCATTAGTAAATGTCATACTCCTGGGTTGCACAGAGACCTCTAGAAAAACTGCTGATTTGCTGTGGAAAAAAATCACCATAGACTTCAGAAACAATTCAACTAGGGAATACCAAGTGTAGAAAATCAGTGTAAAGCATGGCATGCATTATAGCAGCTACGATTTGGTGAATACTGAAAGAGGAAACGTAGAATTATACCCCCATTTCCCTTCCATTTTTGTTCTGTCCTTATGCTAATATCTTTTTCTGTGTCTGAGTGTGGTTTTACTGCAGTTAGGGTTTTTTTGAGACTTAGCAAAACCTCTCATTTATGTATTCTCTAAAACAGGTTTCTTAAAAACACTTTCTACTCATATGTAAGATACAGGCAGCTGTTAATTTAAAAAAACAAACCCAAAAATCACTTAAAGAAGGAAAATGTTTTAAACCAAATGCTGAAAAGAAAGTCTTGCACAAAATATGTAAAGGTAATTGCCTTTTCCTTTGCAGTAATTCATATTTGGCAAAAATAAACTAACTATGCCTCAGCTAGTTCTGTTTCGAGATAGTTTGCACTAAATTACAAATGAACTTTCTGACATGCACAAAATTCTTCACTGTACTTTATTAAAATCGTACAGTAATCTTAAATTACGGAATACTGATAGGAGTTGTTTGACAGACTGGACATTTACCACAGAAATTAAAACTTCAGGCATTTTTTTGTACAATAAAAATTTTAAGGCGGTATTTATGTGTTTTCCTACATTATCATCATTATTTTTATTAGACCAATGTAGCAAACCACTACTACTGCCTCCAATAGAAATAGAAATACCATCTTTGCTTTTACTTCTTGCTTGAAGTTTTTGCTCTGAAAAATGCTCCTGCTGTGTATATTTGTAGCTGCTTTTTATTCTACTGATACGAGTGATGGGGAGGATAAAAAGAGGTAAAGCCACAGAGCTTATCTGTGAGGTTGATGCTAATTTGGCTAAATGAGTCCACTGGATGGAAAGAAGAGAAGGTAAAAGATCTGCCAGTTTCTTTGTCTACATTCATTCTTCTCAATTTTCCTAGAGCATGTTTTTTTAACAGAGGTCTTCACCAAATTCTGGTAAATTCTTTCATTATTAGGAGGCAATTTAAAGTCCTGTCAAGTAATTATAGTCTGGTGGTGTTTGTATAGTCTAGTATGTAGATGTTCTAATGTCCTGTTTGTGCTTAAACCTTTTGATTCGGGGTTGGTTGGGTTATTTTCCCCATTAAGAATGTTTGTGTAGCTTCCAGGTGCACTGCAAGGAATAGATCACTTCACACCATGTACAGTGAATATCCACCATACGTGCAGTTTCAGTAAGGCATGTTAAAAGCATATACTTGTCCTTAAAGACCATATATCAAGCATTATGCTGGAGGAACCTGAATCAGGCATTCCCTTGCCTGTCTTCAGATGCACCTTTGTTGACCAGTGACCCTTCGTGACTGTTCCCTGTTTCAGAAAATACTTCTTTGGTATGACCTGGGTGATTACATTATTATTTTGTCCTTCAGCAAAGACAGTTTTTTATATTACAAGAAAGGACATATTTAATAAGCAAAGAATACAAGTTAATGAGCAGGTGATCTTTATTCATTTCGGTAGCTTTTAGAATACCCTGGGTTTGCTCAGTACAAATTCATGCGTACACAGGCTTATGCAAACACACAATAATACATGCACCTGCCTGCTTTTGTGGCTATGATAACACCATGGATCTTCCATATCCATTATTTTCATCTTTCCACAGTAGCTGTAGAGTAAGAGCTCAGTTGCTGTGATTTTGAAATTCTTTGCCTGGGGCACATCTCTCTAAGCTCTTCTGTTCTGAGCTCCACTTGTTAGGAGTAGGTTCCAAACACCTCAAAGAAGGGCAGCCCAAATTCTGAGGCTTCAGCTTTTGGGAAACTAGGAACTGAGTGCTATAGGTCATCAGCACACACTATGCTGTCTTCAGCAGTGATCAGCCTCAGGGGAGGGGACATGAACCCCATAGCAGGCAGAAGCCTCAGGAAAGCTTTTTTTAATTCCTTATGCTTAGAGATTGGACAAAATAAGGAAGAAAAATGTCCTTGTCCTTTTAATTTGGATTTGGAGTGTTAATACCTGGAGCTATTCTGGCTGTGCATGTAAGCATCAGCTCCCTCTCTGAGTTCTTGGCTTCAATGACATCCTTTGGCAGGAGGTTCTCCAGTCCAGCTATTCTGTGAATGAAGAATTTCCCTTTGTCTTCCATTTTGACTTTCCTGCATTTTGCTGTAGTGTTGCTTGGGCTGTGTTTTGAGACAGACAGAATAAAAGCTTTAGAACTACTTTTTATATCATTAATTTATATACACTTCTGCTGCATTCTCTCATACATCACTATTTTGAAGAAGACAGTTCCTGCTTTCTGAGTCTCTTTCCATAAGAATTTTCTTAGGTATTGCTTTATTTTCTCTGAACCTCCCCTAAATCTGTCATATTTTCTTTGGAAAGGGCCAAGCCATGCTGTTGTTTTATTAGAAATCAGAGAGTACATTTGATATTTTTATTTTAACTCCTCTTGCCTTCTGAAGTGCTTTTAGCTTCAGCCACGGGCATGGCATCAGCTTCATGACTGACCATGGGCTACTGGAATGGTACTAATAGATGCAGTTTCCAAGCTGATGTTTTCACACTCTTCCTTGGACTCCTTCAGAACTGGTCAGGAGCTGCAGCTCTCCATTTCTTTTTCTCACCTAGAGATCATTTAGTCAGCCTTGTCTCACTCTGGAGGGACTAACACTGCATACTCAGAAGGCCTCCTGTCTTAAATTAAAGAGGGCATTGGTGGAGGTCACCTCCATAAACTGCATTCTGGTGTTTCAGGTACCAAGAGCATATATAATCCCCTTGTTTCTTTAACTTGCACTGAATTCTCAAAGTATTTTCATTTTCAGACTGAAAATAAAATAATGTCGGACAATGTTGCATGAAATTGCATCTCTGGTGCTGCCTCCAGTGAAAGCCTATCATCTAACTTCACCTCTGTGCATCTGTTCACGATAATGCATTTAGAAATCAGGGATGGTTGCTTTTTTCGGTCTCAGAAGCAAGTGACCTGGATTCACTTTTAAAAATATGATTTGCAAACTTGTTGACTAGGATTCTTCGTTTGGAGGATGACTTGATTTCTCCACATAAATCCCCTTTGTCAAATTTAAAAGATGGATAAAGCGACCCCTTGCCTTCCCTATAAAAATTCACAGTCCTTAAAAAATATGTAATCTGGGGGGGGGGGGGAAGTGTGAGGGGGTTTTGCATCTTTAAGAAGCCAAACAAATTCCAAACTGAATAAGAGAGATGGAGAGAGAAGGTTGCCTTTCCGCAAGCCGCCAGCTTTCCCAAGTGTCTCATCCTCTCCCCTCTGTCATCCTGAGGCAATGTGCCTGCATTTGTGTGTAGATTTATAGTTTATCTTTATCTATGGCTTCATCTGTAGGTAGCTATTATAGCCGCCTTGCCTGGATATTGTTTGGGCCTGATAGATCTGTCTGTAGTTCATCAAAGGGGAGCTGAGTGGCTAAAAGCCATTGGGTCCAGCTGAGGATGAAATACGAGCCATCAGCCTTGGTAATGGCTGTAAAATTTCATAATTACACGGCCTTTATTACATTGCATAATGATCCTGAAGCAGTATGGAACAATTAATTAAGATTTTCAACCGTGGCTCTTTCAGAAATTAAAAGGTGCTAGTGGCTGAGAAATGGGGAAGTGTCTTGTCCTAAAAGCATTAGGGATGCTTAAGAAGTACTTCCTGGGTACTTAAAAAAAAAAAAAAAAGGAAAGAAAAAGAAGTGAAGAAAAAAGACAAGGAAAAGAAGATAACTAGTTAAGCAGCTAATGTCAGAGTAAAATTTTCGTACTTGACTGGTAATTCTTAATGTCAAAGCTGGATCTAAAACTCCTGCAATAGTCACTGCCATAAAGTTGTTCCCTTCCTGTTCTGTAAAAATCTTCATGCATTTTTTCCCCCACGTTCTGTTCTAGCCATTTGTCACATTTATAGAAGTTGAGCTCTGCACATTATTAAATAAATGCATGCCGTGACTCAGGAGGAGGGGTCACTTGGCTGCGTATTGGGTGTACTGACCACGGATTTACTCTTACCCACTTTCTCATGTCTGAGGCCATTGAAATTCTTTGAAGATCTCTGCAGTTTGACAGACATCCCCAAGGAAGACTTTTTTTTCTTTACTGTTTTGATATTTTTCTTCCTTCCTTTTCATCTTTGTAAATGCAGCATGTCAGATGTAATATAATATTTTCCATGAGATCGACCTCAGACCTGATCAGAAGTAATTAGATTCCTAAGGTGCTGCAAAGGTGTCTCACAGATTTCTGATGTACATACTAAAAGAAAAAGTGTGTGTGTATATATATATGTGCAGGGAATAGTCAGGGAGAAACAGGAGGCCTGAAGCTGTGTGTGTGCACATTACCTGTTGTGATCAACTGCTGGGTACAATTCTGAAAGCCAGCAAATTGTGATCCGGGTGGGATGTGGAGTGCTCACTGTGCCAATGGCAGTAAAACTGGTGAAGAAAAGATGACAAACATAACCCTGGTGATCCCCATGCACCATCAAAGCTTTCTGGTCTTTAGGGGAAGGAATCTCCCTTTCACTATGTGCCTTCCCCCCTACCTCAAAACTATTTTGTTTCCTGCAAACTCTCAGTGTAACTCTTAGGTAGGATAAGCATTGAATGTTACTGTTTTTAAATTGGCCAGTCATCATGTAAGGTCCTATCATTCTAAATATTTGATGAGAAACTAAGGTCTCTCCAAGGCACCTCTAATAATAAACTTCCTGCAGGAAATTTAGAAGGGATTATGTGTTTCAAGGAGGAGCCGGCTGCTTAAAGTAAATTCTCTTGTTGAGTCATTTATTCCCTTAATAGGAATTTTCTGATCTGCTGTCATTCTTGTTCACACACTGGGTGTCACTGCCTCTAAAACACTTGTCATTCTTTAATGGAAACAAAATAGTCATTGCAGTCAGAGCCGCAATGTCATTCCACTACCCCTTGCTGCGTCGGCAATAGTGAAAATGACAGAGCGGCTCTCAGTAGGGGTAATTAAAATGTAAATATTGATATTTTATTATTTGAAATTACTTTCCAGTGCGGCATTTAATATCTCTCCATCTGTGCGGCTCTGTTTAGCGGTCACTTTAGTGCAGCTCTGGGATGCCAAGCGGCGGCTTGATCCCCGTTATGTCAAAATGCTTGTTGCTGCTTAATTTTGATATCTAATTAAGTGGAAAAGTACAGTCCACACTGTAATCCATGGCATCTTAACCAGCTGCTTGGGTATATTTAGAATTAATCTCCACTATGGAATCATCCTAATGTATGCAATTAAGAGTCTGCCGATGGCTAATTAGGTGTATTAGAATCAGGCAGCTTCCTTTTTTTTTTCCCTTTTCTTTTTTCTCTCTTTTTTTTCCCTGTGTGTGGACTGTTGTAGACTTAAGACACAGCCTCCAGAGATGATCTTAATGATACATGCACACTCAACTAGGTAAACTAGAAATTTCACATTCATGTAGGAGAATATGTGTCTCTCTCTTCCCCAAACAAGGGAGACTGTAAACATCGTTTGAGTTTTTTGGCATCTGCAGTACATTAAGAAAATCAACTAACCAGCAAAAAAGTTTTAAAAATTTGGAAGAAGACAGAAGATGTGTAGGACAGTGGTCTGAGCTGTTTTTTTCCTGCCAGAGGGTAAGAGGGGATATTTACCCAAAATTTTGCAACCTGAAGATTTTGTTTTGGCAATGGAAAGAGATTTTCGGTAGGTCAGCACATACAGGGTTAACAGAGATACGTTGATTGGATCGCAAGCATGGTTGTCTCCATATGCTAATACATTCCTGTATCGGATTCATATTATTAACATGATTGGGGAATTCCTGGAAACCTGACTTTGCCTGCTGGAAAGATGGAGGGAGCAGGGATTGCCACAGCTCTCAGGGAGGAAATGACTGGTGGCTTCCCTAGGGGAGCAAAAGGCAAACAGCAGTGACCCAGTGCTCTTTGAGGAAAAGTGCTCTCGAAGCAGACCTGTAGAGGTTACAGATAAAAGGCAACATGTATTAAATGCACAAGAAATCCCCCTTTCTGTGGAAAAAGAACCACAGAAGTGATAGTTTATAATCCAGAAAACTTGATTTTGGAGACTAATGTGCTGAAGAAGCTTCAGCTCTAAATTTCTTGATAACCCCAGTCAATATATGCAATGGTTTTGGAGGCTGATGTGTACAAAGCAAGCAGAACCTGAACTAAAACCAATTGTTGTTCCTAGTTTTGAAAGATTCCTCTGTCAAGTTTGTGCTCTTTTTTATTTTATTTTCTTTTTTTTTTTTTTTTTTTAGTTTTTAGTTATGTTTAGTTGAATAAAAATTTAAAAGAAGGAGAAAAGGTGGACATATTTTGTTTAATTATGTGTGACTGTAGTTTCTTTTCTGCTAGCTGAACTCTTTGAAGGATCTAGATAAGGCATACCACACACAGGATATGCAGATATTATGCTGGCTATTTTAAGCTGAACTGTATTACTCTTCTGTAGAATGGATTTTGGAAGAAATTCAGCCCTATTTATTGTACTCTTTATTTTTCATCTATGTTTGCTTTACTAATGACTGAGAGTAGTTTTTATTTTTTCGCTTACAAATCTGGCTTTATTGTACTTATACTCAAATACATACATCCACAACAGATTGAAGAAATATTTGGGTGAAATCAATATTTACATTGAAAAAATGATTGATGGGTTTTTTTGTAAAGGCTCAGTGAAAAAAAAACAAACCAAAACAATCAGGGACATAAATACAATCCTTCTCCATTTTCTCCTGTGATTTTAGGAACACAGCATATCAGGACATCTGCCTCAGCTATCTTCAATAAGGGAACAAAAAAAATCCCATAGTCCAGCCAAACCATATTTGGAGGTTAAATTTTAAAGAATTGGAAGAGTTAACTTTAAAGAAGCAGATCAGATCACATATGTAGGGCATTAAAAAGATCACCCTCAGGAATCTGCAAGTTCATATGGCTGACTTGAAGGAGACTTACAGCTTCATTGGGCCATATTGCACTGCTAGTCTGAATTTTAAAACTTTTTTCATTGTCCATGTCTTAGAATTCAGAACGTCACTGTAGACAGGTAATGCACCAGGAGTGCTAACTATCTTACAGAGAGAGAGAAAAAAAGGGGGTTAAAAAAAAAAAAAAAAGGCAGTCTCCTACTTACTAGGTGTTCCTCTGTTCTCAGAGCATCTGGTAATAAAGCAAAACACAAGTGTTTAGCCTGGTATCTTTTTAATGGAAGGTTGGTGTGAATTTGCAGTAAAGCTGTTTAAAATTGTGGAAGTTCCAGTGGGAAAATCAGCCCAAAGGGAAAATCACGTATTAATCAGTTTAACTCTATTGTCTTATATTTTTCTTTTTCTTGGTGAATACTGAGATAATAAGGCGTGAAATTAAAATTAATGGAAATAAAGAGAACAATACTTTAAACAATGTGTTTCCAAAAATGCCATTGTAAAGTACTGTATACATGGAGGTCTTAGCAACTCTGTTCTAAAGCAAGGGCAACTCACTGGTGTTTTTTATCTTTAGTGGTTCACTGCAAAGTGTTAGCAACTGGTTATGTGAAGTCAGGGAGACATCCTCAATCAGTCTCATTTTTCAGCTCCCTTTCATTACTAATGCTAAAGAAGCAGCTCACAAGAACTTGCACTTTAACTAGAATTAAGAAATTTAAAAGTAGCTGCCTAGAAACATTTTGGTGGTTAGACAGGGGTGTCTGTGATTTCAGTACTGAAATCAGTTCGAACTATAGTGGGTTACATCTCCCTGTGTGCATCTGACCCTGGGAAGAAATGACAGGCTTAAATTGCTCCTGTTTAGTGTTATCATGTAAGGTTTCACAGGGTAAAAGACAAACCAGAAATATTCCTAACTGGTATTTAAATTACATTAACACCTTTTTGTATAGCTTGAGTGAAAGGTCACGCTAGACAAGCAGCATCTTCACTGTTTGTAAATGTCTAATTTGCTGCTTTTAAATTGCTGTGAACTTCACTTACTTAGTCCTGCTGAATGAATCCAGTGTTGCAAATACTTCTGACAAGCGAATATTTGCTTAGCGAGAATCCATTGTTCATAATGGATTGAGAGGGACATGCAGTGTGAATGCATTTTTATTGCCATGCCATCTCTCTGCTGTTGTTTCAGTGAGATGAAAGTAGCGTTGTGATAACAGCCCCGGGTTTCTTAGTGCTCTGTGTGGCATTTCCTGTCCTACTGGTAGGTGTTAGTGAAAAAGTGCTTATCACAGGCATTTTTTCATGTTATAAAATATAAAAAAATATGTATATTTTATAAGAACTTGGACAGCAAGAGTCAGGAATACAAACGCAGTTAAAGAAAACCCGAGGAAAGTGCACAGGGTGGTCTGAAAACATCCCAGCACTCTCCAAATGTATTTTTTTTTCTTCTCGATTTTTTTTTTTTAATTTTATTTCATTTTTAATTCGAGGCAGAGTGATTCCTGGGCACCTCTGTGTGTGCAGCCCGAGCTGCCCTCTCCCAGGGCTGCACAGATAACAGATGGCAGTCGCATCTCGTCGCGCCGTCACGACAGAGCCCCGGTGCTGCCTGTGCAGTGCTCTGCTCTGGTGGCAGGAGGAGAGGAGAGGGGAGGCTGCACAGCAAGGCACTCACTGTGCTCTCTCTTTGCAAAAGTTACTGGGTGGAATCCATTTCTAAGCATACCTTTAACTGCAGAACCTCATTTCTGAAGGGCTTGGAAGCTGAATCCAGCAGGCAGCATAAGTCGAGCCCTTGGTTGTATTTCTGGTCGCTTGGAGTTTGTGCTTTTGGAATTTGATTTTTCAGTTTCAAGTTTGGGCAAATAGCTGTGGTTTTTTATTTTGTGAGATGGCAGCGTTCACATGAAAATTCTCAGTCAGACTTAAAATTCAGCTTGTTATAGCATCATGTGCAATTATTAGCATTTGACTAGGGGTTCCATAAGCAAAGGGGTGTGAAAAAAACACCAAACCAAACCTGAAATAATGGATTCACCCTGGCATAATGAGTTGTATCTGTTTCTGTTCCAGCTTTCATGAAATTTCATCCATAATCTGGGAAATATGTTTGGTGATTAGTGAGAGCACTCTCCTTCTGTTTAATGGTTTTCAAAACCACTGAAATATTTGTGGGTCTTGATATGTATTCTTAGACTACACGGTACTTTGAAATGTAATTAAATCCTTTTTTTCTTGAATTAATATAATAAAAAGAATCTCTTAATTCAGATCTATGTGAGAGATTCAGCCCTACATGTAGCCTAAAAAAATGGATTATGCCATCCGCTTCCTTGGATTTTTGGGAGAATAATAGTAAAGGGCAGTCAGGCTATGAAGGTTTCCTTCTGCAAATGCTGTGATCATGTCTAGAAAACATTACATAGCCCTAGCAGAAATTTCACTGCTGAAATTTCCCTGTCCTTTGTTTACATCCCTGGAAGGCAGCTGAAGTTGCTGGATGCATCCAAGTGCTTAGAGTGTGTGCCAGGAAGGGAGAGGAGGGCAGAGTGACAGCTGTATGTCTGAGAGTGCGTTGGACACATTTCTGGTCTTGAAATGGAGTTTTCTTCCATTCACCTCAGTGCAGCCAGGATAAGCCTTTGCTCCACTGTTGGTCATTTGACCATGAGACCATGCACTCAAATAAAGTAATCCAAGCTAAAAGGAATTTTTTAAAGGTATTTATAATATCAGTTTATTCTTTTGACAGTAGTGACTATACATCATTTTTGAAATGAAAAAAATCTGTGCTGGAAACATCAGTACCCATAAAACATTTAGAAAGAAGTTAATCTATCAAAATTAAGTGTAAATAATGTAAAAAACCGAGTCTTGATATTTCAACTGTGTAAATGTATTGAATCTGCAACACGCTAGTGAACATGTCATTTTCAAGCGCAGCTTTGATTATAAAAAATGTAAATTAAGATATTTGAAGTACAAACCAGGGCAAGCAAGAGGAATATTTTACTCGTAAAGATAACAATCACACAAACAACAAGTAAAATAAATGGGAGGCAATTATCAGACATGGCAAGCAACTCCCAGATTTGCCAGCAATTTCATACGTGGTTTGATAAAATATTTCAATTTCTAAACACATATCAGAAGGGAAGGGAAATTCATCCCCTGCAAAGTGAAATAAACCCTAGGATGTAAGTCTGAGTAGCCTCATTGAGGCATCACATCAAATGTTTACAGATGAAAATAATGGTAGGGATAAGTCCAGCCACTGTCTATTTTTTGGCCAGTAGTTCTCAAAGTGCTGTGTGCAGGCACAGATCTTACTTTGGCACTTGACCATCTGCAGCTGCTTCGCTCTGGCCCCTGGTGAGTTAGTGTCCATGAAGTCCATCTTAATGAAGTAGAGGAAAGGGTCTTCAGGAATATAAAAGATTTACCCTGCTTAGCATGGAGCTGTGTGCAATGTGAAATAGCGAGCAAGTGGTTCATGTGCTGATATTTGAAAAGATCTGTGGTTTAAACAGCCCTGTTGAAGAGGCTGTGAACTGTGTTTGGAGCTGGCTTGGAGTGCTGAGCACTGCAGAGTGCAGTCAGCTCGATGCCCCTTGTTCCTATAATAAAAATGCTAAGGCCTTTTTACCTATTTATGTCTGCTTCCTTTGAGCTTTGGGTTTACTGGTATGCAAAAGGAAAAAAAAACAAGCATATGTTCAGTTGCTCAATCAACCTTTTCTCAATCCACACTCAGTGATCTCAGTGAGTCATTACGGCATAATTACAATTTGAGTGTGATACACTGTTTGTAGAAAAGTATCTATTTTTAGCGGAAGAAACACTACAGTCCCTGAAAGGAGGAGAAAGAAAGGGAAAAAAGGAAGAAAATCTGTAACCAGCAAATCAATGCTATTGTTAACTGATATTACGAGACACCCCGTAGATTTACAATGCTTGCACTCAGCCACATAAAATCCACACTGAAAAGAATGCCTACCAAGGGTTAAATTCATATGCCTGCGCTGCAGCCTATTTCTGTCAACACTCAGCTCAGGAAATAAACATTTATGCTTTCTGAAATGAAAGTGTATTTTTGAAGACTAGCCGTCAGATATTTTTTGCCCTTCACACTTTCAAATGCTTAGCCTTTTTTGTAAGTTGACTGCAAAGTGCATCAGTTTGCTAGGCAAAAAGAAAAAAAAAACCTTGACAAGTGCCCATGGCATCATTGTCAAGCACACGAGTGTCTAGTAGAAGATGGCAGGAGGGTTGGCACAAAACATGCTTCCTTCAAGCTTCTTACCTCAGGGGTACCTGACTCTTGAGAAGCCTTTCAATCCTTCCAAATGACGTTATTGCAGGCTGTCATCTGGTTTATTTGGAGTGTGCTGCATCGCAGATAAACATGCTATTTAACTGCAGGTCAAGGTACAGAGTCATTCTGCCAGCAAACGCCTGAGATACATCAGATGGCACTGACTTGGGGAGGGAGATGGAGAGAGATCAAAGTTGTCACCAGTGTGGTACATGCTATAGGGGGGAAAACAGTGCACAACATTGTATTTTAAAATGTTATTACACCATTCTGCATTGAAAGCAGTGACCTGCAAGACTCTAAAGGATTGAGGACCCACACAATGCATGCCAAAGTTCCAAACCACACCATCATGCAGCATCTTGGGGTGGTTTGGACAGAGCTTAGAGATTGGGCTGGAGAAGCTGATACTGGCCAGAAGGCTGGAAGAATCCAATTTGGAGACTTTTTAAAAAAGAGTTACAATTTAATATAGAAAATGTCCACTTGTCAGAGAACATGGCTGATCTGAGGGATTCACATAACAAAAGCTCACAGACTCAGAGTTTGGCATGAAATAAGTATAACCTTCTCCAAACAATTAAAAATAAATCTCTGTATATAAATAAATATGCCTGTGTAATCTATTCGTATAACTGTGACTTGTTGAACACATATTAAAAGGGCATTACTGCGATACAAGAGAAATGCTGCATGCTTTCACATTTTCTGAAAAATCAAAACAAAACAAAACCAGATTAATTACAACCTGATGCAGCTTTACATTCCCACGAGGGATGCCTTTAAAAGTTAAAACATGCTTTCACTGAACAGGCTTTCAAGGGAAAGTTACTTCGATCAGGAACAAAATAGTCATGTTGATTTGATTTATTATTGAAGGGTGGAACAGCGTGCTTTATATTTGCCAGCTTTTCTATAATGTAAAAAATTTCTTTTGATTTTTTTATGTGTCATATAAAAACAACTGGTATATTTACTGCTCCAGAATGCAGATTTTTCAAGAGTGCAGTACAATAAATTATATCAACATCCCATTTTTCCCCCTCACAGGGCATGTGTAATTTTCTTTGACTGTGGCACACAAAGAATGTTATTGAAACATAGTATTATTTTTTTTTAAAAATAAAACCAATGCCAACAAACCTGTATGAAAATAGATAAGTGAATAAAAGAAGGAAGTTGAGGAGTTTTCAGGAGAATAAAAAGAATACAGAGAGAAATTGCAGGTCAAACTTTTTTTAATCAAAACTGATTTTATTGCCTTTTGCTTAATTAAACCTCTCAGAAGTGTGTGAAACATTGTTATACCTGAAAAATTGTTAATTTGTAAATCACAGGGACAAAAGGGCTCCACTGCAACTTTAAAGTTTCTATGCACGTAAATGTCAATAGAGTGCCTTCTCCATCATCAGCACTAAATTCACATTGATGCCTCTTTTCTTCTCTGTATTGATCCTTCCATGAGAACGTAGATTTGTATCTGTTAATTAATGCGTCCTGAAACAGCGTTTGTATTAATCAGGCAGATAAGAAAAATTGGATGCCTGCACCCTCATGACAACCGTAAAAGTGCTGGCCCTGATAAAATCGTGGATGGACCTCAATAAAAAAGTTCCTCCTTCCACTCAATAAACTAATCATCCTGCTTTTAATTATTCGGCAGAAAGATGTGTGGAGATTGGAGAATGTGTAAATCTATTTACTAACAGCAGTGTCTGGGAGGGAGAATGGGGCTGTCACAGGACGGTGCTGCAGGCTACATTCTCTGTCCATCTGCTGCTGCAGAAAAACTGGTTCTTGAAAGACGGCAAGGAACAGAAATGTTGGCGCTAATTGAAATCATGAATTCCTCCCTATAACCTTTGAAATGATTATTTCTTCTCCATTTCCCTCTTATTTATTTTAATCGCAGATGTGTTATTTTCCATTGTCACATCTTCAAGGGTTTGCTGTTGTTGGATCAGGGTGTTTGGGGTTTTTTTTTGGTTTTGTTTTGTTTTGTTTTTAAGGCAGAGAGCTACAGTTCTATCACAAGACTCAAAAGACAGTAAGAGAAAATGAAAACAAATAAGGAGGGGGAGAAAAATGAGAGAGAGAGCACATGCAGCCAGTTTTATGTTTCATTTTTTATGGATGCCTGGTGGTTTGGATGTGGGCTTTTCTTTTTTATTGTATTAGTTTTGCTGCTTAGTGCTTATAGAGAAAATCTTTTTTGGAATAGATGCCTTGCAGATTTGTTAGTTTATGATATATACTTGCTTGACTGTAACTCTCAACTTTAAAAACAGAAAAACGCACTTAAGTGTAATTGAACACCAAAAACAATGTTCTTACAGCGGGAGCCCTGTCAAAGGACATGTAAGCAACTCCATAAACAACTAAATGAAAGCCTCAGACATGTCTTAAGACCCTTTAAGAAAAGCTTGACTAATCCCCTTTGATGATTTTATTAAGTACTTGTGGTTGATGGTGCCAACTGGCAAACTGCTGCATTTCACCAACAGGCCAGGAAAATCGCTTCCTCTCCCATATTGTTTTCTAGTACCTAATGTGATTGGGATATTAGCAGTTTGATACAATAAATTAACAGGTATTGTAAATAAGAGCCTGAAAAGGTAAGACAGTAAAGATGTTTGCCCTTAGTGATCCCATTAGGAAAGACAGCAGGGAGAAGAGGAAAAAAAAAAAAAAGCAAAAGTTAAATTCATTAAGAGGCATTTATTAAATTTTTGGTTGCCCTCACAAAAAGGATGATGTGGCTGCTATTCAGTTGGCACTTCAGTGTGCCACCCTGTTACTTCAACAAGTGTCGTAGTGGCAGGAGCCAGGACAGAAGTGATTAGTGTGTTTTCTGAGAAGGGTAGGCGTTACTTCTCTTTTCCCTGAAGTTAAAGTTCAAAGAGAATTTTTCTCATTTTCATCATTACCTTAATTCTATTAAAACATCAAATCTTCCCTTTTAATAAAGCTTTATTTTTTTCTCTCCTAAATTATCCTTCTTGGTTTATGGTAGTGATGGAAGGAGTCAGCAGATCCCTGTTTCACAGCATCAGGTTTTTACAACTAAGCACAAGTATTTCAGAACAAAGAAGACATCATACAAATCACAGATTGCCACTGCAGTACCCCATGAATTAATATGATTTTTACAGGAGGAGCCAGCAAATTCCAGCTCATTTAAAACTTTGGTTTTGATTAGAAAATGTTTGATTTTATATTGATTTACTTTCCTGTAGTAGGCTGGGGAGGAGATGCACAAAAGCAGAAGGGAGAATAATAGAGTATGTGCATGTTTTATCACAATGTATATAAAAATAAATCAAAAAGCGGACCAGATTTCCAAATGTGCTTAATATTTTTCCTTTCTTTTTTTTCTTTTTTTTTTTTTCCTATTCAGGATTTTCCACTTTGTCTCTAGCTGACCAGATGAGCCTTCTGCAGAGTGCTTGGATGGAGATCTTGATTCTCGGTGTTGTATACCGGTCACTTTCTTTTGAGGATGAGCTCGTATATGCTGAAGATTATATTATGGATGAAGACCAATCCAAATTGGCAGGCCTTCTTGACCTTAACAATGCCATACTGCAGCTGGTAAAGAAATACAAGAGCATGAAGCTGGAGAAAGAAGAATTTGTCACCCTCAAAGCTATAGCACTTGCTAATTCAGGTTGGCAGAGTGGCATCACAGTTGCTACATTTTTAATGTATCTTCTTTCTTTCTTTCTTTCTTTCTTTCTTTCTTTCTTTCTTTCTTTCTTTCTTTCTTTCTACTTTCTGTGTGCTTGTTTAAAACAGGGGTTTAGAATAAGAAATTGTTAATCAGACTTTAATCTAAAAGGCAACAAACAAAGCAGTGTAAGAACAACTTTCTGGTTCAAAGTAATTGCGGAATGTGTTCCTAAGGGAGCAGAGAATATTCCACTGCATGATTTAGAGAGTATTTTACAGGCAGAGATCCCTTCAAATGAATATAGATGTTGTTCTCCTAAATCCATTTCATAATCCAGACAAGTCTAATCATTGCAATTAAGGCGAAAGAAATGATGCTGGTGAATATGCTGTATATTTTCTCTTTAAAGGCAGCTACTTGTTTATTTGATAGAGGGAATTCAGGATATGGGAGGAGGGAGGAAATCCATATTGAATCTCACAAGGGCCACACCTTACCTTACGGATCCTTTGCATTTATGAGAGTGCTTCTGCAAAAAATTATTACCTGTGCAGCAAGAGTTAAAAATCTCAGAAAGAATTTCTTTTTCTGCATTTGAATTTAAAAGTGCTGAAGCAGTGAATACTGTCAGATAAGTAAAAATCGTTTGTGCTTTGTTGTTTTTCCTTTTGTGTCTCCTTAATGCTTTATTGTGGTCTTAAGTCCCTTTTAGCATTTGCATAAAGTTCACGATAGATCCCTCTTTAATGACGTGCCGATCATTAGATACCTGTGTGTCAATAGCATGCTCTGATGCTATGTTCCATTGACAGTCACACCGTGCCCCTCCATCTGCTTTTGTTTTGACCCTATCTTTGAACTTTATCTTGGTTGCTGGCCAGTAGTTTTCCCTTTAATTACAAGAAGGAAACTGTCAATAAAATCTGTTAAATGGGATGCAATGAGTGGCTTGAATGGGCGGACGGCTATTTGTTCAAATTCTGCAGCATTCAAGGTATTGACAGTTTGTTTTCTGGGGCCATATGTGACGATCAATCTCAGGCTGGGCTCAGCCGCGCTGAAAAATGAAAAACCAGATTGCTTTTGCTTACTTGTGGATGACGACTTGTGATTTGGCGCGGTCCTAGTGAGATGAGACCTTCTGCCCAAATTGCCCCCCTGAGAGCCAGGACGCGTGACTGTTTTTAGAAATAATTTTTTAATTGATTTTGTAATTAACAGTTCATCTACAATATTGATGCATGAATCCTCAGATTGATAGGAGGGAAATTGTTTTCAACAATGAAGTTGTACTTTCCTATTTATCTTTGTAATGTGATTTAGCACTCTGCATTTTTAATTGGAAATATAATTCAAAAACATGCAAAGCCAAAATGCTTATTAGTTTCTTTGTAAAATATTCTCCACCCCACTAACTCTGCCCTTAATTTTAGAAAATTATCTTATTTCAGATTAAACAAAATGCTGAAATGCCTCTCAAAGATTAAAATTATTCTTAATTGAAGATTTATTTATAATTTTTGACCATTGTAAATAGACACTTGAGGATGCTTTGCAGATACAGGAAGCTTATTTCTCAAAATTGGTCATGCTTAATGATCAGAGCAAGAAAGTTATCTGCAATTAGGAGCCTAAATGGAGAAGGGCTTTTGTATTTATTTTAATTCTGTAATTCCAAGACTGAATTAGAAATATTTCTGTCATTTACTTGGCAGAAAGGGTGAGGGCTAGAGTATAGGTATATGATGTTAGATACCACTCACACCTTTCCCCCCCCCCAAAAAAAAAAAAAGACATGCAGTGTTTAAGTAATAATAAAAAATAACTGCTGCCAAAAAAAAGTTTAGTCATACACTGTGCATAGAGTGTATCAAAATCATCTGTAGCTTCATTAACTTCGCTGGAAATTACAACCAGCATAATGTCAGAGATAAATACAGTTCAGCATACTAAATTTCAGGGCACATTGAAGTGAAAACATTTCCTTCCTTCATCTTATAAGAAATAAAATTGCTGTCTTAAAATGAAACAGTTGAAAGAAGGAGTTAAAAAGTAGTGCAGCCATTCTACTTCCCTTTCAACAGTGTTTTGGCTGCTGACATTCAGTATTTCAGCTTCAGGTTGTGCATGCAGCAGATACCAAACTTCTGCCAGCTGTAGGCACACTAACCTGTAGGTGTAAAATAGCACCTGCAGAATCACAGCCCATCAGTGGATATCAGACCCTTAGTGTTTCAATTTACAAATGCTAAAATTAAAATAAAGTTGGATTAATCTTTTAATCTCTTTTTTTAATAGACAAGGGCAGAATAGCTTATTTTCATATAACTAGGATCTTCGTTAATGTAAATGCAGCTATATAAGAAAACCAAAATGCCATTATAAAATCAAAAAGTACCAATTCACATTTTAATATATTTTATCACTACTTCTGCTTTGTTCCAGTGTTTATTTTTCCAGTTCAAAATATATTCGCCTTTTTATAGCTGTAGAGAGTATAATAAGAAATCTTGCATGTTTCAGACATTTTTTTGCCATATCCACACTGTCTAGAAAGATTCCCAGGTTGACTCTACTGTAAACAGTAGACAAAGATGGCTTTATAGCTCTGTATCTGTGTTAGTGATTTATGATACAGTGTCATAGTACTTTCCCTGCTGGTGTTTGGAAGCAGGAAAAAGAAATTGTAGATTGTCTTCATATCGATTGTATTTTGTTTGAATAAATACCACAAGCTTTGTTTTGGCCAACAAATCTCAGCAGCATGAGCATTAAAACACACACTTTTCTTTAGGCCTGCAGAGCCCATTTGTGCAGTACTGGATCTGAGATAATCCTGCCATTTGGTCCCTAAAAGGTGGGGAGGAGTAGCTGTTTTTCAGGGAGATTCTCTGACAGCCACTATCAAATGTTCCCTGTACAGGGCTGGCAATGCCACACCACTTCCATAAATTTCCAGAAATGCAAGATGTGGCAATGTTGTAGGTTGTCACTGATTTCAAACTGAGTGCATACAGACTCTGGGAAGTTTAAATACATATCTAAGAGCACAATATTGAAAATGTGTAGACATTTCAGTCCTGCGTATGTTAAGTCTGTACAGGCATGATTTCAACAGTTACATTTAATGTGTAAATACTGAATTTATCAGGTTAGATTTAAGCGTCTGCATTGATTCGATAGTAATTAACACAGCCTTTATTCTTCAGCTCCAGAGAAGTCACTCTTTCCTTGGCATTGTCCTTGTCCTGCCAGTATCACGAGTTCCTTGCCTCTTTCCCTGCCTTCTGTACACAAAAGCCAGGAGGTACCTAGAAGCCGCGGGATGCGGCTGCCCCGCGTTCCGCCTCACACCGCCCAAATGAAGCAAGCTGGCACCAATGAGCACTTTGTTTACCCACGCAGAAAATCAACTTTGAATGGTTTCCAAAACATGCATGTACCAATTACTTCCTCGTGTGTAAGGGAAGGTGAAATATTTACAAAATATGTTTGAAGTGTACACAAATGCAGGCACGCGCACGGCAACGCTCCGGCACGGAAAATATGAGCTGCTCGTCTCTTCTGTGCTAGGACGTGTTCCCACCTATTGATTAGGGTAATACTAAACAGGGAGTTGCAGGTGAGCAGATTTTTGAAATTGCCTAATCAGTGAGGAGTAAATTGGGCCTCCAGGCCAAATGTTACAGAAGAGCTTAGGAGTCACAACTGAGACCAGGTTTTAAGAGAAGCTCAGTTCCCATCTAAGACCTAATGTAAGGAATTGGAGTGTCTAAATACATCAGCACATTTGAAAATCTGATCTCTGTGCATCTGCTTAATAGGCTGCTGGCATCTTGAAAAATCTGACCCAAATGTGAATGCTAGGCACTTAAAAGTACAGCCCTATGCACTGTTGATAATTAAATCTTAAATGCTAATATTGGCTGTGTAGCCTGTACCACAGGAAGGAGAAAAAAACTTCTGATCACCATCACATTTTTGGTCTTTGACATTAACTCTCCTAAAAAACCTCATCACCCTTTCAGTACTGAAGGAGTGTGAACCAAAAAGTATCTTGTGCATTTTAGCATAATGAAGTGCAGATCAATATTGATGCCAGTAAAGTTACACTGTCATCTTATCCTATTTAAAAATTAGTAAGTTCTTATAAGTTTTTTAGCTTTCCAGACACAGTGTACTCAGAGCACAGGCTATCACCATTATATGATATTATCATAATAGAAATTAATTGGTAGAGCCCAGTAAATCACTTACTCCACAGGACATCATCTTTATTCCCAGTGCATGTCACAATGTGCTATATTTAATTTCTAATAATGTCAATTTTTTCATTTTGTTTTATATAGTCATCTTGTTAAGTGTTAGAATTCATGATTAAGACATATCTATCTTGACTGGCCATAAACATATATACACACAGCTGTGTGTTCAGGGTGTGTTACCACTGCTTATTGTGATAAATATAAGCAGCAAGGTCTTAACTCTTTTATGTAGTTTTGTGTAGAGAGTAGTACAGTATTGAAACAAATTTTTAGAAGAGGAAGTCATCACTATAGTCAAAGTTTTCATGTTGCTTGAAGACAGTTAATTCCTCATATTCCATTTTCATGTAATCAAATAGATGACACCCACAATTCATAAAGCAAATTGTAACAGAGTTATTTATTTTCTCTATGTTAGCATTAGGAAATGGCAGCAGAGTTGTCCTATGGACAAGGAATTCTTAATTTATTCCTCTTTCATTTTCAGCATCTCTTTTGATTGAAGTGAAAGTTTCCAGTAGAATACTCCAGATGTCAGACCATTTTTGCCATATTCTTTTGTAAGGGAAAAGACTCTGTGTGACTCTGTGCTTGACTCTTAGCCTAACCATACAGATCTCAACAAACAGTTCTGCTCAGGAAAGACAGGCAGATAGGTGGTCAAAATTAAGTATATTTATTTATGCAACGCAGGGAAGACCAAAGTAAGTATCTGGGGCAATTTCAGCTCTAGATGGAAAAAGGACAGGAATTCTTGCTGGGTGAGGGAACCAAGAACCTAGTTTGATTTGCTGTTGGTAATTTCCATGGGTTGCTTCCATCTTAAGCAATATGCTTTTTGAAATGTCACTGTGTTATGTTTCTCATAAAAATATACAGAAACACAGTGTGGGCGAGTACTTTGTGTCCCTGGGCTAATCTGGCATGTGTTTCAGGAGGAGAGGGAGGGATTCTGGAGTTCTGGGAACAGTTCACCCTTTAATAAACATTGCAGTGGGTTTTGCTGGGTATTTGGATTGGCAGTACAATCTAGATAAAAAATCTCTTTTATTTGACACATAAACCAGATTAGGATTTTTTTCATTCTTATGTAAAGCATGCTTTTTGTTCTTTGTTCTTAATCTTCATCCCATCCAGTTCTTCCAGGATGCTACATCTTTCTAGATGGATTTATCTCGGTTGAGTTTGTGAACTGCTCAGCTATATGGAATGAGAAACATCACTTGTTGGTGTCTAACTCTCCAGTGTGGTTTACCAGCATTTAATGAATGCATTCACTGCTACATGCTCCCTGCTATACTATTTTCTTTTTGCTGTCTGAATTTTCTGACATGAAGAAACACTTCATTTAAGACCCCTGCTATTCTTCCCCTTCTTAGTAATGTTATATACAGAATACATAGATAACCAGCCTTTAACTTCTCTCAGAGCAGGGTTTTGAGAGGTTTTCTTGTCCTTAGTTCAGGTGCTTTCCAATTTTTAGCTAGTTGTTGCCCTTTGTGATGTGTTCTAAATGATTCCTGGGTGGCTGGATGTTTGTTTGCTGCATTTGAGATGAAGCTTGAATTTTAAATGAGGTAGATTGTAATCTGAGTTTCTGTCTGGACCTTGCGATGTTTTTCTTGAATGAGAACTCCTTTTTTCTCCTATTTCTGTGCAATGATCTGATCAATCAACTGATCAGAAGAGGTACAATTCTATTTTCCCATCCTGTGATGGTGAAAGAAAGCACTTGCAAGGATAGAATGAGATTCTCCAAGCAGAGCTCAATTAGTCCATGTCCTCATTTGCAGATCTCACTCTCTCCCATGGCAGCTTTGATCAGGAGCAATTTTTTCCCTGCCAGTGAAATCCCATGTTCTCAGCAGTTGTATGAGGAAGTCTTGTGTTTTTCTGTTTTCCGTTTCACCAGCCTGGGATCATGTTTTTGCAGGGCATTTACCATCAAATTCTGCTGTATTTTAAGTTACATTTTGAAATTACCCTGTTTAACTTCATTGTTTATATAGGTGCTGATTTTAAGTGTATTACATCTGGGTATAGGTTTCCTCTGATATTACCTTTGTGGGATGTAATTGCAAATTATTCAGGCTGCCTGCAAAACCACTTAAAAAAAAAAAAAACCCAAACCAACCTATAAACAAAAGAAAAGGGTTTGTCATGGTGTAGAAAGAACATTTAAACTCTTTGTACCTCACTTATAATTAAATTCCATATTTCCTGTGGAGTTATTTCTTTATGTCTCGATTGTCACACAAATTGTTTGCATTTCCTTAAATTATAGTGATTCTTGATGACCATGCTGAGGATTGGGTTTACCCCAATACATGAGCAATATTTAGCAATGAGTTAGCGTGCTCTGAATTCACTTCTACATCTGCCAGTCTGTAGTTACTGAAAAGATTTCTCTCTTTTATTTTTCCTCCTCTTTTCCCCTTGGCTAGTTCAGCATTTTCAACCATCTTCCTTATTTTCAAAGGCTTACACCTGAGGGATTAAGATCTACATTCGTTTAATATCAGGAATAAAGTGGAAGTTCCAGACTGCAAGGCTAACACTTGAAGAAGGATTTTTGTAGAGATTAATATTTTCCTGAGCAATCTGCAAGCTGAATCATGGTCTAATTAAATAGCACAGATTTATTGAGTTTGCATTTAAACATTGGCAGACCCTAGAATGAGCAAAGCTGAAATGAGTTTGAATCTTTTCTGTAAATGGGGAGTTAAATTATCATAGTAATTTGATTACATAATTTTTAAATCTTTCAAGCTAAATCACCATTTTAAAAGAACAGTTTGAAGTCTTAATCACCACTGGAAGTGCCCCTCTCTCTGCTGTTTTTTCTTACCCCATTTCTTGTGACCAAATCTGTTCCCCAAGGCACAACTTCCTGAACTGCTCCATGAACCACCATTTGGCAGCAGAGAGCTGGCTGGGCACATTCTTCCCAGCTACTAAATTAATTTCAAAGACAGCAACAAACACACTAAATGCTTTGCTACTCTTATTTTTCCATGTAAGTAATTGCCCTGTTTACCAGAGGGATGGTACCAAATCACCCCTGCAAGGAGAGGGTTAGAGCCCTTGTCTTCGGATGTTGTCCACACAGTGGAAGAGTTTGAGAGTAATTTGGAATGTAGTAACTGTGTCAGAGGGCAGGCTTTGATTCCTTTCTGGGGGCTGTTCTCTTCTTTTCCCTCCTCACTCACTCTCATTGTAAGAAATATGTAGAGTGTAGATATTCTTAATGCTTCAGGCCAAATTGCTCTCCAAACTTCAGAGTTAAACATCTTAGGCAAGTTTCACCTCTGTGTGAAAAATGCCTTAATCTGGACTCCATCCATCTATTTTCAAACTTATGGTCACTGTTACAAATACTGATTCTGGGAAGAATCAGACCAGTTCTGTAAAGAGTTGAATATTAAACCTTTGTAGTTATATTCTTCAGAAGGACCTGTCCTTTTATGCAGTATGGTGTGAAAAAAAGGTCAGTCTTCGACTCATCAAGGGTATGTTGAAGATAAAATGCTCTTGTTTGGTTTCCCAGCAAATCTGGCCTTGGCACTGTGGGTCTGGGGAGAGGAGAAAAAGATGTGTAATTTCTGTGCAAACAGTGCATCGTTTATGGAAAAATTCTATGGAGTAGCAGATCTTGTGTTATGTAGCAGAGTAGTGAATATCCAAGGACTTGGTAAAGAATTTTTTGGAGATTGCATTCCAAAGTAAGCCTGGTGGCTGGACACTATGCTTAAGACATCAGTCACGTCTGCATGTGTGTGTTAGCATGTCTCTATCGATTACATCTGTTTGTAGGACACAGAATTCAGGGGTTTTCTCTTATTGACACAGAATTGTTAAGCTGAATTACCATATTAGAAAACTATCAAAAATGTATGGATTTGGGGAATGGTCTCACATTAATTAGAACTAAATTTTGCTAGAGGTAATATTTGCCTGTCATCTCTTTCAAAATGTTGTAGCCCTCTTTATCCCTAAGAGAGATATTTCTGTGTCTGTGCTTTGAGCACAGTGCACCTTGATGTGCAGTATCACATCCCTGCAGCATATGTCTTAGCTGCATGCTTCTTAGAGCATGTATTCACTAAGACTCAGAATTATTAAACATGTAAAATTCCCATAGGACTCCATTATGTGTAATTAACAGATAAACTGTCATCAGAATCAATAAAACGTGCTAAATGATCCAAACTTGTATATAATTAAGTGTCTGTTTTAGAGCGGGAGCTGTAACTTTTATTTTTTTTTCTTTTCAATTTGCACATTTGTTGTGACAATAAGAGCTGAAACATTTTTGTTAACCTGTTACTTACTGGTTTATGTTTCAGTTTACATGTTTGTATTTGAGAGGAGGGAAGTATTTACTATCTGGCCTAATTACTTAAAGAAATAGTTGCACGTCAGCTTTTAGGAAATTAATCTTAGATGCATCTTAGATGCATCTTAATTCTCTGAATATATTTGAAGCATGTGCAAAATCTGATGTTTTATCATCAACAGGGTAAAACATGAGGATCTGTCAAATACTGATCTGGAGCATCAGACTGCTGATTACAGGGCATGGAAATGATGATGGAAATGGGTTCTTCACCATCCAGCTCCTCAGTTGTTATTCTGTCTGGGAGCAGGAGCTTTATTCCAAACTCGAAAATTAGGATGCAAAGCAGCGTTATACTGAGTAGAGTTGTCAAGGATGAACTTAATTCATGCCATGTCTCAGTTTCACCCAGAGCACAGTGTGGCCTGTGCCTAGGGCTTGTACCCCCTCACAGCAGTTGTATTTTCATATGATGTTTTATTGGCTCTGTAAGTCTGTTGACCATCCCAGTTTTGGTAGCTGATATGGGCTGTTTGGAGGCCTCTTTCACCTATAACTGTTTTTTCTTACTTGCATTCACCTCACTTTGGACCACATCAGGGTTTTTCTGGCATTTATGACTACATAAAAGTCAGAGAATTAGGGCTGCTCATCCAAAGTAATCTCAGCATGGTCCAGTAACTGCGTGTTCTCAGGGACATCTCCACTTTCTGTATCTATCCAGTTGAGGGGTTTACAGTTATTTCAGTTAGATATTTTCTCTTTATTTCACACTTCCATTGCTTTAATCTTTTCGGGTCATGTAGCAGTTTAGTGTTCCTGGTGTGTGTTGCGTCTGGTCCTGTCACTCAATACTTACACCACCAAGGCATCTCACCTGCAAAGGTGCAGGGCAAGGTGTTTGCTTTGAGTGTTTTATAAAAAATGCAAAACCCCAACACTAACAAGATAAACCACTGTCTGAGGGGGTGGGAGAGAAGGATTACACCTTGTAGGAGATGTTAGCTTCACAGAACAAAAGCTATTTAGGAACATGCTAAGTGTTGCTTGTCTGTCTCAATATGCCTGAGGGAGAAAAAAATGGGCTAAACCTATGAGGAAATCCCATCAAACCAGCGTTTCCCTTGTGTGGGTGCAGTGGTCCTAATCCCACAGTCAGGGTCTCTGAGCAGCGGTGACATCCATGGCTTCCAACTTGGGACCTGACACATAATTTTGCTGAGCTTTTCCACAGTAGGGCAGTTATCCTTGCTTTTGCTTCCCTGATAGAATGCAGCCCTCCATTCCTTCAACCCTTTGGCACTGTCATTCCTTCAAAGCAGTAACCATAAAAATGGTTTGGGGAGCACCAAGGGTGAATGTTTTACTTGTTTGAGGAGGATGAGGAGCAGAATTACTTACCCAAGAGTTAATTGTACGTTTGTAGTTTTCCACAGCATTTCAATATGCTTTCCTAAAGGTCAATACAGAAATTAATGGGTAATTATCTTCCTTCTTTGTGAAAGAGGATGGGCAGACCCAGTGAAAGTGTCTTGCAGCCATAGCTTTATCAAACTCCTGGCACACCAGACTGAAACCTCCTGTTGCTCCTTTGTTTTGCAGACTCAATGCACATAGAGGATGTTGAGGCAGTGCAGAAACTTCAGGACGTCTTACACGAGGCTCTGCAGGATTACGAGGCTGGGCAGCACATGGAGGACCCTCGTCGTGCAGGCAAGATGTTGATGACTCTCCCGCTTCTGAGGCAAACCTCCACCAAGGCTGTGCAGCATTTCTACAACATCAAACTGGAAGGCAAAGTCCCCATGCACAAACTTTTTTTGGAAATGCTGGAGGCCAAGGTCTGACTAAAGCATCATGGGCTTCCCCATCATGCACGTTTTAAAAAAAAAAAAAAAAAAGAAAAAAAAAAGGGAAAATAAACAGGATAATAATGGCAAAGAAACTTAGTGTTTAATTAAGGAAAAAATGACTAAATGACTGCACTGATATTTAGCAGCAAGACTGTGAAGCAGCTTTCAACTTTTTCTTCTGTGTCTTTCTGATGCAGTTTTTTTCTTTTCCTTTTCCTTTTCTCTCTTTTCCTTTCTGTTCCTTCCTTTCCTTTTTCCCTTTTTCTCTTTTTTCCTTTTGCTGCTGAACTTTTTAAAAGAGGTCTCTAATTGAAGAGAGATGGAAGCCAGGCCTGCCAAAGGATGGAAATCCATAATATGGATGCCAGTGAACTTATTATGAACCATAATGTCCCCAATGACAAAGGAATCAAAGAGAGAACCACCGTACCTAGCAGTACAGTACAACATGATGAACTGACTGAATGCAGTATTAGATTTCATAGGAGCAGTCTCTAATTAGACGACTAAGCGACGATGCATCGGCTGCTTCTTATCATTGCATTTTCCATCTAGATCAGTTACAGCCATTTGATTCCTTAATTGTTTTTTCAAGTCTTCCAGATATTTCTTAGGTTAGCTACGATGTAACTTTTTCAGGGAATAGTTTAAGCTTTATTCATTCATGCAATACTAAAGAGAAAGAAATACTGCATTTTTGTGCTGGCTTGAACAATGATGAACAATAATGAAGGACAAATGAATCCTGAAGGAAGATTTTTTTAAATGTTTTGTTTCTTCTTACTAATGGAGATTTTTTTGTACCAGCTTTACCAGTTTTCAGCCATTTATTAATGTGGGAATTTATCTTACTAAAGCAATAGTCGAAGGGAAGGTGCATATTATCACGGATGCAATTTATGTTGTGTGCCAGTCTGGTCCAAAACATCCAGTTTCTTAACATGAGCTCCAGTTTATAACTAAATGTTCACTGACTCAAAGGATTAGATTACACCTGCAGTATATCCGAGTAGTCTACCATATAAATACTCCATGTCGAATACCAATCCGTAAGGGTGTTAGGAGACAGCGGCTGCGCGGAGCTGCGGCAGCCAAGTGATTTCTAACTGCTTCAGTTGCAAATGAACGAGATACTACTGCCTGTTTGCAAAATTGTAACCTCACACGCAGAAAAACCCTATGAACCAATAGTAGCTTAGAGGCAATGAGGCAAATGCCGCCGTTTGCAAAATTAAGAAATCAGAGTAGCAGACTTCTGACCAAATTGAAGAATTAACACTTCTGTACCTTATTTATTGATTTAGATTTTCGTTTGTAAATGGCGATCCTTAACAAGTAGCTAAACCAGTATATGTGCTTTTCAACCAGTATTGTCACAGCATGAAAGTCAGTCAGTTTCAAGACTGTTACGAGGTGTAATCTAATGTATAAACCGATTAGATGCCCCCAGAAAACTACAGTCGCTAAATAACCAATAAACAATAACCTCCATCAAATGCTATACCAATGTACCAGTGTTAGTAGCTGCTCCCTGTACTATGTGAACATCCTTATTCTATGTACACAGATGTAATTAAAATTGTAATCCTAACAAACAAAAGAAATGTAGTTCAGCTTTTCAATGTTTCATGTTTGCTGTGCTTTTCTGAATTTTTATGTTGCATTCAAAGACTGTTGTCTTGTTCTTCTTGTGGTGTTTGGATTCTTGTGGTGTGTGCTTATAGACACAGGGTAGAATTAGAGACAATATTGGATGTACAATTCCTCAGGAGATTACAGTAGTATATTCTATTCCTTACCGGTAATAAAGTTCTTCCTAGTAATAATTAAGAGATCGAAACTCCAAACAAATACTCGTTATGAACAGATACACACTGAAATCATAATATTTTCAAAACAAGGGATAATTTCTGTAACAGTTTATTATAGAATACCAATGTATAGCTTAGAAAATAAAACTTTGAATATTTCAAGATTATAGATAAGTCTAATTTTTAAATGCTGTAAATATAGCTTTTATTCAATCATCTCTCAGATGTTGTTATTAACTCGCTCTGTGTTGTTGCAAAACTTTTTTGGTGCGGACAAGTTTCCAAAACTATTGCTACGTTGTGTGCTTTAAACAAAATAACAATGGGCCGATGCTCCCTCGGCCTTGTGCTAGGAAAAAAAAAACTGTGTATCTATCATTAGCTATATGGGACTATATTGTAGATTGTGTTTTCTCAGTAGAGAAGTGACTGTAGTGTGATTCTAGGTAAATCATCATTAGCAATTCATTCAGATGGTCAATAACTTGAAATTTATAGCTGTGATAGGAGTTCAGAAATTGGCACATCCCTTTTGAAAAATGTCAAAAAAAATACAACTCCTGGGAAAAAGGTGCTGATTCTATAAGATTATTTATATATGTAAGAGTGCAAAAAAAAGTTTATTTTCCAGAAAGTTTGTGCAGGGTTTAAGTTGCTACTGTTCAAGTACACTATATATATATAAATATATAATATAAATATTGTTTTTGCTGTATCACATTAAAGAACTTGGGCTTCAGGGTCAAAAGCCAATCAAGTAGAAGTATACAAAAAATCACACAAAAAATGGAGATGTGTTAAAGGCACACGGTGCAAACTTTAGTTTTCATTTTCCGTAATTTTTTGGAGCTGCAAAAGAACAAGTATCTCAAGACTGTAAAACCATTACCTGAAACTTAGCTAAAAAAACTGCACGGGCTTTATAATGTTGTTCATCTTAAACCTTGCTGGAGAAGAGTTCTTTCAAGACCACTTACTTAATGTGAAGTGTTGGGAAAATTTCAAAGGGTGTATGTTTTAGCCATAACAATTTAATTTCTATTTTTGCTTCATTTTTTAATTTTTTCTTATTTAAAGCAATATGATTGTGTAACTCCCAGAAGTTACACATTTGTTTCAATCAGATCAGATTGTTGTATTTATTCCACTATTTTGCATTTAAATGATAACATAAAAAGATATAAAAAATTAAAACTGCTATTTTTCTTATAGAAGAGAAAATGGGTGTTGGTGATTGTATTTTAATTATTTAAGCGTCTCTGTTTACCTGCCTAGGAAAACATTTTACGGCAGTCTTATCGTGCAAAGATCGCAAAAGGACAAAAAAAATTAAACTGCTTATAATAATCCAGGAGTTGCATAATAGCCAGTAGTTAAAAAACGAAACAAAACAACAAATGAAAACAAACATGTCTATAGCTGTAGATGGGCTTCACATCTGTATAGCAATCAACTGTATATTTTTGTGATGTGTATCATACCGTGTGCTCCAACCAATGTCCATTTGTGTAAATGTATTTATTTTATATTGTATATATTGTTAAATGCAAAAAGGAGATATGATTCTGTAACTCCAATCAGTTCAGATGTGTAACTCAAATTATTATGCCTTTCAGGATGATGGTAGAGCAATATTAAACAAGCTTCCACTTTTGATTGCTTTTATTTTATTTTTTGTGTTGTGGGGGTTTTTTGGTTTTGTTTTCTTTTTTGGAGGAGGAAACAGAGCAATTAGCCTTGCCTTTTGTTACTTCCATTCAAAACGGAGCCAGCGTTTGCACTTCTCCCTTAAAGTACAATATGAGTGTAAATAAATGCTATATAAAGCCTTGTCAGAATGAATTCCAGTGTGGTACAAGACATTTTGCATACTCTTAAATATGCAAAATGTCTCATAGCACATTAGAATTCAGGCTGGCAGGCCTTTATATAGCACTTATTTAATCTTAAAGCATCTTCACATCAACCTGCATTACTCAAAATCATTGCCTCTCTGTCAATGTCATAAAAGAAAACTTTCCCACTATTTTAAGATCACATTAATATCATATAGAAGTAGTTTTTTGCTTTCTCCATCAACAACTAGTCTATCATTCATTTCCTACTGCAGGAGACTCCTTTAATGTGTTCTGAGCAAAAATAAAAAATAAATTAAGAAAAAAAACTGTATTATTTGATCCAGCATTGCAGAATGGAAGTAAGGAGCCCCCAGAGCAGTGATAGAGATTGGTGTTAATGAAGAGCACAGAAAGCTGTGGGGATCCAGGTGGGGGCAAAGTGGCCATAAATGGGCTCTGGGCCATATTCCTCTGAGGGGCTGCAGCCCCTCTTTCCCATGGACCCTTCTGGAACAGTCACAGAAGTGCTAATGTGTGCTTTTCTTGCTTTTTAGCCTATCTGGATAGTGTTTTGTCGTGTTCGCCAGCGTGTTTCTCACCTTCGCTCCTGGCCATCCTCTGGAGGTTGTGGCTGATGGCACAGGGGATGCTCAGGGACAGGAACTCTGTCAGCCACGGCACCAGGGCAGCACCAAGGGCTCTTTGGGCCACTACTGTCTGTGTTTTAGCTGTCCTAGGAAATAGGGGGATTTTTGTCTGAGTAAAAGGAGCAGCAGAGCAATGGGAAGGTGAATCCTGCGTGGGCTCTGCAAAGATGATCAGAATTGGGCTTTAGTATTGATGCTGCTGTGTACACAGGCATGTATCCATACATACACACACAGTATGCATTCACAGAGCTGGCTTTCCCCTTGTTTAGTATTTACCCCCCTATTTATAAGTTTCCTGATTTTTAATTTTTGTGCAGTACCTCTGCAGAGGAAAACATAATACTGCACCTGAAAAGTGAAAAAGGCAGTGTTACAAATTTTCACACCAAAAGGGAAAACAAAACAGTGGCACTCCTAGATTTCCTCAGCCTGTGATTGACCCTAATCACTGACTAAAGTTGTCACATGCAATTAAAAAACTATGCTTTCAGTACCATTTTTCATGAGAGGATCATGAAGCACCCCACAGAAACTGAGCAACACAGAAGAGAAAATACACAGAACTCTCAGATGAAGCCATTTCTAGGGCTCTATCTCTGCAGAGTTTTTCCTGGTTTTTTTTCCTTCTTCTTGCTGTACTGTCTCTACAGGATGGGCACAGAAATCCACTGGAAATGTATCAGTAGACAGTAATGTTTTCAGTAGGAATCTGGGGCGAATTTGGCTAGGAGCACAAACCTTTCTAAACTCTGGAAATAGCTACTTAAAGAAAAAAGGGCTTGGGGCACTGGCATTCATAGCTCAAACAACACACCTTGTCACAGCTCTCAACTGCTGCAGCCCCAGCCTGTGGCTACCACAACGCCACTTGGCTAAAATATGGAGATGGCAAACCAAGAGTCTTCCCATTGGTATGGATTAGCAAAATCAAGTTTTGACTGACATGCTTTACATCACCCTTCCCCTCCCCTACTGCACCTGCCCCTCAAATAAAAGAAGGCATCCCAGTCCAGTAGTGTGGGGTTGCCTCTGGAAGTGTTGGTTTAACAGCTCCACTGCCCCTCACTACCCCACTGGCACTTGTGCCCTCAGCCAGAGCCACTGGTGTTGATCTGAAAGGAAAACTCCCTGAGCTGGGTCCTAAGTGGCATTGGATTTGTGATGGGCTAGGAGTTTTCTCTGGAGCTTTGCAGTCAAGTAATGGCCTAACTTGTCATTTGGGCTCTTTGTTTGGTTGGAGGCGTTTTTTTGACCTTGTGAGTTTGCAGTGTGAGAAGGTCTGGGAAACACCAATAAAAGTGGTCTGGTGGTGTTCCAGCAGCTGATCCTTTCTCAGTGAAAGAAATGGCAGGAAAATCATGTGCCAGCCAGTGCTATTGCATGTGCAGTTATGTGTGTTTCTTAATACTCCGTGCCAGTACAGAAAGACTAAATGTGGATAAAAAAACCCCACCAAAACCAAAAGATTATGAAAAATAACAGAAATGGAAATACTGTCTTTAGACAAGCCCTCATGTCGTACATTTGGAAGTGACCTCTTGCAGCATTGCCCATACACTAGTGTGGGGGGGGAAGCACAAATACACCTGAGATTTTTTTGTGTGCAGGCTTCTGCAGGAGAAAATGCCTCTTTTTTTTTTTTTTTTAACATTACCTGTTTAGTCCTGGATCTTGCACTAAACTCAAGAATGGGACAGCTTCCATCTGTTTCCTACATTTTCTTCTACAGCCTTTGTTAATTTTTCTTAACAGCTTTCTTCACTTTCACCTTTCCTTTCCTTTGCATTTCATCTCTCTTGTGTAATGTAGGTCTCTGATTTCACATGGCACTTTGCTAATTACTCTATCCTTCGCTATACAGCCTGCCTCACAAGGCGTGTGTTTTCTCTTGTGATGAAATGCTGATTCTGTGTGTCTGTAGGTTGCCTTGCCTAACATACAGACCGCAAACTTCCTCCTTGTGGTTGCTGTTGAAGAAGGGGAAAAAAAAAACCCAAGTAACTACAGAAAAGAATATGGATGCATTTGTTTGCTTTTCCCATTTTTATCCAGAAAGTGTTTGTGCTGCCACATCCTGGCGGTGCTAATCGTTAGTGCTTCGTTAAGATTAAGGGTCACACACTCCTGGTGCTCACATTCCCAAGCTGGCTCCTTACAATCTCTGTTAATATTAGGAAGCAAGTGGCGGTAGATTGATTACACGCAGGCTCTTACTATTAAGCAGAACAGAAAAGAAAGGAATTTCAAAATATAATCCTCTGCTCCCAGGAGTATTTGTCTTGTTCTCCATGAAGTTAAAGGTCTGAAATAATGTGCCCATCAGGAGCTCAATGTTGCATGTCCATGCCAGTTGGTCCAAGGGCTTGTTATGATGGTAATGACCTGCTGAAACGTGAGCTTTGATGGCAACAATACAATTGCTACCAGCTCACCCGCTGGGAGAAATATTTTATTATTGTCAAATGCCCTCCGCAGAGATTTGTTTTGCCTGTTCCTGTTTAAATTAAATTCAGAGCAGAACTGCATTATTATTTCTCTAGAGTATATTTGAAATAAACAACTAGTCTCCAAATTTAGGATTCCTGGTTAGTTTAAATTTTCTTATTAGCAGAAAAATTACAATAGGTGACAACATAGCTGCAGGAATATTATTATGGCAGCCATATGAGAGATTTACACACTGAGAGCGTGGCCTAAAAGCACAAGAACTCCCTTCTACTTTACAAATGCCAGCCAAATTAATAATTAACTGTGCCATAAATTCTCCAGCCTTCAAGAATGATGTCAGTGCTCTTCTGTGTCACACTAGAGGAATTTTGTCATAAGAATAAGTGGTGTTCTTTATAAAGAGCGTTACTTATGTGTAGAAAGCGGCCCAGGAAAACAGCCCTTGCCACTCCATATTACAGCAGCTCAGCAAACAAGTGACAGCAGGACTTCAGAGTCATTTACTGCTGCTTTCTCAAGGCAAAACTATCTCCTTACGCCTGTGAAACAGAGCAAATTTTGTTCCACATTAAATGGGCCAGATTATCTCTTCCACAAGCCAAAGAGACAACACTAAATCCCAGCTCATGTAATTTCCTTCAAAATTGTTCTGCTCGGGCTGGGTGTTCCCAGGAGCGCCACCAGCAGAATTATCCGGCAATTCAGCTGTACTTAAATTGGCAGATGTTGGAGATTTAAGACAGTCCTGAAGCCTTAGCACAAATCCTCCACTTGTGTGCTGCCTCGTGGCCTCTCCTCCCTCTCCAGCCGATGCCACAGTGGCTGCTTGCTGCCAGTAGCTGATCCCCAGCCTGCCAAGCCGTGCCATCATTGCCTTGTTCCCTCCAGCACCTGAGCAGGAGGGCAGCAGGAGATGTGCTCTGGTTTGCAGCTCTGGCTGCTGGCAAACAGGCTCTAGCCCCGCGTTTGGCACTCCTGGGGCTCGGTTCTGTGCCTGTTTTTTGCCTGTTCCCTGTCTCCCGAGTGCTCCTGCTGGTACAAAGCTGCTCCATCTAAAGGCTGGGTGGGTTTTGCACCCTGCTTTGCTGACAGAAGCATTTCTCAGAGAGGCACTTATCCCAAGGGCAGAGGAATGGCTGCGAGACAAGGAATGTTGGGAGGGCAGGTTATCTGCCCCACATCAGGACATCCATTAGAGGAGCTGCCATACACCTGCAGAGGGAGGAACACTTACAGAGGAGGGGAGGACTGCTGGGTACACTTCCCCTGCAGCAATTCCCCCCTCACCTGCCCTGCCCAGCTCCTTGGCATGCTGCCCCCCACCCACACCAGCCATGGGCACAGAGCAGGGGCTGTTTGGGGCAGATCCACGAGCTGGTTGAGGATGGAAGTTCTTGCCCAGCTGGGTGCAGGGGAGACCTGCTGCAGTAGCCCCTCAAAATGTTTATTAGAGAGAGAGCTAGAGGGTAAATGGCACGTGAAAGGGGTTAAAAGAAAAAATATTTTTAAATCACAAGTGCTGTATGAATCGCACTCCTAACACTCTCCAGCTCAATCTACCATGCTCGATCTAATTTCACAGCTTCATTGGGAATGGCCACAAGGTGAGGGACTGGCAGTAAGAGGAAGTCAATAAGGGCAGAATTCTCATACCAGGCTGCGAAGGAGTCACAGAAGTGCCAGTGTTACTTGCCAGAGGTTAACTTGGGGTCTGCAGGGCTCCTGGGTAGTACTGAATGGAAAAACTCCATATCATCCTCAGTAGTTTCCTTCTTCACCACTACCCTGATTTAAATTAATAAAGAAGTACCTGGGTCTGAATCCCAGGGAGGATCTCTATATTCTGCTACAGAAGTGTTTCAGTCTTCCCTGGGGTCTGCAAGCCTCCCACCCCTGACACTCAACAAGCACAAAGGTCTCTCTCCTTAACCACAGCTGACCCTGCACTGAATATTCTATCCTTTGCTACGTAACAAAAACACCTTAATGAATGAGGTGTCCATAGCCCATCGAGGCTGAGCTGTACAGATTAGTCACACACATGGAATAACCTCCTCTAAGCAGGGGCTGAATCCCAGGTCATGCCCGTGGTTTCCACCTCAGTTAACTCCCGGCAGGTTGCTCCCACTCTGCTGTGAAACCTCAGCATAATTGCACAGCCACTTTCTGTGATCACAGAAGAAGTGATAAGTAAGAAAATCCTCCCCCAGCCCAGCCTTTTCACTCCTTCTTCCCCTCCAAGCTCCTCATTCTCCTCCTGTCTGCAGGACCAGCTCTGTGTTACCCAAAGGTAACACAGGCTGGCCCAAAAGATTTCATGTGGAGCGGAGGCAGGGAATGATATTTTCCTTGCAGAAAGGGTGCTTTCCCCATCCTGCTGCCCAGCACAGCTCGTGGCTCCCAGCTCTGGGCCCAGGGCTCCAGCCCACACTGTTATTTCTGCCAGGAAGAAATAGCAGTATAAAGTTTATTTGGGCTGGCCCTGGGCATGCCATGGAATAGAAGTTACTCATGTCCCTAAGAATCACGTGAGTGCACCTTAGTGGGCACTGTACATGCTCAAGTCCAGGCTTGAACCCAGGCCTGACGAAGAATGCTGTAATATAGTCTCAGTATACATGTTTTTATCCTTCCTGCCTGGTTGTCCATGCAGCCTCCATGTGGCTGCCTTGCAAGCAGCTTTCTGTAAAAGGGCTGTTTCCCAAAAAGAGCAGCACTCTTTCATCTCCCCATGCTGTGCTGCTGTTGCTTAAAGCCACTTTTGGTTCTCCCCCATTCCCAGATGACTGGCTCAGGGTCAGCCTGCCCCAGCAGTCCTATATTGCTGCAGATGAGACTGAGATCTGCCATATTTTGGAGCATCCAGGCTTGATTCCTTTTCTCTGCTCAGGCTTCCCTAAAAGCCACAGCATGATCCCTGTACAAGAGGGGCTGCTTCTGCTGAGCTTAAATGTGCAAAGTGCAACACACAGAGCTTACAGCAGTGCCAGTGACCTGGTCATCCATGTTTTCTGAGGTGCAGCAATAGGGAGAAGGAAAACAAATCCACATTAAGAAGATTCTCTCTTGCTCTGGTTTGTGTGAACTTGGACATCCATTGACTGGCTCTTTTCCATCTCTAGGGTGCAGATATGCTCCCATGTGCCACTAAGAATGTGGGAAATAATGAATCAGTCCATGTATATAGGCAAGGCCTGATATTGTCTATGTATTCCACTTCTTTCAGATGGATAAAAACAAACTGTGGTGGGAGAGAACAGGTCATTTCTTGAGCCAAATTCCAGATGTTTTAAGGCAACAGTGAAGGATGCAGAAAACTACAGGGATGCACTTTGCATCCCAGATTGGAGTGAAATGAACAAGTCCTTCAATTTCTTTCCATGACTCTTCGTCCTCTCCTATTATTATATCTTATCCTCTGACTACAGCAACAACAAAAAAATTGTCTTTGATATATTTGAGATTGTGGTACGTTGATGGATTTCGGGCAAATTGTTAAGATGGGCCTTGATAATGCTGTAAGATGTAAACGTGCCTATACTTGCAATATATGAGGTTTTACATAGTTCCTACATTGATTCCCTTGCTCCTTTGTCACCTCGACAGAGACCCACTCACAAGGTGACCATGACAAAAGTGTACAATGGAGAGGGGGATCCCTTCCCCCTCCCTCCTGCACTCCTTTACATTGACCAAATGTCTTTCTAAATGACTTGCTGAGCCAGGCTATTCTTATATCTTACATATAAATGGACTCTGTCTTACAACCAGAAGATTCAGGGGAAAAAAATTTCAGCTCCCAATGTGAAAAGATTAAGGTCAGTCACTTTGCACTACAAAACCTTTTCACCAGAGCAGCATAACAAAAGAATCCACGAGCCCATCCACAACATGGTTTATAGCTCCAAGAAAAACAAGACAGTCTACAACATCCTTTTAGGACTGTACCACTTCTTTATAGACTCACAACAGAAACAGCTGGGCTGGGGAAGGTGATATTAAATAGGAAGAAAAGCTGACTTGCCTCCCTACTTCCATTTACTTACTGGTATTTTTTTTTCTTAGGGGGAGAACATACGCAGTGGTTTTAAGCATGAGAGATTCACATAAAATGTATCACACTTTGGATCACATTGGGTCACCCTGCAGCAACTGCAGTGCTACCTGGGACCCAAATCCCAACAATGGGTGGCTCTGAGTCTTCATGCCTCTTTGTTTCCTGCATCAGTGTCAAAAAGCAGGCAACAGAAGCTATGTGGCTCAGTACCTGTGCAGCACAACACGCTCCTTGGACTGCTGCAGTTTGGAAATGCCATTCATGAAGTCAAATGCTCTTAACAGATGTTTCAGCTTAAAGATAAATTAATTTTATTTGGCACCGTGGCCCAGCCAAATTGCACTTCTTTCAGTAGACTTCATTTTGGCAAAGCAATGAGTATCAGAAAGGACTTACCTAATGCATAAAAAAATCTATTTAAATTTATAGACCATGCCAACAGCAATGGGGATCTGGAGCGGAGTTTGGTTAATATAGATAAACTAATGGTGGCCAGAAGGGGTAGCATACAGCAGTCATCAAGCATGCCCATGGATTTGGAAGAATTTGAAGATGAGAAGGTCATGTCCATGTTAGAAGGGGGAAGCAAAATCTGTAGAAGGGAAAAGAGACCTATAAACAAAAGAAAAAGCAGCTGTGGTAGGGGAGAGAGAGAAATATGGACAGAAGAGAGAAAGAATGTATGTAGGAATGGAGTATGTATCAGGGAATAAATGCTCCAGTGTGCTTTTTTTTTATGTTCATAACAGCCTACCACTCTTGGAGTCAATACAGTTGTATTATTATCATTAGTAGTATTATTATCATTAGTAGTATTATTAAGTCAGTGCAGAATTTTAATTGGACCAACAAGGCAAAGAAGGTAGCAGGCAGATACTGGGATAAAGGGGATTTTACTTAACAAAAAACACTTCTCTTTGATTTTGTGATACAGAACAAAGGGTGGTCTGAGCTGGGCTTCCCTCTGGAGCCGATGGGGCTGTTGGGGTTTTTGTTACACCTGTGAGAGCAGGAAGCTTCCAGGTGCTTTAGCCTAATTTGCCCTCATCTGGCATCAGTTTCAGTGATGCCCTGGGGCAATGAAGTCTGAGGAACAGGAGGTCCTAATCCCTCTGCATTTCAGGCAGAAGGAGAGAAACTGGTTTTCTTTGCTAGGTTGAGTCAGGTGTGGTGTAGCCCTTGGGTAGAAGATGTGGGGTGAAGCAACATTTCCTCTGACCTGCCAGGCACTCTCAGAGATGGATGCCAACATTATTCAGGAGCTGCCTAAAATACAGCAGGTTGGTGGTTTGTTTTAACTACAACTAAAAGCCTGGGCAGATTACCACTGTTTGGATGGAGTGGGCAATGAAGCACTTCACCAGCTTGCTCAGTGGAAGTACTTCTTATCTGAAGGACTTAGAAGAAGGATTGTATGAAAAAAATGGTGGGTGGGCACAAGTAACAGTGACCAGGTACCAAGTGCTTAATTAAGTGCATGGGGTGTCCCCTAAAGGCCCATCCTGGTCAGTGTGCAAACTGCTCCATGCACTTTGGCAGCTGCTGTTGAACTCTGTGAAGGCAAGATGTGTGTCCATGTTATACCTTCTATGCAGGCAGCTATATTTGGAGCTAATTAGCCTTGTTTAGGGAGTGGTGTTAATATATATTTGTGGGACACAGGATTAGAAAGCAGAAAGCCTCAGCTTGTTGGAAATCAATTTTAATATCCTTATGGCTCTGGTAGTGTAAGTGTCAATATACCATATACATGTCTTACATTCTCTTTTACAATTAAGTTCTCCTGATTTACTGCAGACATGGCACTCAGACTGAAAGAGCTAAGGAGGAGCTTTATCCTCAAGGAAAAGGGGAAAACCAACAATAGTGTTCATGAACTCCTAAGCATAACTGCTTATTTCTCTTCTTTTATGAGTTATTATCAGATTGTGAGTACATATTTGTTGCTCGTTCAAACCTTTCTCTGCATTTTACACTTACACATTTTACTGCAGCTTCTTGGCTTCTCTTCTGAACCCCAGACCTCAATCTGAAGGGATAAATTTGTTTACTGGGATGAGATGTGGATGAGTGAGGTAGACACAGAAACCTTTAAAGTAATAATAATCTGCCTTTTGCATAAAGCTTCCTTCCTATTTGCCAAACATGTGGAAAGAATAAAATTGCCATGAGTTATCCAATGGGCCACAATTAGTCTTGGATTGAATTATGGCTGCAGAGCAAGAGAGAGGAGGAAGAGAAACTGATGTATAGGCAGGGTGGCTTTGGCAGCAGCTGGCAGGGATTCTGCCACTGTTAGGGATTGGTTTGTGGGGACAGTGTTTCACTTTAGGTCTTCTGTGAACCATGTTCACTCTCCTTTCCTTCAGCCTCCAGCTCTCTCTGGAGACTGCAGCATGGGTAGTCACTCCTTTTTTTAAAATTTCTTCCAAACTGGTTTGCACTAGCTCCTGGCCATAATACAATATTTTCTTAACAAACACATGTCATTTTTACACTGGTTAAATGAGGAAAAATCTTGTGCAAAACATATTCTACTTAGTGCACATTTGATGTGTTTTTATAAGTATTTTAAACTGAAGTAATTTTGCAACAGTCTTAGGAAACAAACCAAACTAGGTACAACTAATCTGCACAGATTAATTTTGTTCTCCAGCCCATGTCTGTGGGGTGGCAATCTTGCCATGCTTATTGATTATCAGACAAGACTACTAATCCCCTTAAGGTCATTAAGTGTACTTAATTAAAGAGCAGTTAGCAAGCTTCTCTTTACCAAGTTAATAGTGGCTGTTAAAAGTGATTTGTACATTACCAATATGGTAGCCATTAATCTAAAAGTCAATTTGTCATTTATATTTTCCCAAACAAATAAATTCAGCAGGCTTTGAAGGTGGCTAGAAAGTGTACAGCATCTGTTCTTGCTGTTTGTGTAAGGAAGAAACTCTATTTCTTTAAACTCTAAGGCTTAGGTTGCAGCAATTTCTGCCTAATCTCCTCTATATCTCACTGTCTTCTTCCACCCTGAATTGGCAGGGGGAGGAGAGGCTAAAAATCTTGGGAATATTCAGTTCTGGCAAGCTAGATGAAAGGTAACAGCAAGAAGGAGAAGCTCAAATTAAAGTTCTCTCAGACAGAAAGCGCGAAGCTCTTTGTCTTTTTGACTGGCAATTGGCACAGGAGAAGTGTCAGAGAAGCTTCTTATTAAAAAAGGGGCAGCACTGATCTCTTCTCTCTGGTGACCAGTGACAGGACCCCAGAGAACAGCCTGAAGCTGTGTCAGGGGAGGTTTAGGTTGGATATCAGGACAAGGTTCTTCCCCCAGAGGGTGGTTAGGCACTGAAGAGGCTCCTCAGGGCAGTGGTCACAGCCCAAGCCTGACAGAGTTCAAGAAGCATTTGGACAATGCTCTCAGGCACATGGTGTGACCCTTGGGGTGTCCTGTGCAGGGCCAGGAGTTGGACTTCAATGAGCACTGGGGGTCCTTCCAACTCAGCATATTCTATGATTGTGTGAAAGTCATGGAAGGTGGATGAGGGATCAGTCAGGGTGAGTTAAAAGATAAGGAAAGGGAACCAAAGGTATTGATGATATGGGAGGGTAAGGGAATGCAATGCTGTAGAAATCTGAATTTCATTGGTTTGTGAATATCAGACTTAATTTTTTAATTACTGGATGCAAATATAGATACATATAAGTTTCAATATGATCTATTTCAAGATTAAATGTATAATGAAATACATAATGTTTTCTGGTTCTTAATGCATATATAATTTGTTTTGAGAGACATAAATAAACTGAACCTTCAATATGGATGTTGCTTCACTAGCACAAACTGCTTGCTACAATGCAAGCAAACATCCTCTAGCAAAACGTAATAGGTTTGCCATTTTGTCTCTCCTACAGTCTTAAATATGTAATTTAAGACCAAAAACAAATGCATCTAGTAAATTATGATCTCTCAACTGAGCTCCTTCTAGGGTGCAGCATATGAGGAACACTGAGCTGGGGCTGGGGGTGTAGAGCTGTGGCCATTTACAGCAGAAAAGTTCCTTCTGAGCACCCCCATCCCTGCCTCAGAGACCTCTGAAGAGTGTTTGGGGGGGCTCTTCTAGAGAATTGTCAGCCTGTGAGAAAAGCAGTTGCTTTCTTTCCCTGTTTGACCCAAATAGGGCACTTTGCAGGAGTGAAAATTTAAGTTCAGGGGCCTGAAGGAAATCTCAGGGTGGAGAACTCACCTGTAGAGTGTTTTAGACTTGGGAAACTTGCAAGGATAAAATGTCAGTCATAAAAATATTGTTTTAGCCCATATTAAGGCTCATTTATTTGCCTTCAATATTTTATTTTTCTTCTGTATCTGAGATATATATGTATATAAGTCTTTTACAAAGATAGACCCCATGTTGTAACCTTCTTTTCCCATTAAAAAATGGATTCTATACTTGCCAATGGGATAAAATTCTCATTTTGATCTCTAGATGCAAATATACCCATAAGCCAGGATAAAACATTATCTGTCCTGATCACACAGCCAGTGTCATTCAGTGATAACACCTGCATTTGAGAATTTCTTCATAATATATTATTTTTGCTTTACTAATCAAACCTGTTTAGAAAGTTATCAGGCACCTTGACTTATGGTGAAGGTCTGTCTTTGGCAGAGGTACTGATTTAAATCCTTTGCTTGCTCCAGTATGGCAGCAGGGCTTTCTGTGGTGGTGTTGGAAATTAGACCTTGTTTAAAAACAAAACAAAACAACAAAACAAGTGAAACACACACACACAACAAAAAAAATCACCAAACAAATAAACATCAAATGGGCAAAAGAATTTTGCTCTAGGTGAATCAGTTCTCCAATTAAATTGAAGGTTTGGCTGTGCAAAAAGATAAGAAAACCAGGGTTGGGAAGAAAATTAAAGAGGGGAGAAAATTTGTGGTGGAAGGGAGGAAGTGTGATTTTATTATTAGGTTTTTTTATTATTATTTCATGCTGGTACTAGTGCTGAGGAATGGGTCTGTTCTGTATATGGGTCTGTTCTGGCAAGGTGGAACAAATTGTGTGAAGCAGTGCAGTGCCCACCTGGGAACAGAAGTTTATCTGTGCTTAATACAAATTTAAGAGCACAACCTAGATTTTACATTTTTATTAATTCTTTAGTCAATCACATTAGAAAACTATATAGTAATTATTATTTGTGTGTACAAAGGAGAGAGAACACCTTTAAATTGTGAGGCTGTATTTTCTTTTTTTTTTCTTTTTTTTTTTGGCCAAACCAGCATCTCTCCTGAAAAATCGTTTGGTTCCCACTAGGGTGCCAAGGAGAGGTTTTTCACAGCAATGGGCAGGGACAGCAACAGACTTGAGGCTCAGCTGGAGCACCTGTGCAGTCATCTTAATTTTGAAAATGTATATACTGGTAAATGACAGAGCTCCCTCCCCCAAATACATTTAATCTGGAAATTTCCAAGCAGCTTATCTGCTAACAATCTTTTAATATTCTATTTATTTATTTAATATTGTTGCTTGGGCTGCTCATATAATCAGATAAAGGTCATTAAGCCAAATTTATGATTAAATAGGATAAAACTATTTACTCTCTTTACTCAGCCTATTAATATTATAGCTTATGCTGACTAGATGTCGATATTTCAAATGAAGTTACTACATTTTTCAAATATCATAATTATATGAAAAAGCTATATTATCTCATTGTGAGGATTACTTTCCACTACCTTATCTGCCATAATGTCTGCACATATTGGCCTTCAGATTTCCTCGTGCTGCTAACTGCAGACATTTCTCTAAGTCTCCCATCTGGTATCTGCATTAACCTCCACATAGTTGCATTTTGTTATTTTATTCCTTAAGTCATTGTTAAGGATTTAAGGGACTGTTTGTCAGGCTTTTTCATGTTCACTTGCAAAACAAAGCATCAAGTGTTTTGTCTTTTAATTGCAGCCAAATTGTTTGTGATATGAGACTGTCACAGTGTAAAGCAATTGCTTCATGATTCCAGAATACATTAAGGGAAGCATTTTCTTTCAAAACTCTGTTTGCTAAAATGTAATTGACTTCAGCACCCATCTCAAAACTCTGGATCCTTGGAGGCTTTCTGGGGTGGGAAAAGCAGACCTTGAGGCCACCCTAAGGTAGAGTGCACCTTTCATCTCCTTCTCTTGTAAGAGCTCTGGGGTACTTGGGCTTTTTCAAGAGCAAAGCTCCTGTAGTTTGGGCTGTCGCTTTTTTTGTCAACCTTTTTTTCTCCTTTTAATTGACTATGACCTTGTCTTGAGAGAGGCCTAGTTAGAAGCTCATGAGGGCCACAGCTAATTTGATGGGGTTTGTGTAAATGCAGACTGCAAAAGGAAAGCTGGCCTCCTCAGACAGTCCCTCTTGTCACAGCTAGCTGGCCAGTTAACTCCAGTTTCTAAGATGCGTGACAGAGATCTGAACCCATCCACGTGTGGTAGAGTCCCAGAACTGATGATGTGACCAGGCTAATACAAATGACACTCTCCTAGGGTGGATCCTGAGGTTGAGTCTTGTTATGACATACTAGTGACCACATGGCAGCAGAACATTTAAAAACATGGCAGAAAAACATAAATTTTACCAAAAAAACCATTTTGTGGTAGTCTATTTGAAAGGTTCCCAAGTAGCTACAAAGCAGAAGCATAAACTAGATTTCAAAAGAAAAAAAAAAATCAGCCTTTATATCTTGACATTTTCTTATGACTAGATTCCCATTTCTTCATAAGGATTACTGTCTTGGTTTACCTCCAGATTGTCTGTTGTCTTGACTCCTTTCCTATAGAAACTGGACGGTTTTCTCCTCATTGCTGACTTCTGCCTTCCCCTTCATTCTCCAGGTTTTTGAGATTCCTGTTCTCTCAACAGCTGGTCTCAATTTCATCATCCAAAACTTCATTTCTCTAGGCAATCAGGCAAATGAATTGTCTTCATCCATGTTTAAAACAAATTCATTCTAAATTAGTCTGTGCCCCTTCAGCGTTAATTTTCCATGACTATTATAGTCATTGAGCTTTATAGCATGAACACAAGCAAATATTAAGTTTGGAGGCTTAAATGTTTTTCAGTGAATTTTAAATTGTGGACTACATCTTCAGCTGTGATCTGAGTCGGTAGGAGTCTCCAAAGCCAAGTGCTATATGGTTTTTATGATGTGGTGGCAACAGTGGCACTGTGTTGTCTTCATGCCAGTTGAAGAGCTGGCCTGTAGCTAGTCAAAATAAGTTGCTTCAAATTATGAATACTGACAACTTGTTTTAAAACAAATTACTTGAATTATTCAGCTGTGGAACCAAAACCACTAAATGTATCTAAGTATCACTTCAGTGTAATCTGAGGTTGGCATAAATGAGCTGTTTGCTATTTTGTTCTGGGACAGTTGTTTGAAAATTATTTAATATTCATTGCCGTAGCAAACATTTAAATGTGACATGCACTGAAGAATTTCGTAGCTGATTTGGAGAACCTGGGAATCTTATGCAGCCATAAGGTTTGAGAAGACTTCTGAGATAAGAGCAAAATGTATATCTGACATATGACTCTTCACAGGAGGAAATCAAGATATGAATCTTAGGGCAGCAGGACCAGAAGCAGTGGCTTTGCTCCTCCTCTGAACTATTCTCCAAAGGAACCTCATTTAGGCAGACTAAATTATCCCTCAGAAAAGCCTCACTATCTGCACTCAGTACAAAAGGCATATAAACCTATTCATCATGTATTTAAAACTCTTATAACCTTATTCTACCTGCAATGGCTTAGCTGAAGCTTATTTCACAGTTCTTAACATTCTCCCCTGAACAATTAGGGTACTGGTAAATACTGTCAATCCTTTGCTTAATCTTTCAAGCAAAATGGAAAAGGAATCTATGAAGTATTACTTCAATCTTATGTGTATATTTTGGGAATGTAATATGAGATGATGGAAATATTTATTCCTTGTCAACTTGATCCAGTTTGATTTGGTGATGAGGAAGTTATCATTGTGTGGTGCTTATATGCAGGTAAATTTGACTCAGGATGTGTCAAAAGGCAGTATAAGTGTCCAAAGAAAACAGTTCCACTGAACAGATGTCCTCGTCACAGAACCTGATCCTGTTGGCTTTTTAGAGAGAAGTAAAACACTGAGAAAAGATGGGCTGAGTTACTTCTATAGAGATCAGTCCTCCACATCCAGGCTAAAGTATGTTGGCAACCTGTCCATGGATATGTTATTTCTATTTTCATCTGCAGTACAGTCAAATAGGCACTTGGTATTTCCACGGGATGCAGGGGGAGATTCTATAATAAAAAACTGGTGTTAAGTCTGACAGCTTCAAAAGGAAGGATTTCAGCATCTTTCAAGCTCCCTGTCACTTGCTATCCAGCTGTTACTGTGGACTAACATATCAAACAGGTTTCAGATGGTTTCAGTGATGCTCAGTGTTTCATTTAAATTTGTAAAATCGTGTCCTATTTATCTGACCAGTGGTGTTTTGCATATGCTTTCCATAGCCAGGAGTATTTGGCTTCATGGCACCATGTGAAACAAACACCCTGGAGTCCCTGCTCCTCATGCTATTTCAGCTCTCTCCTCATGTGTTGCTGTTGGTGCTTTAGCTCAGGCTTCCCTGATGTATCAGTGGATACACCCTCAGGAGCTGTGCGTGGCAGGGGGAAGTATCCCAGCTCCTGATTGTAAGAGACTGACAGATTGGTCACGAATGCCGAGGACTAGCAGGCACTTTCTGCACACAGCCTTTATAGAAAATGCTCAAAATAAAGAGACTTGCAGTTGGGGTATGGAGCAGGGAGAAGGCAAGACACTGTATCTTGTCAGCTCCTTTTTTATTGTATTTGCCTACAAGCAGTTCTTATCTCATTTGAATAGGAAAGAGCAGTGGCAAGTGGAGGAGACCAAGCCTGCTACTGGAATGTGTATGACAACGCATGGGCTGTGGGCAGCAAACATTTCATCCCAGCTCTGTTGTAGTTATGCTTTCTTTAAACAGAGGCTCAGGAAAGATTAGGAATCAGCTTTATGAACACAAGCTCCATTTTCACATTAGAGCAGGAATAAGTTTCAGATTGCAAATTTCTGTTTTCTTCCTCTTCTTAATTTCTGGACTTATTTGTGGTTATTATTTTCCTGGAAGTAAAGCCTTGGAAGGCTTTAATTGTTCCACAAATTGAGTATGATCCTTGCACAGGGTAAAATATCACAAAAACATCTTAGGAGCAAGGAAGAGAGGAACCATTTAAAATATCCTAAGAGGAACACAGTGCCTCCTGTAAGTCAGCACACTGTAGGTGGAAAGAATTCTTCATTTTAACTGTGTTTTTTGTCATCTGTCATTTGACCAGGAGCTGAGTCACACTAATTTGAGAATCTGTCAAAAGAGAAAGAATTCAACTCCCAGTTAGACACATAATTTTACTTTGACACTGAACATTTCAGCAGCTGAAATGAGAAAACAAAACAGAAAACCAATTCTTTAGGTGGGTAACCTGAGTTATCTTGGTTTGAGTCATGCTGGAGGTCCTGAGTCAATACCCTGGGCTACCTCCAAACACCTCAAAGGCTTGAGTTGGCTTCAGGTTTTCACAGACTCCACTTCTGGTGTAAGATTTCTCTGAGTTTAACTATGTCTTCCTGGACCATGGCTTCCAAATGAAAATTCTTCAGAGCTGTTCCCCTACAGATATTCGTACTGAATTTATGCTCCCCAGCCCTTCTGAGTAAATCTTCTTGCAGATTTGAGTCAGGCTACTCACACAAGACTGAAAGATGGGAGATAATTCTGTAATGTTGAATTGTGGAGGGAAAAAAAAAGTGACATAACTATTTGCCTCAAATTTTGTTGTTCTTGATACCCAGGCAAACAATGCCTTATAACTGTATAGAAGTTGAGAGGGATGGATCAGAACAATGAACTTTCTTTTAATATGCTAAACTATCACATATTGACCTCTGCAGGAGGTCAAGGGCACATTTCATGATGAAGAAATGTGATTTCAAAAGGCACTTGCTATAACTACAAACTGGTGGCTTAAGTCTGCCCCATGGAGACCAAATACCATTAGAAGTGCAATCTAATGCTCTGCTCATGACCTCTGCTAAGGTCCCAGATTTGCTGGGCCTCAGAAATACTACACCAGTTTCCAGTACTTTTACCAATATGTCTAAATATCAATATTTTCATAGTTCCAAAATATGTTTGTCCTTTACAAAAAAACCCACCAAAAAAACCCCAAAAACCAAAAAGCAAACCAAAACAAAAAAACCCAACCAAAATAAAACCCTTCAGTTTACTTTACACCCTGATTTTAGGTAAAAACAAATGTGCAAAGACCCCAACTGGAATAAGAAAATGAAAAGATGGCAACAAATTTTGATGGCATTAGAAATTTTAAAAGCATTTTCCTTAAGTGGGCAGGGATTCTGGTTGCAAGAATAATCACGAAAGCTTGTGTCTATTCTGAAATCACTTATATCTGTATTTTTTTGTTTAGAGAGAAAATCTTCCCAGCAGGATGGGAATCATGTGATATAGGTGATCCACTCTCTGCCCACAAATAATGAACCACCAAATTGTCATCTCTTCATCTGAACCCTGATGTCATTATTACCTCTCCTGAAAAGTTAATAAGCCTCAGCAAAAGATCAAAGTTTAGTCCTCACAGGATGGTTGGCAAGATCAGATCTATGGCTGGGATGGATATCAGTGAACAAGTTTATAAGATGAAACACAGCTGAAAAAGTTTAAAGAATATAAAATTCTATTTTTTTGAGAGCCTATTATCTCTAACTGAAAGTAGGAAGGAGTATAACAAGTCATCTGTAATTAATAACAGATTTATTTCTAGGCTGCAGTACTGAAGTCAGTGGTTTTGTTTTCTTCTAAATATAGCACCTTATGCATGAGACTTTCAAACACTTGTTAATTTCTCCAGTTGTGTGAGCACGAGATTACTATGGACATAACTAGATAAATAAGTTAAAAATGAAATAATTCTAAAACTGAAAATAATTCCAAATGTTTAAATATTCTAAAGTAGATGAGTGTCAAAAGGCTGGATGTACAGTGAAATGCTTAGAAAACAAACCATGAAGCACACATCAGTAATTTATATAACTCAGTTAATTTTGAGTAAGTTTTAAAAAATTTTAAGGGGAATGTTTCAGGGTTTGGAGTTTTTTTGTAAACAACTAATTCTTGAACAATTGGTAGAGATTAATGGAAAAATAATTGCATTCTTTTGGAAATTAATTTCAACAAAAGCAGTGTGTATCCAGAGGATTTCTGGAATCTATTTTAATGACTAGGAAGTAAATTGCACCTTTAAAACATGCAAATAAGGTGTTTCATTAATAGTCATCTTGGCCCTGAAAACTGGACTGCAGTATGAAGCCACTTTCTCATTTACACTGTTATCCTCATGTTATGCTGGTATCCTTAGTGTTCCCCAGTAAAATTTGTATTAAAAATTAACATCAAGCGTGTGGATGATGACAGTAATTACTTTTCTCTATCCCAAACATCCAAATGCTCGAAAGGCATAAATACAGATGTTTGCGTGATTTTTGTCAAGGTGTCCTTGAATGAGAGGATTTAAACCTCGACAGTGTTGCTTGGGCCCAAGCCAAGTCATGTGTCCTCATTGGTCTTGAGGCTTTTCCTGTGAATGCAGCTGTCACTCTCCTTTGCAGAGTATCCTAATGGAATGAGACTTCTCTGTCCAGTCCCTGTCTAAGACTATGGATGTGTAGCTGAGGCTATAGGAACCCCCAGCTATTTAGCACCTCTCACTTGGGCTTGATAGTTTTTCATTGCTCTGAGACCAACCCTGCAAAAAAAACCCTCTTAATTTTGTGATTTACAAAATTATGTATTAAGAAAATTAGCTTGATTAAAAATATACACATATATCATACTTTAAAAAAATGTGCAAAGTGCAAGGGGATCACTGTCTGCTGTATTTGAACCTTCTCTATATGCATAGGCTTCACTGTTGTGGCAATATTGATAAAGCTAAAGCAGTGCATTCCCCAGTCTTCAGCTGTATCAGTAGAAGCATATTGGTGCACATACAGCTTGTTTCCCCTCCCTTAGGAGGACTGGGATATTAGGATTTACATTTCCTCAGGGATCTTACAATTGGACTGTGGCTGTACCAAATTGCTTGCCTTTTCTGCATACTCCTGATGAAAATTGCACTGACATTTGAGTATATTCATTAGGATGGTTGTGAAAATGCAATGGTAATAGTGCAAAGTAGTTCTGCCTCTCACATGACAAATGGAACACATTTTCCTATGGTTTTGTCTGTTTAATGATGTCCTATTTATCTTATGCACACATTCTGTCCCTCTCCCTCTGTTTTCTGATGTATCAGTTAAGATCCTGGTCATCATCTGCTGTGCCTTGTCCAGGATTTATGTGTAATTGTGGACTGAGTACAGCCAAGGAGAATGTAACGTGGCTGAGTTCTGCCTCCTTTTCCATCAGTGGTATAACTAATTTAGGTAACTTCCGTTGACTTTGCTAGCAGTTTCAAATTCTCCGGGCCTCTTCCCCTCTAAAGTTTCTGGGAAGGAGGAGGACACCAGGAATCATGATATCCTGAAAAGTTATGTCTCACTCAACATAACTGGTTCAAAGACTGCTGTGAGCCCTGGCCTCAGAAGGAGACTTTAAAGATCAAATAAATACACAGCTTGGGATATGTTTCCTCAAAGCAGACTGAGACCATCCAAAAGCATTTAGAAGGGATGATCCTGTTCTTGCCAATATCCTTGTACCCAATTTTGGCACTCACTTGACTCCTTGGTGAGTGGATTCAATCTGCTAAATCCTCTGGGCGGAGTGGGACTGCCCATTTGGGCAGCAGTCAGCTCTTAGATTCGTTCTGCTGCATCCTCTACCAGCACCCTTTCCCTCTGATTATCCCAACGTGCTTCCTAAGCTGTATTCTTGTCTCCCACTGGACTTGCTTATCAAGCTTTCTAGACCTACATTCATTCAACTAGAATGCAGTTAAATCAACATTTCCTCACAGAGCTGCTCCCCTGGGAGTTTTGTGGACAAAAGCAGAAGGTCTGTTTCATCTGCAGTCACTTCTCTTACTGTGGGAGGCTTCTCTGTTTCCATGTGCTGTCACCCTGCACTTGGAAGGAATTTCTAGCCTTTCCCTTTAGAGCATCTTCACCAGCAGAGATGTAAATCCGTAATTCCTTGCTGTGACTGTTAGCGTATATTTTCATGTTGTTAATCCTATTTCTATTTTAGTTGATCATATAGAAAAGACTTATAAAGTGCAGGGTCCTACTATCAATTTTCTTTTGCCATGGGATATTAATTACTGACTGCCCTCTAACATTTCACAGCACTGGTCCGTTGGAGAATTTGGCTATCAATGCTTCCAATTTTGGCTTTTAATAGTAGACCTCTTTGTTCATAGCTGAAACTAGATTTACTGCTAAGTTAAGCAGTTTCTTGAACTTATGAAAAAGGGTTGGTTTTGACATTTGACAGTTAAACCCAGAAATTTTACTGCACTTGATAATGCTTTGGCAATTTGTTCCTTTCTGCACGTCGTGGTGCTTTGCTAAATTCAGCATCAATGTTCTCAACCTGTAGATAAGGAAACTAAGATACAGACATGCAGTTACTCATTTTTTAGCTCTGATTAGAACCTGGATTTTCTGGCTGCTTTGTTTCTTCTTTGAATAGCCTCTTTTAATCTAGCATCTGAATTTGTTTTTTTTTTTAAAACTAGCCTATGCTTATCCTACAATTCTAGAAAAGTATGAAATCCCACAGTACATGCTAATGCTCCTCAGAATTTATGGTATAGACTAAGGTGCACAAAATGTCTTAATGCAAAAATGTGTATGAAGTTACAGCAGATAGACTTGTTAAAGATAACTGGGAATAATGAACATCTCCAAGTTAGGGTGGGGAATAATGTTAATGTGTTTCACAGGCAGAAGTGTAACAAGCTTAACTCAGCGGTTCTGGGGAGACATCTGTCTCTTTGAATGTAACACAGTTTTAAAATTATTCCTGAAATAAGAAGGTGCCAGGAGCAGAGGAACCACTGCTTTAAAGAAAAGAATGAGACTTCCACAGGCACTGCATGCCTTTGAAAGATGGCATATAATACAACAGGGGAAACTCTGGGGCGAAACAGTAGGGATGGTTCTTGCTCTGTTTTGGTCTGAAGAGGAGAGAGGACCTGAATTCAGCTGTGTGATGCTCCCGAGGCAGCCATGTCCTTTCAGGGCTGAGGGTCTTGGTGGCTGGGAATGGGAGGATATGTTTGGGGCAGGAGCATATCCTTGGGAATGATAAATAGGAGATGATTTTTGTAGTGATTTGCAAGAAGCAACGGGAGGGGCTGTGAAATAGACATGCATTTAGAAGCTGAAGGAGAAGGACATAAATGCAGGGGTTTTGACAAAAAAAATATTATAAATATAGGTGAGGTATTTTGAGAACTGTGAAACAGCAATTTTTAAGAAGAAAAAGCATAAGTTGAACATTTATAGGAGGAAATGGTTATGCTCATGTTGTAGGATGCAGTCTTCAGTTGAATGCCAGGTTCATCTGTTTTCAGAAAACTGCCTAATTATATGAAACTTGGCCAAATCCTAATTTTTGCTTGCTGACTGGTCCTCCTAGCAGCCATGAAATAGGGGAGTATAGCAGAAGGTCTAAAGGAAAATGAAGGGTAAAGGCAGGGATTTGGTTGGGAGTCTGAAGACATTGTTGATTGTTGATGAAAACAAATAATTGATTAATTAGGTACAGATAACCTATCAAAAGAGTTGAAGGCCAGAAGATGGATTGGAGAATGTTTTATTTTAAGAATGGGCCAACAAAAGAGAAATTGTTACTTGGATGTGCCCTGTGCTGGTAACTGCCAGGAAAGTGTATGATGGTTTGGGGTTTGAGGAGGTGTGGAGGAAATAAAAGATACTGTGAGGAGAGAAAAAGTCAATTATCAGAGCCCAAGTGCTCCAACTATATAGGATGGCCTTACCTGCTTGGACAGACCATTATTACAGCCTCACATGGTCATTGGAAAGAAAGTCTATGTAAAGAAGTCCTTGCAGATGTTTCCTTTCTCTGGATTCACCATATGGAGATGTACACTGTAGCTCCATATTTTCATCTGAAGGAAGCCTGTAAAACTCGTAGCCTAAAAGGGTCCTTTGTTTCTGCCTTTCTAGTAACAAAGAAAGTTTTTGGTGCTAAAATAAGTGGTGTGATGTAGTGTACTTCTAAAGCTGTTAAAAGGCTCTTAACAGCTCTATAAAATACTTGCCGCCTCCTCCTGTGCTTTCAGAAAATTTTACTCCAATATTTATTTCGCTGGCTTATACAGAATTTCCTCCCCTTTAAAACTAAAGTTGTTAATTATTTCTGGGTTGTCATGATCAACTCCCCTCCAGCTATTAAAATGTACTTGCATTGTAGTTTTATTATTGCTTGCAAAATATTGGAAAAAATAATTTTGGTAGAGAGTTGAATTTGAAATACATATTGACTCAGCAATTCAAATGGATCTTTTATGTTAATTTCCTGCAAATATTCAAATGGTGGAGTTTTACGGGAAAAAGCACTCATAAAAGCAAGTCTGTATGAATATTCACTGAAAGTGAATTTTGAATGGTACACTTGAGCCTCATCTTCAAAAGTCATGCTGTGTGGGCTAGTTTACACAGGTCACTTCACACTATAAAAATAGTAGCATTCAACTAGTCAGCACTGCACAAATAGAACTTAATATTGGTATAAAGTGTTTGCAGAACACAATACAAAAGCAAGATTTCAATACACTGCGAAATTCTGCATTTTTCAGCACTATTTATGAACAGAAGAAAAGGCAAAATTGATGAACAAATTAGTTATCAAGACTTTGCTCACCACTAGTGAAAATATTTAAAAGCAATGTTATGGTTCAGAACACCCATGGTGTTTGGGGAGGCAAATGGATTACCTGAAATTCTACTTCAACCATCCCAGAAATTCTAGAAAATTTTGTCATTTCATTGTGTGAGTATAAAACACATATATGTAATTGTGTACTGTTTGTGCACACTAGCTTTGTAAAATTGGAGCTTTGAGTAAGTATATTGCTGTATTTCCTTCATTCTTCTACTTTTTCATCCTACCAGATGATCACTGTTACAAAGTTAAGCACATTGAAATTTGGCAATGGTCTCATTAAGCTTGCCTTCTATGCAAACTTAATTAGTTACTGTGGTTTTACCATCTTCAAGAAGATGCTCCAATGAGCATGTGCAAATAGGTATTTTTGAGGGCTTATAACTTGATTTTAGGAAGATTACTTCTCATATAAAATTTTTGCTTCAGAGTATTCTAACTTTAAACATGTGATCTCCAAATTTTATAGTCAAGGCACAGACTGCTGTATAACAAACCAGGCTTTATGGTTTCTTTCCCTCAGCAACCTGTCCTGACCTCCTAGAGCCTCTGTGTGTGTCCTGAGACTCTCTGCTATCCACAGGTTAAGAAAACAACTGCTATGGAAAGCTTTTCTTTTTTTTTTTTTTTTTTTGATAATGCTATCTGCCATGGATAGGGTGTTGAATCATTAGGATCAGGAGCCCAGTTATCTCACAACTTTCTGATGCAGGTCAGATTCTCCAGTGGCATTGGTGTTGCTTAGAGCAGTCCAGGGGCTAATGAAAGCTTTCTCTTCTGATGAAATGAACAATTGTAACTAATCAACATTCAAATTATGTCACTTTCCTTGTGCCACAATGCTAATTCTATATAAATGGGAATAAGGCATTCTTCATGAGAATTTATTGCATAATACTAGCACACTTTTTTTGCCTGGTAGGATTCCCTTTTCTCTTATATATACATTAAAAAGCCTTCAAAAGATTCCTGTGAATAGGATCTGTATGTGCTGCAAAATCACTCTCAGGTTTTTTTTTTGTTGTTTGTGGTACAGTTTACTTTGCATGCCTGTTCCTGGTTGCAAAGGCCTTTGTATGCTTTCTCATATTTTAATCTCCTGCAGATAGTTTATTGATCATACTCCTGATGAACAAAAATGTAGTGATCCTTGACTTGGGTAATTGTTGGCCAGCAATGCGGTTTTGCAAGGCTTGTGCTACTGACTTGCATATTTGGGTGAAATATACAAAGGGAAAAATTGTCATCTCTGCTCGTTATTTTGGGAATAGAGGGTGTAACATGAGTCAGGGCCACTTTCCCAAACTGAGCACTACTGAAATATGCTACAGTCTCCCTGGGAGGTGGTGAGGCTGTCAAGTATTTGCAGAATATAACAGGAAGTGCATTTTGGGGTGAATGTACTCTGACTTTCCTTTCAGATAGCAGTTAGACCTAAAAGGATTCTTGGACCAAGGCGTGCTGGTTGCTAGAAAGGGATGTGAGCAAGGAAAACTTGATTTTATTTATTTATTGATGTATTTTTTTAATATTTCACAAGTGCCAAGAAATACACACAAGCCAGTCTGGTGTCTTTGGCCACTTGGTAAATTCCCACCTTTGTCAGGTGAATGCTCCATGCTCGTAGCTGTTCCCGTTGCTTGATGTCCTGAGATGGTAGCTAATATCTAGGATTTTATTACCATATTTTCTGCCTGTTCTCACTCCCATGTGTTCCGTAGGAGCTGGCTTGTTCTTGCTGTGCCAAAGCTGTGGCCGTCGCACTGTCGATGGCACTGTGGTAGCACACGGTGTAGCTGCATTTATGTAGACATGCTTTGTGGGCTGAGTTCTGGCACTGGAAACTTCCCTCGGACAAATGTTTTCCCCCCAGCCTTTCTGTGGTAAACAAAATTCTTTACATTTGAATACTTGAGGGCATGTAATTCTGACAACGGAGCTACGATGTTGAATGACTACCAGAACATGAAAACACTGCAAAGTGACTGATAACACTTCAGCAGGAATTACTATTTATCTTTTATGACCTTAGGAAAAAGATCTGTATTAAAGCAGAGATGTTCCAGGAATGGTCAAGGAGCTTGTTTGATGCGGGATGAAGGGCTTGTTAAATTGCATTAAGAGTTATGACAGAGAATGAATTCTTACAGTTGTGTATGTTGCCAAAGAATTTTGTCACTGTGTAGCCAATAAAAGTCCAAATATGCTAAGGTGACAAGTTACTGGAGGCAATATCAACGAAAGTGTAGGGAAAGATACCAGCCAGGCTGCAGCCCATGCAACTTCCGTCACACAGATAAAATTTATAGATGCTCCATACATCCTCCGGGGATGTGTTAATTGGCGCTTCTCTGTCCCGAAACTCCCGTCAACAAGCCGCTGCAGCTCACCCACAGCTCTGCAGCAGTGATGCCCGCTCGGCAGAGCGCTAGCCCGGGACACACGGGGCTCGGCAAACACGCTCCCGGTGTGTCCCCGCTGCCGCACCTGCGGGAAGCCAGCCCGGCGTGCTCTTCCCCGCGCTGCCGTGCGGCTCCGCCGTGCCGCAGAGCTGCGGTGCCGCTGCCGGGCCTCTCCCGCCGCGCTGCCGCTTTAACGCCGGGCCGCGGGGGGGCACAGGCCGCGGCGTTGCCGGGCGACGGCGGCGGTGTTGCCGCGGGGAGCGCCGGGCTCCGCTGGCTGCGCTGGCTGCGCGCCGCTCCCGGCCGGGCCACAGCGCCGAGCCCTGCCTGCCGCCGCTGCCCCGCCGCGCCCCGGGCCGGCGCTCGCTGTTAGGGAAAGCTGCGCACGGGACACGTGGGGAACGCGGTGTTGAGCGGCTGTGCCGAGCGCTGAGAGGAGCGGGCGGCGGGGTAAGGTGCGGGGAGCGGCAGGAACGCGGTGTCCCTCGGCGTGCCCGGGAACAGCGCGGTGGGATGGCAGCTCCCGGGGAGCTGTGCGAGCTGGGGTGAGCGCCAGGGGGCTGCAGGTGTGAGGTCCAAGCAACTCGCCTGGAACCCTCCGGAGAGACTTTGGGAGGCCCAAAGTTGCATGGCCCGTTTTGCTGCCGTGTCCCGTGTGCCGTAGTGTGACACACAAAGCCAGGTGACGCTTTGATCCGGGATAAACTGCGCTCGGCCATGAGCCTGCGCGCCCTCCAGTCGGCCTAATCCCATGGCCTTGCTCGGAGAGATGACTCGGCCCTAGCCGGCAAGGGTGTGCAGGTGCATTCCTCCAAATTCCTGCTGGCTGGAATTTGGACAAAGAATTCAAACCCTTAACATCCCTATCTGGGCATCACCTCTGTTGGTGCGAGAAGAGCAGGTTCCTCCTATGGACTGTGTCTGTTTCCTGTGGTTTGCAGATCCCGGCTGTCACCCACGTGCGTTTCGCTGGCCAGAAGACGTAGATGTCCCTTGCGACTGAGTCCTTGCATGGGCGTTTTGAGGATGAAACGCTACATAAACTCTTGAAGCACAGCACCTGAGGACATTGCTACCGACATGGACATCATTATTTATTTACGTTTGCTTTAATCAGGAGGAGCTTTTTTGTAAACATGAATTGCCAGGCTCTTTCCTTGAGATGTCGTTTCTTGTTTCATGCTATTGAAACATTAATCTTAACTTATTATGACTCCCTTGTGTTGGTCAGCTCTCAGGGACACTTCCCTAGGCTTGAAAATGTGGGAGCTTTCAAGAACGTGTCAATCGTGCCAACTCAAGCCACTTGTGGGCTGCCAGACCGAAGTACTTTTTGTCACAGCTCAGTAGCTGTTCAAAGTATTATATCCTGCACTCAGAGGTTTTGTGTTCAGGAATGTCCGTATAGGTCGTCACCTTCGTCCTACAAACGGCTTCTTTCAGAAGGCCTTGGTACCTGTGTCACAGAGGACAAAAGGGACTTGCATCCAGGGTCCTCCAGCAATGCTTCCAGTTTTATTTTTCATAATCACAAGGATTGCTTCTCTACTCCCCGTTCTCCAAGGCTTGGAGCTTCATTTACGTTAACTGTATGGTTGAAACCTGAGCAAGAAGGTGTAATGTAAGTAGTATTGAAGGTGTTTACTTTCCTGGTGCTCTTAAAAAAATTGATCGTTGTAGTCACGGTCATTATTAGCAAGCTATTTAAACTTTTAAAAGGTTTGGTGGGAAACTGTGACGTTTTTAAAGCCGTATTTAGGTTGGGGTCTTCCCAGATGTCAAGACAAGTGGCTTCAGTTTCAGTGGCATTGACTCAGATGATAGTCCAATTGCTTTCAGTATTCAGAATTATTCATAGATGATGTGCATGTCTATTCTCAGAAAGAGAAATTGGTGTTTCTAATTCACATTCCTTCTAAAAGCTGCTAGAAAATTCTGTTGTCAGAGGGTTGTGCTGTCACTGCTTTCATGATGTCTTTGACATTAGGACTTCTCCAACACGAGTTTGTCTTAAAATCAAACAAGGAAAGCCACCAAAATGTATATTTTGGAGCTATAGAAGAGGGGTTATAATGTTCCTGGAAGATCTAGGGAATGTTGCCTGACTGGCAGACTGTGTTGCTGCTTTGCCAAACAATTCCACTATTCAAACTCTTAGTGAAGTTTCACCAGGTGCTCACAAAATAGAGGTGGCTAAGCATGCTCCCTCACCTATTTGCCTACATGTTGCATTTTAGGGAAATACTGCTGTTAGAAGTGACCTTTCAGCTTGACTGGGCCTTACTATAATGAAAAACCTGCTTTTTGAAAAATGCATCCCAGACCCTGCAAAAGAAGTTCCTGTCATCTATCACAGAATGCAGAGCCTCCTACTCTTTCCTACCTTCATTGTGCAGATCTATTTAAAATAAAGCAAACAAAGAGTATAGTTTGTTCCTTCAGACTGTGTCACAAATGATTTTATACTTGTGTTCTTAACTTTTTCTTAGAATGAAGCTGATGTTTTGCTTTGTTGAGGCATTCTTGATACTTATTTTGCATGCTGCTGTGAAATAGTAACTTGTCTAGGGCTATCGAAATAATCAGATACAGTCAAAATATCTAAAATCGCAATGTAAAGTTACAATATGTTTTATGCAGTGGTAATTACCTTTAAAAACTTGACCTAACTGTAGACCTTGTGATTATGGAGGGGAAATAAATGAGATCTGCAGAGCAAAAGGGACTGTTTGAGTTGGAGTTAAATAATTTCAGCTGGTGGTATGTGTAAAGGCATCTCTGGAGCTTTGGCCTATGGTTTTTTTATAGACAGCATTTTCTGTGTAATGGTTGAATCTTGAATGTCAGAGAGTCCATTTCTGGTGCTGGCCCATGCCCTGCGTTCTTGTCCACACACATGTGGGCACATCCGAGTCTCCTTCAGCAGAGCACATGCCTGACTTGAAGCAGAAGCATCCTGCTGATTTCCAAGCAAGCTGTTGCAGCGATGTGTTGAGTGAGATCTGTAAAACTCTGTTGTCAGTGGGATAGTCTTTGATGCATGGAGCCTAAAACAATGAAATGTTATGTCCTTAGTTTCAAATGATTAAGTGCTGTGAAGAAACCAGACTCTACTGATGACTGATAAGCCATGGACTAGTGTAAAAGATTAGCTTCCAATTGCTACTGTGTTAATAACTACACAATGTACATATTCCTGTTCAGTGGGTTTTATGGATCACTTTAAAATTTAAATGTTTTTATTCAATTTTTGTAATAGATCACTTCATTCTTATGCCTTGTGAGGTTTGCTGCTTCTCAGTGTGTAGAAAAGACAATGGTAAAGCTCAGTCCTGAAAACTGAAGATGTACAACAGTTACTGCAGTGGTCAGGATGATATGCCACTGTCCAGGTGCTTTTGTTTCACTATTCACAGAAATATTGTGTTAATTTTTTTTTTTTTTTGAATAAAAGGAATACTGAGCTCCAGTTCTGGTGGAGCAGTTGTAGCACATGAATAGCCATTGAAGTTTGACTCAGACGGCATCTTACAAAAAAGGAATAATTTACAGGCAAACTAAGATGCTTTCCCTTTTATTATATTGGTTTAGGTAGTCCTTTAGTTTGGCAGATGGAGTTTGACTTACTGGATGTCCTACGTCTTGCAGTCCCTGATGGGGAATTGTCCCTGTTACATGTCATTTGTGAGACCTTTTAAACCCCATTATCACAGCAGAGGAACCTCACAGAACTGGGATGCATTCTAACAAAGTCTTTGTGTTTCACCAAAGCATTAGGAAGATCAGCAAGAACGAGCTGCTCATTTTACCAGTGGAATGATTGAAAGTTTAGCAAGGTATTTTTTTACTGGCATAGTGCTCTTACATCAAGTACAGCAGAGCCTTGTGTTTTGGACATGCCATACTAATGTGTTTTTGTGCTGAATTTTATATGGTCTGCCTGTGAGAGTGTGCTTAGGAAAGAAGCTAGGAGTGTTGCTGTACAGTATCCCATTACATCCTGTGACACTCTGTTAGGCATGTACCCATGTAAGAGAATGGCAGGATTTTTGTTAGAAGTTACTGTGCTAGCTGAAATGAGAGTGATGTGAGCATCCAAGTCTGAAGGCCCTTTAAAGATTGGGGATAAGCAGAGACACCAAGAATTTTCTTTGTCAGTTTCATATTCCAAGTTTTCTTATGTGAATCTGGGAGAGAATACACTTTGATAGCAAGAGAGAAAAAATGAGGTCATGTTACAGATTTATTTGAAGCCTTGATATTCTTCTAAGATGTATAGTAGAGATATTTGTAGGCATGCTTTTAAGTCACTGCATATTGGAAATATTGAAGAAAAGTGAGAGAGGAGTGAGAAAGCATTGACATTTGTACTCCACTCTTTAAATTTACTTTCCCTTTAGGCTGTAAGTGAGCAGAGTTCTTGCCCCTGAATTTCATTCTTGCCTCATGCATCCTCTCTTGCTGCATGTACTCATCAGTCAATATAATTGCCTGCAGTATGCCTGTGTGTAGCCTGTATGTAAGCATTAGCACAATATAGGAAACTGTAACCTTTCACAATGGAATAGGATAAAAATATGAGTAGAAGCTTTGCATATGTGAGTAACCATTCCAGGCAGCTTGTATCAGTGTAGTGTGAACTGGAACAACTGGAAGTCAGATGACCAGAAGATACTGGTGGGGGCAAGAAGCAAGCTGAGACCTTTTACATGCAAAAGGATCAGCAGGAATGGCCTGATTGTGAAGTGGGTAGCACATCTATTTTTTAACTTTTTAAATCTAAAGGACTAAAATCATATGGTGTTACTTAATATTCATTCAGGTGTTTTACATTAGGAATTAGACTGAAAGGGGTATTTGCCTTAAGATACCATGCATCTGATTTTGAACCAGTGCATATGTTCTATTTGCTCCAGTTAATGTGTGGGGAACACCAGTGCAGCCACGTTAGATTCTCTAGAATATTTTTCTCTTTGAAAGCTGACTGAGTGGATTTGTGTTACTTGCTTTTTTTTTGCCTCCAGCCCCACCACTGAGACATATGAAGTCAGGAATTGGCTCTGTGGGGCTGCAGGTTACCCGAACTTGAAAACTGCACAAAGAACAGTGGCTTCTCTCTGTAATCATGGCTGGAATGGAAAATCAAGCTCAGTGTCAGAAGTAATGCTTCTTCCTATTTCACCTGTGTTAGAACTAGTTTGGATTTTTTCTTTTTTATTTTTCCTTCCCTCTTTTCTCTTTTCCCTCTTGATTTTCCTCTTTTACTACTAAGTCACAATTCACATTTGTTCTCTCCAGTTTTCAAAGTGATGTACATCAAGGTCGCTTCCCTTCTTAAAGTCATGACACCTTTGGGGATAAAAACAATGTGGGGATGTTTGTTTTAGATAACTAAAATAAACAAAAACCTGGATTATCCAATTATTGTTTATCCAGGAACTGGGTAAATCCAGTTCCTAAATATTTTGCTACTTAGCTGAGCCTTCCTTCACATTTATTATCTAACAAAACTAGCATGTTTACAAGCAAACAAAATATTGAAAAGACCAGTGGACAATTTATTAAGAAACGTGGTTTTAGTAAGGTTGGGAAAACAGAAGTCTTCATTTTGCAAGGTGTTTCATTGACAAAATTCTAGCAGGCTAAAATAGTAAGGAAGTTAGGAAGAATTAATTTTTCTCTTGGATTTAAAGGTGAATTATTGAATAACGTCAGTATCAAAGAACAGCCTTTATTGATATTTTTCTTTTATAAATGCTGATTAGGTGACGACACTAATCAGGAGATAGTGTTTTATTTTTTTGTTTAGGCTTTTTGGTTGGTTTTCTTTTCCCCCTCTGAAATATGTGTAAGTAAATACTAATCTCATACAAATTTTATATGCTTCTCTCTTGTGACTTAGTGCACTAATTTAGTCTGGTGTAACTGTTAAAATATTTGACTTTTTATGGGTCAGTACATTGAGAACTGTATTTCTCAAGCAGCTCAAATGGGAAGGGTAGAACTTAAAAAATTACTATGTTGATGAGTACTTTAATAAAATAATTGTTTTACAAGCACATGGGGTCTGTGCTTTTTCAGGACCCTTGACATCATGGTGATTGGATTGGCAAAAACATGTCAGCATCTAGAAATGCAAAATGGGTTGCTGTGAATGGCATTCTCTGTACCTTATGTGTCATTGTTGCATTTGCTATTGATGTGTATTCTTTGTGGGGAAGAAAATCCTAATAAGTGACTGGATATCCTTCTTGCCTTGCTCTAGTTCCTTAGGTTTAAGAAAGACTCTGCAAAGGGGTGAGTGTATGGTAAGCTGTTGTTAGGGCTGCCTTACCTGAACAGATCGGGTGGAAAGATGGAAGACTTATTACTAAAGCACTTAATTTGTACTGATTTTTGTGGTTATATTACATTTGCCTTGTTAGACTAAGGAAAACTGAAGTGCTGCCACAGGATGTACTAAGTTGCACAGCTTTGTATGAAAAGTGTGGCAGAGACCTGCACAGTCACTGTGGTTTCTGTCATGGAACCTTCAAGGAGGAGACAAAGTGGACCTCTCTTCCACCCCCAAACAAACTGGGGTTGCAAGCACTCAATAAAAAAGGCAAAACACAATAACCAACCAATCAAAACTCCACAAAAACCCTGAAGCAACCCAAAAACCTCACCGATCAAGACAGAAAATATCTTTGCTAAAGTTCTTTTACACTTAGCACATCCTGTGACTTTCACTGTCACTGAGCATCTTCTCAAGAGCTGTATTTTTAATGTTTATTTTAATACATTCTGGTTAGCATCACTTTACAGGATAGCACCTTGGCAAGAATGTGTATATGTGAGTGCCTCTGACCTTATGTTGTTTTTCTTGGTTATTTCCAAAGGTGTGTGATAGAAAAGGCTATTGATGGGCAGACTGTGTTCAAACTCACAATCTCTGAGAAAGAGACCATGTTTTATTATCGCACAGTAAATGGTTTGCAGCCACCAATAAAAGTAATGACACTGGGGAGAATTCTTGTGAAGAAATGGATTCATCTTAGTGTGCAGGTGAGTAAAATAAACATTTAATATTTGTTGAAATACAATGTATGTGTAAGAATGGTATAAATGTAAAAGAATAAATTGGGGGATGCAAATGATAAATCTTGAGTCACATAGGTAAGGATCTTGATTTGGGAACTCATTTTGAGGCAATTGCTAATTTAACACTGGAAAGAAATGCTGTGCCCCTTCTTCTGAACAAGCAGACTGTACAAAACTAAAAATTCTCACCTTTAAGAACATGAGTATGTGAGGTGAGAAAAGCTTATACTAATATCTTAGATACTTATTCTAAATTACTAATTAGTCTTGGGTCTCAGATTATTTCCTATAGAAGGGAATGCCATTCTCATCTATGCATGCTAATGTACTTACCTTGCAGAGGTGTACCCCATTTAATTTTAAAAACTTCTTACAGTGCACATATATGTGTGAGTTTGTGCAGGATCAGTCAAACAGGTAAATTACAGAGCTATTACCTCTTATTTTAAAAATATGATTCAGAACTGTTAGAGCACAATCCTTGTGTTCTAGAAGTCTTCTGTTGACATAACTTTTTAATAAGTGTACAAATATCCACTGAGGATAAAGCAAAATTGAGTTTGTTAAAATTTAAACTGTATGCACAAAAATCAGTAAACAAACATGGAAGAAATTAAAATTCAGTTATTTGCATGTCTTGTAATTCCCAACAGACACCCTAGTAAATTCTATTTGTAAGCCAAGTTCAACTAATAATTATGAAACACAATTATCAGGTATTCGAATGTTTATCTTCTCCTTCCTTCATTTCCTTTATCTGTTCTATTAAATTTCATTTGGTCTACAACACAATCAAGAATAGTTTTGCTGCTTTCTTGAAACTTGCTAAAAGGTATTGACTGTGATTTGGATTTTTAGTGCTGATCTTGTCACTTGTAAGAAGTATCTAAGCCGACGTCTTGATTTTTTTGCAGTTTTCTTTTTTTCCAGGATAACAGCAGAGTAGTGTGAATAAGATTTTGGCTGTTGGATTAAAAGAGTGACCTTAAGGTAGAACTAATGAACTTTACACTTCAAGCACTCTAAGGGTGCTATATTACTGCTGTTGCTGTCAGCCACATTTTGTACCTCAGAAACTGCTAAAGCCTGGCATAGCCAAGTGAAAGTGAAAGGGCTGGTTAAATACACACACAGATCTTGAATTGCATTACAGAGGAATGTGAAGCACCCTGTGCAATTTGGTCCTTTGTTTCTCTGTGGAAAGTTGTTCAGCTCATTGCAGGAGTAAAGAAATACAGCTTCTATACCCTAAAAGAACTGCCGGCTTAATACCTTTTCCAGATTTCTGAGCTCAGGGTAGAACCTTCTTGTGTTTGGTGTTATTGTAGGATTCAACTTGCCATTAAAGATGATAGTGGCTGCAGCGTGATCTCTTTAGCACTAGGCGTGGCTGTGAAAATTCAGGCAAAGGTTTGTTTGTTTTTAGCAGGTGTCCAAAAGCATTTTTTCTATAAATGGAGAAATAAATGAAAAATGAGAACGTGAGCAAGACCATGCAAAAATATGCAAAAGTAACTTGCATCTGGAAATGTCTGTGTATCACACAATAGACGCTAGGCAACAGACACCATGACAGAGGTGTGTGAAGTATTGGTTACAGATGTGAAACTGAATTTAGAGAGAGAAAAAATGTGGTGGGATGGCAGATATGTTTGGAATTCAGGTGTAAGAGCATATGCCTATTCAAGAATGATAAAAATGAAAGCTAAGTGGTGGAATAGCACCAAATAGTAATTAAATGATAAGAGGGAAGGAAAGCAGAAAGGATACTACTGAGTGAAAATAATTTCTTTGGAATAAAATAATTCTAGGGGAAGAGAAGGCTAGTAAATTAATTCTGCTGAGGTAATCTAGGAATTTAAATCCTTGGGTTTGTATTTAGATGGGTAATTTGTTAGAGGAAGCTACTACTAAGAGCTGTGTTACTGCAGAGACTTATTTTCCAGTTTATAGCTGGGAAATTTAGGTTCTACTAACAAGAGCAGGGCCCAAACATTCCTGTGTGTTCTGCATGAAGGGTTTCTTCATTGAGTAGCTGCTGAAGCAGAAAGTCTGGGTATACCAGCTTTGTTAAGTGATGAGGGCTTTATCAGAGATGTAGGTCTCCAGAATAATGTTGAGCATGCATAACTAGAGTCAGATGAAATAGAAGAGTAAACAGTTCTTTGGTTCTCTAAGTACACTTTCGGGTTTCAAAGAGAACAAACAAATGGAACTATTTTAATAAAACAAGGCGAACTTTGGAGCCCAGAGATTAAATGGAAAAAAGGCCTGGAGGTTTAAAAAATTAATATAATAGAATTATGAGAAATTTCTGCCCTTAGAGGAAAAAAATATGCATATGTACTGCCCAGGCTTATCTGTGTGGATAAGCACCTCTGCAGTTAGAGAGGGCAAAGTGTGTGAGCACTGAGGAATGGGGAAGCAAATTCACAGAGAATGCTGTGTAGGATAGAAATAAAACTATAAAGTGGTTGATCTGAATTAGACTGTCAAATGGTAAAAATTCTTACAATTTTTTTTGTGTAAGAAGGCAAAAGTACAGTGAAAGTATGCTTGAGATTAAGGAAGATTAGAGTAAGGTCCCCAGAATAAATAAATATTTTGCTTCTGATTTCAAGAGTCACAGCAAAACCAACCAGGGTGGCAGAAATTATTGTAGGGAAACAAAAGTGATAATGAAGATTAGAAACATGAATTTGCAAGCTTATTGCGTACATGCTGCTGCAATCAGATGGTCTTTGTCCAAAAGTCCCAAAAGAACTGGCACATAAAATCCTTTGACAAGGAGATATTCTATACAAAGGGGAGACAACAGAAATAGCAAAAGTGAGAAAACCTCATGAAGGAAAGGGGTCTGGGAGGGGAGCAAATGGTGTAAAGGCAGTCACTCACCACCTCCCACAGGCGGACCACTACCCAGACAATTTCTTATCAGCAGGCCACCCTGGAAGTAAAACCTCTGTCTCCTCAAATTCCTTCTTCTACCCTAGATTTTATTGCTGAACATGAGGCTATACAGTAAGGAATATCCCTTTGTCCCAGCTGTCTCCCTTCCCAGTTTCTTGGCCCAGCCCTGGCTCACCGCTGAGGTGGGATGAGGAGTTCAACTGGGAAAGAGAAAGGCCTGACACTGGGCAAGCTCTCTTCAGCAATAATTAAAATATTAGTGTGTTATCAATGCTGTTTTAGCAACAAATTTGAAACAGCACCATACAGGGTGTTATGAAAAAATTTACCTCCACCCCAGCCAAAGCCTGTACCAAGAGGAAGGAAAAGCATCTTGGCAATGCAGACCTATTTGTCTTGACGCAGTGGCGTATAAGGATTTAGAAAAGATCTTTGAAGAAATAGATAAAGATGTGGAGCTAAATGAAAAAGGGGATAAAATGCAGCATGGATTTACTATAGATAGCTCATCACTGTCTAACCTCTTAGCTTTTTTTTGATGAGAAAGCTGATTTTCAGGCAAAGTAAATGTGTCAGATTTCCTCTATCTGGAGTTCAGTTTAGCATTGATGTGACAACCTATGAGAAGTTGTAGGGTCAAAGGGAATGCTCATGGGAAGGGCTGGCAATAGATACTGCTCAAAGGAACTTGCTTATAATCCTGGGGAGGGGGGAGGTGAAAAACCAATTGAATTGCTTGAGAATCAGTCTTTAGACCAGCCTTGTGCTATATTTCTGTTAATGATCTTGGCAGAAGTATTAAGAGTGTACTAATAATACTAGTTGGTAAGAGACATAGAAAGAGGAACAGTAAGATGTCATACAGGAAGAATGGCATGACCAAAAAGACTAGGGCAACTGGCATAAAATAAGCGGTAATTGCTTAAAATTCCTCAGAAAATTTTTTGCAATTCTAGTTGATTTCAGTTGGTGAGGATCAAGTCACCCAGGCTTCTGAAAGTTTTATGGCCTTTCTGTGTGTTTGATCTTGATTTAATGATATTTTTCTCTGTATATTTTTAGGTACACATTAGCAAAAATTCTGAAGGTACACACTGGAGTAAAAGATACATAACCTTAGCTTAAAAGAATCTGATATGCACTGAAGTGAAACCTTAGAAAAATTTGCATCTTTAAATCTTAACTTTTAAATGAATAAATTGAGCATAGCAATGCATAATTAAGGCCAGTTGTTAACCATATTATCTTTGCAAAGTGAAACCAATATCAGATTTATGCCACTTAATAATAGCAGCACCATTGTGTATTTTCATTTTCAGTTTTACTGTTGAGAGTCTTTCACTTTCCCTTTGATACTTCAGAATTTATTTAACCAATTAAGAAGGGTGGAATTTAAACATGAATTTGCAGATACAGACGAGGCTGCTGAAACAGGAGATTCTTTGAGAACATGTCAGATTGATGTTTTTGTTTCATATTTAGTGTCTGCAATTATAAAAATAGTCTTTTTACTCTCCTTTATTTTGCCTGATCATATCTATGTAACTCTGCCATGTTTTGGCAGACTGTAGCACATTAAAAGCTTTGGAAAGTAAGTTTAAAATCTAAATGCGGGGAGGTAACCGTGACTGAATTACTCTCCTGGGAAGAAAATGCTCTTAGAGTGCCTATTGAAATCAGCATTATCATTTCAATACATGTCAAATATGAGTCATTTCCTAGTTTAGGCAAAATTTCTTTATAAATCTTTAAATCTTCCAGTTCTTTCAAGAAAAGGTTAAAGTACTTATGATTTAATGAGACCGCTTTACATCATAACTGTTTGACTATCAAGAGAAAACTTGTCCTTTCCAATTTGTGAAATCCTTTTATTTTCTGCATGAGTTTTTGAATACTTTACAATTTATTTTATAAGCAAAGAACCTGAGACTTGAAAGCAGGGAGGCAAACATTTATTCTATGCACTCTCTGTGTATGTATTACTAAATACGGGGTGTTCTAAACTGTATAGTCCCTAAATTTAATAAGGGTATGAGAAAGCAAGAAAGCATTTTGATTTAACAAACCACTTTGATCCTCTTTGAAGTCATCACTTACTATCTATTAGGAGTAGTTTTTCAGGTCCAGGAAGGGAGTGGAGAGTTTTCATGAATTCTGCATTTGGGAGCTTCTTGTCTATTAATTGCAATTGTGTGTTGAAAATATTTAGGAGGATGCAGTCCACCCATATGGCTGGTGCTCTGCTCCCACCAGACAGTGGAAATAAAACACATGTTACAGTCTGTCATGTATTGGAGAGTCTGTTTAGAGAACTGTTCAGACACAATGAGCATAGAGATGCTTCATCATCTATTCTGCTACATTGCAGGCCATTCAGGTACTGCTGCTGGACATGCAGCCTATGTGTTCTTTGGTATTAGTAAAACCATTTTTTCCTGCATCCAGAGGTCCTACTGTGGTTCTTGCTTTGAGTGGGTTCCCAGATATGCATGGCTTGGTATAACTTTGGTCACAGTTCTGCAGCTGTATGATTTCTCTCTCACTTGTAGTTTCATGTGCCCTTGAGTTGTGTGGGGAGAATCTTTGAGAAGTTGGAAGTTTCTCCTTGTCCTAGCTGTAGCTGTTGGAATACAACACTTAAGATGAGACTTGTTGGGTGCGTCTACATTGTCACTTTTGTGTATGGGAAGAATTCTTGCTGGTACAGGTGTACCTTCTGCCTATTTTGAGTCTTGTTTTACTGAAGAGTCCTACTGATATGCTTCAATTTGATTGCTTTTCGGGGAGACCAAGCTTGAAGTTTTAGAGTGGAGTATCACTATTTAGAGCACTCCATTTGCAATGTGGGCAGAAGGTTCTCCAGCAGGTAGTTCTTGGCACATACAGTGTGTGAGCAGAAAACTGGCAACTGATTCCAACGTCTTTGCTGGTAAAGATGGATCAGAAATATTGAACAATTGTCCGTTTTATGCTGTGCCAGTTGCTAAGTAAATGTTTTCACAAGATACTTGAAACTTTTTTGATGAGTCTAAACACTTCATGAGTACAGCCAAATAGATCAGCTCTTGCCTCTTGCTTTACCTGTTTGGTTTTTTTTTTTTTTTTGGTGATTGTTTTTGTTTGGTTGGTGGGGTTTTTTTTGTTTTTCTTTGTTTTTCTTGGTTTTGTTTGTTTGTTTGGGTTTTTTGGTTGGGTTTTTTTGTTGTTTTTTTGTTTGTGGTTTGGTCTTTTTAAAAGTAATTACTAGATTTAGTTCAGGTTTCTGTAGCTTAAAGACAGACATAAATCAGAAGTCTGATCAAGAAATGGAAGATGAAACTTTGAGGTTGTCCTTTGTGCAGCCTCCATTATTTATGTGTGAACTCTGCCTTATATCTTGTGTTAACATCAGTGCGTGCAGCAAATGGAGGGTGATACAAACTGCATGTGTAGGTCTTGTACAGTGCAAAATCTGTGTCTGCTGGTTTCAGTCCAGAAGTGGAATCTTGTGGTAAGACTTCATGTATTTCATTTTCTCATGGAAGCAAAGAATGTTTCCTGGCTCTGAACAATTTATCAACTTGTCTGGAAAGTAGAAAGTTCTGGGATGGAAGAGGGGGAGGAACTTCTCCTGTCCATGCATCTCATTCCAGTGCTGTGGCTCAATAATGCTCTAATTTTTGCATAATTTAAGGACTGCTCTGTCAGTTTGATAGCTGTCTAGATAGCCTGTCTTGGAGTACAAAAGAAGAGTAGATGAATAGGAACAGCTTTCTTTTAGATGTATCACTGATTTATTTTCTGACAATCACTGGTTTTTGAAGGTTCTTAAACCAGACTGTCTTGAATAGTCACTGACTGATCTGTTTTTAGCTTATTAGTCTTATTTTTCTTATCATTTATATATTGGCATATATATAATTTATATTTTGGCATTGGACTCCTGTAGCAATGAGTTCTTCATATGTAATTATGGCTATATGAAAGTATTCTTTATTATAAATCTGCTGTCTGACAACTTCTTTTTGCCAGTTTCTTTCCCTTTATCATTCTCATGCTATTTGGTATTTTGGTTATAGAACTTGATCACATGTTAAAATCATTTATAAATGAGACTTCTCATTATATTGAAGCCATTCTGCAGTTTGTTCATTCTCATTGATCTTTTCTGAAACTTTTGGAGTTATTTGGGGATGCAAGGGACAGAACTCCACTTGTTATCCCAGAGACTTTGCACCATAAATTTCTAAACAATAAACTTCTGTGGGCTTATTTTTATTTTTTTTTGCCTGTGAGGAATGTTTCCTCTTTGCTCATTAGTGAGGGAATCTCTTCAGTAACTCCAAGACCACTTGAAGCAGTGATAGTTCGGAATTTAGTGTTGTGTTTACATGGATAAGAGTATTTTTCTCATCTTCTACCTTGAGGTTAAGAAGACATTTAGTCTGATACTTTACTGCCTGTTCCTTAACAATTTTGAGATCCTTTGTAACTCTGAAGTAACTTTGACTTCTTTTGTCTGCATGTATTCAATCCGTCTTTTTTCCTCATGAACCATTGTTTTCATGCCTGTACAAAATGTTAAGTAGCAGAGAGTTACCTGGTGATAAACTACTGTCTCTGTGAAATGTGACCATTTAATCTCTCCCAAGTTTGAAACCTTGATAGAAAGCCAGGGTATTATATTGGTCAGTTCTTCTCCACTGACCAATATAAAGATGCACAAAAAAGTGCATCTTTAAAGAATTCAAACTGGATCTTGATTTCCTTCCACAAAAGCCATGTTGGCTTTTCTAGTGTACAGTATTAATCCATGTGCTTTTCCAACCAATTCATCCACTACAGACTTGATCTGATGGATTCTCAGAAGAAATGGTCCAAGACCTGGTCATGCATCATGTCTATAATTTTAATTTCCACATTGTTCTTTGCTCTGTGTAGGGTTAATTGACAATAGGTCAGAGGGTTTTTTTTGTTTCTGCTTCTTTTCTGATCTTCCATTGAATCTGAAGATGATCTTTTTATTAAAAAAAAACAAAAACAAAAAAAGGGCTGGAATACCAGCTACTCTAATATGTTTTAATACAGTTAGCTAATTTACTTTATCAAAATTTGAGCTTTCTTTAAGGCATAGCAACACATTTTCAGTGGTGTGATTTTTGTAATTCCTGACATTCAGGTTCAAACATCTTGGGGTTTAGATTTCACAGATAGACATACTTTGTCATAATTTACAGTCTGTGTGCATGCTTAATTAGGACATTTCTGGTTTAGATACTTGATTTTTTTTTCCCCCAAATTCTTGTTTCTTTCCCAATTTGATATACAAATAAACTGGCTCTATTTGGGTATAGGAGCAGCTGACCCTCCTTTGATTCTATCCGTTCTAGAGAAGAATCTCAATTTGAAATTGACCTAAATCCCTTCTTCCAAGCACTGTTTGTGTGCAGAGTCATGCAGCCTTGCTTGTCTGACCCTTTGTGATACTGGCAGCATTTCAAAGAATGGCACTGGCTTTTATCTTCTGCCTCCTGAATAAAAGCCAAAATACTTTCCTCGCACACCTCTCTCCTTGCTGGTGCTATTTAGGTACATCCTTGCTGTTGACTCTGATTGTTGATGGTCTGTCTGTCTTGTGAGGTTCATCCTCGTTACACCTCTAAGCAAGTCATCTTGTGATATTCAGTGGCAGCATAGAATAAACCATCAATATTGCTCCTAATCTGACATTTCAGAACTTCAGACTTCTGTTTCTTTCCTTTGAAATTCTTACCCTTGAAGTTTTATCTGCAGTACTCAGAGATATATGTACCTTTCTCTTCCAGTTTGATGACCATGTCCCATGAAACTTTTGTAGACTGGTCAAAAGAAAAAGTCTGTCATCTTTCTGAGCTTCTCTAGGTGGCCTGCTGGAGTCTTGATACTAGATAAGTTTCCTCAAGTTGCTACTTACTTGTGCCTTATGTATGTACCTCTTGTCTGTAAGTCATGTAATTATGCATGTAACAGGTTGCATTTCCACTCTTCTGCTGGACTTCTGGCTACATTTAATTCTTTTTGAAGGACCTCTATCCTCTTCCTTGAATTATGTTTTTTGACAGCCTCATATATATTGTTGTTCAGTAATCTCCCCAGTTTTCTGTGCCTTGACTCAAGGGCTGTACTGTAAAGTGTGCAGGACATCACTGTGAGCTTCATAAGCAGCTTCCCCTGGTCATCTCCTGACCCCTCTCTAGCAAAATGTCTTTGAGGCAGCTGCTGCATAAGCTATTTCATTTATCTTTTTCCAAAAATAAACTACCAACAATAAGCTACCAAAACACTGTCCTCCAAGTCCATTTTGGTCTGTGTTCAGTTAACAGCACAGTTTGGATCTATGGCAAAGCTTGGCTGGTAAGATGCTTAGTAGCTCTGGAGAAAAGCAGTTATTATGAAAAATGAAAATTGGAGCTTACAGTGAATTGCCATCAAAAAGAGTGTTGGAGAGTTACAGTACAAAGGAGTAGTTGAATGACCATTTCTAAAGGACTTTGTGATGGAGGGAAGAAAGCAGGGCACAGAGGAGGAGGGAAAGGCCTGAAGTAAGGTTATGGGGAGGAATATGAAAAGAATCAAAGACAGAATTTTGTGGCTCCTTGACCATGAAAAGAAACTAAGCCTTGAAAGAAAAGATGAGACTTTATTTGCAGAAATCCCTTAACTGGATACATGGAACTTTTTGTGGCAAGGCATTCAGAGGGCAAGAATAATTGCTTTCTTCTTATGTAAATCATCCCCCAAAAAAGACAGAGGAATGGATTTTCAACTTTTCAGTCCCAGCAGAGCTGTTCAGCTCTGTTTTGTAGAACCAGTGTATTCTTGCATTAAATTTGGGAATGGCTGAGGAGTCGTAATACTGAGTGGTGTAAAATGGTGCAAAATCTTCAGATATAAATCAGTTTAAAAGACTAGAATTTAATATGAAGCTGATAGTGTAATGCAGGGTTAATAATTGTATATTAGTAACAGCTCCCCTCATTTGTGTGGGTATCTGCTTATTCTTTGACTAGTGAAGCACAGAGACTTTATTCAGAAGGGACATTTCATTTGACATCCACATCTCATCCCTAATTTACGTGATTACAAGTAGTTCGTGAAAATTCTGAATCAGTGGTTTTGCTGTATTTTAAATGGAGGGGGAAGAAAGAAAAAGGGCATTGTTATGAGATTATCTAAAATGTACTTTCTGACCTTTTGTTTCAATTAATTGTGGCAAGTCTATGTAACTGTTTTAGCTACTAAAAAGCAGTTTGTTGAATCCTTAACACTTGTCTCCTTTCATGCTACTGTAGTGATCATTGTATGTTGGATCTGATTTGTTCTGTGACTTGGGGAAAATAGAGTCATTATGCAGCAAGAAAGCAATTGTTCTCCATGCATTGTCAGATCTGATGACTAGGATCCTCTCATGTTTTTTTGTTTGAAACTCATTTACAGCATAGGTGTCACTTGTTAAAGCTGTCCATATAAAATTGATAGCATTTGATCAGTGGTTAAAATAGTAGTTGTAGCGAAGCTTATTTGTTAATTACTTTAGTTTCTAACAGAATCTGTATTTGCAATTTTGAGCTCTTGGCTTCTCTCTGCCACTCCCCTGACCTGATGTGTTTGCTCTGTCCTGAGGCATCAGTAATAGATTGACACAGCTTTACTGAGCAATACAGAATATTTTCACTGGTGCAGTGCTGGCTGGGGTAGAAAGTGGCATAGCAGTAATTAACCATTTTAATACTACTTCATGCTACTGAAATACTTTCCAAGTACTGGTCAACAAAAGATTAAGTGAAAATTGCCAATCTAAAATTGAAATGATTACTCTGTGCAAAAGGATCACTAATCTCTGATTCAACTGTTTATTTTAAAGCAGTGTTTACTTTTTAAAATACTGATTCTTTAAAAATACAGACCATTTCAAAAGCTGCCTCTTTTCACATTGATCTTTCTTTGTCTTCAGCCTGGTTTATCAGATAATTGAGTATGGGTTACATCACTCAGTTTTTAATACACTACTAAAATTACCCCATCTAAAAAATGAACAACATGTATGTTTCTTGTGTGGATCCTTCTGCTTGCTGTCACTTGCATTTTTGCATCTTGAAGGCTTTGTTCATGAAATAGCTATTAGTTTCTCTTAAGCTTGTAAATTGCTTTATGGATCAGTCTGCATTCCAGTCACTTTTTTATTTTGATTAGGGTCAAATTTATAAATTTATATTAATACATGGCTTATTCTTGAACAGAGTTAATTGCTTCAGGAGCATTCCAGGGTTCTTTTCCCCTTACACCCCCCCTTTAAAAAAAAAAAATTATGTTGTTCTTCAGGGAATTCAAGCTGAACTAGTGGATCTATGCACGAAAAGAAAGATTTGGATTGAAGGAAAACCATTTCCCACTGAGAAGGGATTAACATTGTAGGAGATAGTGAAAAAGAAAAGTAAAGGAGGGCAAAGAGAAAAGCTAAATATCTTTTATACAAATGCTAGGAGCATATGTAATAAGACTGCTGAATGGGAGTGACATGTTTTCAAGGATAAGAAAGATATTATTGGAATAAGAGAGACAACCAGGAAAATGAAGGGGGATTTAAAATGCCAAGATACACAGTTTCAGTGAAGGCAGAGCTAATATTAGGCTGAAAGAGATGTAACAATATTGCTGAGGGATGATACTCCGTTTGCAGTAGGAAACACTCCTGCTCTCACCTGCTCCATATTTTATTTTTTTGACTACTTTTTTTTTTAACTAAGTTCAGTGGTTTGCATGCAAGCTAAGGACAGTTTAATGTAGTTGAGATTCTTGGCTGTTGTGCTAGACTTGCTAGTGGTCAGGAAAAAAAGCCCCAACCATAAAAGTATTTAAGACATACAATGGTCCCTAAAAAAGCTAGAACTTTGATTTGAAGAATGCTGGTGTATTGAGATGAGGAGACAGTAGGGAGAGAGATTGTTAGAGATCAGTTATGATATTGACTGTGTTAAAACTAGAAATGAGAGCATGGTTCTCTAAGGTTGTTGCATTTATACTATTAATGAAACAGTGTAGAATATTGTCACAGTTAAGGAAGGACTGTAAATATAAATCTGTATGTGGAGACAAGAAACAAAATCAAATTATCAAAAATCATGAAATTTGAAATGGTTGTGGGGTGGGGGTTTGGGCTAGATGGAGGAAGCAGCCCTAAAGTTATTGATTTTAGCAAAGCTAACTTTGAAGGAAAGCAAAATGCTCCTGGGGTTTTTGCCTGCAATCCTGTGATGAATGGGAAATCCACTCCACACAAGTAGAGAGTACATAGTGTATAAAACACGTAGAGAGGCTGCAATTAAAATTCATCCCAGTTAAGTCAAGAAAAAGAAAGGCCGATATGGGCCTGAGGCAAAAGAAGGAAAGGCAAAGAGACAACTTGCCCCTCCCGACCTTATGCTTTTTCCTTCCCCTTCGCTGTTCTTTACCATTTCTTCTACTGTCCCTTTATCTTCTCCAGCCCTTCTGTTTTAAGATAGTTCTGTCGCTGTGGTCCCCTGATGAGGTTTCTTCCTCAAGTCTCTTGTTTTTTTCTCACTGGGTTTCTCAAAGTGTGGGCATAACTGTTCAGAGTGCTCATAACATGGGCATGAGTCTTTCTCCCCTCTTCTCCCCAAAAACACTGCGCATTCCCTTAAACATATAACTATATATAATAGACATATATTTTCTTTCCCAAATTCTTTTATCTGTATATAGTAGACATAATTTTTTCTTTCCCAACTCCTTTTATCTGTTTGTGAATTTGGGATGATTTAAGTTCACTGTGTAGCAAGAGAAGCTGTAGCTGGGGAGGGCAAGCAAGGGTATGTAACAACTCGTGTAGATAGTGTGGATGTATGAAAATTTTTAGAAAAACACACTCTGCTCTTCTGGAACATCTGCTGAAATGGCAGGATTTCTCTGAGAGACAAAAGTGGAACAAGCACAAACATGGTTGCAGGTGGTATTCCTTTCTTCTGTGCAAACTTAGGACAGAAATTGTGTCTTCTTTTGGGACCCATTATGCAAGTTGCTTTATTGTCCAACCTCCCACATAAACATGTTATCTTTAAGACATCTTGTTTCAAGGTGTAAAGAACAGATGTAAGGAAAAAAGTAAATTTAACATATTTGAGGTCTGAATCTGGGCAGGTGTAAAATGACATTGCTGAAGCTGAAGGCAGTTTGTAGGCAGCTGAAGACCTGGCCCTTAACTAACACAAACAGTCTGAACAAATTTTGATCTGGCATTTTAGTTTTAAAAGGTGGACAAAGATTATAATGGCAGAAGTGGATTTTGGAGAGAGATTTAACGGGGCACTGGTGGAAGATTGAGTGGTCTTTTCCTGTCAGTCAGTCTCTATCCTCTTTTTCCTTTTTTAAATTGCAGTGATTTGTTAACTGCAGAAATTGGCAACAGGCAGAGAGGATGACCATGTGGTCTTATGGCATCCAGCTGATGACCTGTTTCTGAAGATGGTGTGAGGGATCATAAAGTTTAGTTCCATGTGTATTGTGATGATAGTTGCATCTATATTTAAAGCTTTCTGTCACTGAAGCACTCTTGGTGTTGTCAGATGTCTATTGGACTGGATGAGCTGCAACTTCTTGCAATTGAATGTCAATAAGACCAGAGCAATTTTGGTTGATTCATAGCACCAGCTTAAGCATATTCACTTGCACAGATTACATTTGACAGATAGTTACCTTCAGCTGAACTCTGTGGTTAGAAGCCTTGGTATATTCTTGACAGTGAGCTTAGAGCTGATGCCTTATGTTTATTTCATATCCTGTTTTTGCCTTCCTAATACTGCATGTGTATGTCTACATTTAAATAAATTCACAGCTGAAGTACTAGTCACTCCACTTGTTATCTCTGGACAGAATGTTGTGATGAGTCAATTTCAGTATTTAATAAATGGTGGTTTTTTCCCATTTAGGCAGTTTTAATTTCAAAAGCTATCTAATCAAGGATTTTTTTTTAATCAGGAACTTCTGGAAAAGTATCTGTCAAAGTCTAACAACAAGAGGATAAGAAAAAAAAAAAAGGTAGAGGATATAAGGAAAGATGAAAAAGTATTATTCTTTTTGGAATGTTTTTCTAGTATTCTATCAGTTTTCTGGCCTGCAGGGAAATAGTCAGCACGGGTGTTCTTACCCTATTATGCTAGTGAAAGTTAAAATCCTCTGGATTCTGCAACAAGATTGTGCACAGTGTCATCAAACACTGATGTGTGTTAGCATCCCCTATAAATTTTGTAAAAAAAGGCATCTTTCCTTGTCATTTCTCATAACAGTTCTAAAATAGTCTGGGTTAAAATAGTTTAAATCCTTAAATCGGTTAGTTGATCCTGTTTGTGGTGAAATTACTTACATTGAAACTTCATTCAGAACATACTAAAGAATCAAAAGTTTCAATTATTTCAAACCATTTCCCTGTGTAGGTTCCTAGGCAGCTTAAAGCAGCATCCTGAGCCTCCTGATTTCAAAGAAAAAATGAATGATTTAGCACCAAATACCTTGTGCATACAGTTTCCATTCGCTCACAACTTCAGTTTCTGTTCCTAAAGGCAAAGGTGATTTTCCTATAGAGCTTAAGGAGGTTCTAAAAGGGAGATATTTTTTACTTCCTTCTCTCAGTGAAGAATAGGGTTGCAGCTTGATATGAATGAACCTATATTAAAATACTTAAATTAAGATGTTTGTAGTTGCTTATTTCAGCTAGACTGACATGTTCTGGTGAGAGGACAGAGGTGACTTCATAGTTTTGGCAAGAGTTAGATAATGAATCTTGGCCTAGAACAATGTTGGCAGTTCTTCCTTCTAAAAATTACAGAATGATTGAAAGTAAAGGAATATCCCCCAACCATGGATGGTAACTTAAGCACTTTCTTTTGGAAATGGTCATAATAAAGTTCCTGACCATGATTTTACTTATGTTACTGGTGGCAATGAAAAGCCCCAAGCCCTCTTTGTTTTCTTCCTGTAAAATGCTGTTTGTCCTGAGAACCAGAGACGTCTGAAAAGCATTGCATTGAAGCCTCCATAGAAGCCAGGGTTGCACCTTGCCTCTATCACCTTCTTTTCCTTCAGACTTGCAGCTAAGTTGCTTCAAAGGCTTGAAATACTGGGGGGTGAATTTGGGTTTTCTTGGGGACATGGTGTTCTTACAGCTCAAACTTAATTTTTTTTGCCATGTGAAGGTAGGATAGGGTTTGAATATGGAAACAGGAATTTAGCAATGTGAACTAGTCATTTAAAAATAGAAGAGAAAATTGATTTTATTACATGTGTAGCTTTTGCATTTGCTATAAGATATTGGGCAAACAAACTAAAAACAGCACTGAAGATTTGAAACTGTGACAGGGTTGTAGCTGGAGCAGCACCAACCTCACTGGCAAATTTGTCAGGCAGTTCTTTTGCTGGTACAGAAGGTGCCATTTGTCTGTCAAGTGTTATGCAGATAAATTATCTGAGCTGGCTTGTCCTCTTGGATATTATTCTTTAGTTTCCACAGCCCTGCCTCCCACAACCCCCCTGCTCCTATTAACATGGTTATTAGCATCTTTTTTGGTCTGTTTGAGAACAAGTTCATAGACAAATTCCTCCTGACATATCCTTGTTCTCATATGTTTGCTACATAAATTCATTATCTCTTGCCAAGCTTTAGATCTGCCAAGTTCCCTCTGTGTTGTCTCAATTTTCATTCCAGATTAAAAAAAAAATTAAAATGCAAAGCACAAAACAGAAAAAAATTAACTCTTTATTTTAAAGGCTGTAAGCTTTGTGTCTGAGACAGGGAAAAATAAAAAAAAAGGCCACAGAAGACGTTGATGTAAAACATCTTCCCAAACATCTCTAGCAATAATGCGATAGTTCTTGTTCTTGAATTATCTGTTCAGCTGAGGTTTTAAATTTGGGTTAAGCTGCATTAGGTACTTTGTAAGGAGAGCTAAGCAATACAAGACTGTAGGAGCAGGTTCTGTACTAGTGCTGGTGAGTGATGTGTGGAGTAGGAGGTGGTTGGGTGTGACGTGGAATCCTGACTCATATGCGGAGGTTAAACTGTGGAAACCTCTTGTTTTCTAAAGCAGTCATAAGGTGGCTGATAGATTATATGAAGGGTTTGGAGTAGGAATTTGCCCTGCCCAGGACATCCCCAAGAGTCACACCATGTGCCTGAGAGTGTTGTCCTAAGGCTTCTTGAGCTCTGTCAGGCTGGTGCTGTGACCACTGCCCTGGGGAGCCTGTTCAGTGCCCAGCCACCCTCTAGTGAGGAACCTTTTCCCAGTGTCTGGCTTAAACCTCCCGTGACACAGCTTCATGCCATTCTCTCAGGTCCTGTCACTGGTCACCAGAGAGAAGAGATCAGTGCCTTCCCCTTCCCAGGCTGAACTATTTTGTTCCCTGTTTTTATTAATGTTAGAGAAAAATAGTGCTTGCAGACATAGAATCTGCTCCTACCTCTATTTACTACATTTATCACATTGTTTGGGTTTTTTATTGCTGTTGGTTTTCCTTTTTAAATTTTTTTTTAAGTTAAATGTAAATATAGTAGATTAAAAAAAGGAAATAAAAATTAGGAAAATAAGGCAAAATGAGAATAAGGCAGAAATGGGGGCTACTGAAGGAGCCTTTAAAATTAATGTTCAAGGTGTGTAAATCTTGCAATTTATTCTGTGAGGAAAGGTGTAGAATTGTGGCAGAAAGTTATCTGCCATTTCTGATTCATCAGTTTAGGGGTGCTCAGATTTTAAAATATATGTAAAATGTTGCATTGTGGTTTTTGGTCACTAGCTCCATTTAAACGACAGCTGAAAACTTAGATTCATGCTTGTTTCATCCTGGTTTTTCCCCCAAATTCTGTTGCTTAAATCCATATCACTGACCTTTCCTCTTTACAGAAATTCATTTATGAAATATTAAAGCTGTCTGGAAGCCTTTGTAATTGCAGCTTCAGCAAGATTTGCAATTATGCAAGAAAATACTGAAATACATACCTATGTGTGTCTCATCTCTTTGATATGCATAAGCTCTTTACTTTTGCTTTTATTAACTGTTACGCTTCTGCTTCACACCTGCTTTTGCAGAGGAAATATGTGAACCCACATGTCCCCCAGTGGCAGAATATGCTGTATATCTTTATATGAGCAGGCAAAAAGAGCATATTTAGACAGGTTGAAGGTGAAAAAGATTTTTATGCTCAAGTTTCTGATTAGACCATTATAGCAGCATCACTAATTCCCTTCCTTCCATCTATTGTCTTCTTTCCTCTGTTGTCATCAGTGACCACTGTTGATTTGTTGACTCTATTAAAGTATTCAAGGAAGCCACAGGCCTGTCATTTTGGTCATAACCTTAATCTGTTTTCTCACCTTGGGAGAAAATGTGTTAATACACTGTCTGTTTCTATAGAATGAACTCATTGAGAAAGTTCCTGATGCAACAAATCTGCAATACATTTAAAAGGAAAAAAGATTTTCTGAATCTCGGTTATTGGAACAGATAGCAAATTTTGTTTAGCTGGCAATTTTTATAAGAATCATACCAAATTAAGAGACAGTAAGCAATTGTAACGCTGTGTTGTGTAGTAATTTTTGAGCTGGATGAGTTGCAGCTCCTCCTGATTTCTCATAATTTCTGATTTCTTGTTATTTCTGAGTGATTAAGCAAATAATTTATGCTAACTTCTGCTTTAATTTACATCTCTGTAGAGCCTTTGTAACTTTATTGATTCAGGAGTTGCTTTAGTTTTTAAGGCAAGTAAAGGGAGGGGTCATTTCTGCTGTCTTGCTGATTTGGAAAATAAATTTAACTTTTTTTTTCTTTTTTCTTAATGCCTTACAGGTAAATTGTATAGCTACCTAATTGCTTCTCATAAAATACTTTAAAATTCTTCATATTTTGTATCACCTTCTTTATAATAATTATTTATAATTCTGAGTAACTACTTGCTGTTCAAATAGGGCTTATTTTAAGGAAAATGAAAACAGACTTGTCTGAGTTTTCTTACACCTTATTTTTTGTTCTTTTATCTGGAGGACAGTTTGCTTTTTTCTTGTATTTGGGAAACTGACATTGTGTTTTAGTTTGTATTACATTTTTAAATTTAACTTGCATTTGCAAGCTAGCTAGCTAAATTTGCATTTTTAACTTAAAAATTACGTTGGTTTTTTTTTTTTAATTTTGGTATGCAAACATCTGATTTTTGGAATAATCTTGTTCACTGTCAGGTATATACCATAGATCCCTGAGCTGATCCTTTTCCATCTTATTTGAAAACAGTGGTGTCCATTCCATGTACTGGAATGTAATCATTTCCTGCTGTTGGAGGGTGCTTTTTTGGTCCTTGTTTTATCTGTGTCAGTCAGTCCTGCCCCTGCCATCTGAGACTTTGTGTGATGGTCTGAATAGCTGTAAGAGCTGAAGTTGCAGCTCAAGTGCTTGCCATCACTAAATTGGCTGGAAAACTAAGTAGGCCAGGGTTTGTTGGCTTAAATAACTGGAAAAGATTTGTTTTTCTTTCATTTTTGGTGCCAGAGTTCTCTCTGTTGTGGAACTCCTCAGTTATGGCCTGCAAATCTGGGAAGAAATCCTTCTGGTTTGTCTGTCTTGCCAGACGCTGTGATCTAGTTATTAGAACAAAAGATAATGGAAGGAAATGTTACAATTAAACTGTATTTTATGTTTTCTAGAAGCTATGATGAATAAGAGTAAAAAAAAGTATATTCAACCAACAGAAGAGATTAATGTTGTGTAGAAATAGCTCCATTTAATTTATCTGCAATATTTTAATAAATCTTTCCCATGCCAATAAATATTGGAATAGGAAAGATAATATAAAGGGAGAGGTTGTACTAACTGAAAAACAGATGTCTTTGAAGCATATACTAATTACAAATTAAAATATTTGGGGATGAGACCACTGCATATGTTGGTTGTGTGTCATTTAGTGCAGTGAAGCTTTGATCTCTGGTTAGTGATCTTCAGCTCTCCTGTGATACATTTAGGGATTCTTAAGGATTTTTTTTTTATGGAATAGAAAGGCTTTTTCTATGTCTCTTCTTCCTATCGTATTTATTAGAAATCATTTTCCATGAGGTATATGGGTAGTATTAATATTAGGACTGACTTCTAATGGAAAAGTCTTACTAATGCAAAAAGATCATAGTGTTCACTGAAGAAAGGTTCAGTTAATTTCATTTATTTTGGCTGAAATGGTGCAATTCAATTCTACATGGAAGAGGCTAAAATTGTCTAAGTTGCCTTTATATATATGTAACAGGACATTTTGATGACAGGATGATTAATGTGTGTGAAGAAAAAGCGTATGTTGCTTAAGTGGGCCAGATATCACACATGTACATTGCAATGTAATAAATATGTGTGTATTATGTGACAGCCAAAACTTTGTAGTCTCAGAACTCCTCCAAATTGGCTTTGGCTTTGAAAGTGTCATTGTAGTTCAAAAAAGTGGAGGCAGTATAACTGTGTCTTTTACTTGAGATCAAAATCTCTTCTGCCTCTGCGTTAATGATGAGGAATATTAGGCTTAAAAAAAAAAAGCTAACACATTGTTAATTTTTATTGTACTACTACATATTTTTACAATACTGATTATACTGTCTACTTTTAACTATTATACTCTATTTATTTATACATTGATTATACCAATTTGCATTATGCCTTTAGATATCAGTACAATACAAGGCTTATTGGGGGGAAAAAAAAAAAGAAAAAAGCCATGGTATTCTTCATTCAAGGACCTTCTGCTTTTTGCCACAGTCCCTTAGCCAGTGCAACTGCTCTCCAGTGGAGTATTTGGTTGTGATGTTTCTTTTTTGCCACACAGATTACTGCAATACAGTGAAATTAGCAGTTCTGTTAGCACTTAATGCATGAAAATCCTGGCTTTTGTTTACGTGACATACAACCAAGTGGCAAAATTCATGTTAAATTTAATTGTTGTGTTTTCATGGGTAGGATCTGAAGAGCACAGATGTTTAGGTAAGAAATAAAGTTGTAATGCATTTTCTGTACCTATCTCATTTTATTAACTATAGCATGAACACAATCTTATGCCATGTTCTCTGGAATGACCCTGCTTAAACAGGGAGTTTGGACCACATGATCCACTGTGGTGCCTTCTAATCTTACCCAGTCTGTGATTTTGTGATTCTGCAATACTGTGACCCGTAGGGCAGGGAAGCTTTCCTTGGTAAGAAGTGATTTTATTTGGTATTGCTGTCTCTGATGCACAACTTGCTTGTGCTGGAGAACCATAAGAGCTTAATTTGGGATGCACTGAAGGAACTTCCCTCTCATCTCTTTGGCCCAGCACCTCTCATCTTGGAAACTCTTCTGGATCATACCAAGAGTGCCATTAGAGCAAAGAGTATGGATATCTTTCACCACCTCAGTTCACCATCAAATGGATTTTCCATTGCTTAGAATTGGTGTTAGGTTCTATGTTGGCGGAGGCTGATGTAGTTTCAGAGAGAATGTATTTAGTAACTAATCCTTGCCACCTCCTTGAGAGGTGATTTCCTGTATCTGACAGATGGGCAAGCACAGGAGGGTGAGGTGGTTTCAGAGCTGGGATTAGAGTGCTGATGTCCCAGGCTTCTGGTTCTGAGCACTGTGCAACCACAAAGCCAACCTTTCCTTCCCATGCCCTGTTACTCTCTTGGGGAAAATCCCTACTGAACATTAATAATAAGGACACTGGGAAAATAATCCTGTTGTCCTAGTCAGGAGGGAAAGTGTTCTTTAGTTCTGTGCTATTGTATGCAATTTAATGCTAACGGTCAGGAGACCTTAAATAACCACATCAAACAGCCAATTCGGTGCCAGCCCTTCTTATTTAGTTTAGTCTAAACTGACACCAAACTTTGAGACTTCCTCTCCTCCCGCAGTGGAGAGCCGCTGGGATTTTTTATACCACACATGGTTTCCCTCCTACATTTTCCTCCCATGTCAGATATTCATACCCCCTTTAATAACCAGCAGGGGGATCATTACATTGAGCTACTGCCAAATGCATAATGACTGCTGCCTTTGCCTTACACAGTCACTGCACTACTGATACCCAATTCAGCATTGTAAAGTGCTTAGGGCTACCTTGGGGATGTGCTATATTAAACCCAACTATTCTAAATCCTATTTAATACAAAGAGATTGGTGGTGGGGGAGGGGGGAGGGAGATTTAAAATTGTCATTAGTCACCTATTTTCAACAAGTAAAAATACCTGGTCACTTAGGGCCCAATTCTGTCACTCTTAAGTCATGAACAGACCCCCTTATTTAGTATGGGGTGCATGGAGGTGAGCACTCTGCTAGCCACAGGGGGAGGCAGAAATGGGTCCTATAAAGCCATGCCTGAGATGATAAGTTTGCAAGAATCTGATGGGGGTGAGTGTGCCCATTTCTGAATTCCCCTTACAAATGTTTTACAGTGGAAACAGGAAAGCGGAAACATGCTTCATATCTGACTAAAAATAAAGGTACTCTTAAACTTGTAAAAGGCAACATTTTTATTTGAATGATATGACAGAGCTGCCACAGGAGTGTTACCTGCTATAAAGAAAGCTTAAGAATTATTACCTTTATTAGACCAGTGACACTGAGCTTTAGCCATACATTTCTAACTTCTGTCCCTCTACAGAGACAATTTTCTTTTCTTAAATAAACTGTCATGCTAGTGTTAATATATTGTTAGCTCCCTCATACTCTGAGAATACTGCTGATATAAAACATGTATATGTTAGATTGGTAATAGTATCTTTAGTGTAGCTGACTAGAACAAATGTGTTTCCCTCATGGCTGTGCTAATGTGATAAAGGAAAATTGGCTGTTCATCAGCTTTTGGCTGGGTAAAGACAGTAGAGATGGAACCACATTCTTTTTTATGCATTAATACCACTGAGAACTTTTCACTAGTTATATTTCATGTGCAGGCATGTTGTGCAAAGATGTTGTAAAACATGAGATAATGCTACAAATAACAAAGTAGAAAAGCCTGTATCTTTTATGATGATAACAGTCAAACATCAAATGACAGTAACAGGCTGTAAAAAATGTGATGCAGAAAAAAATGCAATGTAACCACAATATATATGTATACTTAGGCTCTTGCAAATAGGGCATCAGATGTTTAGAGGGCTTTGAATTAAAATTAAATAAAAAACTGTTGTATTTAGGTCATTGATGTGTCAACGCAAAAGATAATTTAAAATGGAGAGATGTATTTTGAGCGGTGAAACTCATATGCAATAACTTTTTGAACAAATCTCAAGGCTTAGTAATTATGATAATAGCCTTCAAATTTCCATCAGTGGAAGGGCAATAAATTTTCCTGTCTAAATTTGGGAAATACTGACTGAATCTGGAAATGGCAATAAGGCTCAGCATGCATGTGTATGTTTGAAAGTACAGTTTAAGGAAGAAAAATTCATTTGTACAATTTTGTGTGAAGCCAAAAAAAAAATAAAAGGCCAAACAACCCCCTCCATCTTATTTCATGTTTTCTTTCTTAAAATGCTGATAGACTCATGTTGCCCAGGGCACTGATGCTGATCATCTCAGCTCAGATTTATAGATAATTGTGTCTGTTTATCTTGGTCTGAAATTTGAAAGACTTTGTTGTCAGAATAGTATTGTGAGTGCTTATGTTGTGGGTTTCAATGTGGTATTTTGTTAACTGGTAAATAAGTTCTATCTTTCCTTTTTTTACAACAAATTATTCTGTCTTGTAAACCTTCTATGCCCTCACATAGACATTGTTCTTATGGAAAGAATTATTCCAGGTTTATTTCCTTTTGATTAGCATGACTATCAAGATGGGCTAAAGCACTCTAGTTTTATTTGGCCTTGATAGGCATCATTCACCAGGCATCCATATCTGCAAAATGAAAATAATGCTCCATAAATTGACAGCAACAAAATGGTGTTTCAAATTTGAAAGCTATCAAGTTCTCCTGTGCTTTATGCAAGCTGAAATCCAAGTAATTTCATTTTTGAAAATAAATCACTTTCTGAAATAAAAGTTTTAGATAAGTTCAACTTAGTTTGTGTAATTAACTTCATTAATGGGAAGCTGAATATAAGCACAATAGTTCTGATTTTCATTTTGTGTGGGCCTGGATTTTTTAAATGAGAATATTGAATTTCATAAAATGCAAGGCTGAAAGCCACTCCCATGGTATTAAACATTTCCTAATTTTAGGTAATCTAAACCTAAGGATTTCTAATGCAAAAAAACCCCAAACAAACAAACAAAAAACCAACAACCCAACTTTAAAAGCTCAGCATCTTGTGACTTTGTGGAGCTGGGAGAATGCCATAAAGTATTTCTATGAACGTTAGCTCAGATTTAAAATGAATTGGCAGGGAAGGGAGCACTTGCAGAAAACAGTACCCTGGGGTCCTGGCTGAGTGCATATTCCTAGCCAAGGGTTCCCTGGATGTAAGGGAATTACCCAGTGGGTGTAAAGCAGATGTAGGCAGTTCCTACACCATTCCCTTCAGCCCTTGTAGAAAGAAGCATGCTGGGGTTGGGGAGGCGTTTTGGGGGGTGTTAGAGGCCTGTGTCTGGTTATCCTGAGCATGGTGTGCAGCCCCTTGAGGCCTGTTTGAAGTGATGTATGAGAAGAGCTGTGACAGCTGTAACATGTGCCCATGGCCCCAAGTGGTGATGTAGCTGTAACCAGCCTTGTACCTTGTGAAACACACCCACCCTTCATTTCCTCTCTTCCCCTCCAACTCTACCAGATCACTGTACTGTAGTTCCTTCTTTGATTTAACCCCTGTGGAAATTTGATACTTGGCATCTAAGTGATGATCTATTAATGGAAAAAGGGTAACTGCTTTCAGTAGGCACCAAAAATAAAGACACACAGGAAATCACTTGAGGTAATGTTATCAGATAATCAGTGATAGACACAAAATGGAGAGAAATCAAAGTGATTGCATGATAAAGCATATGTTTGCCCTTTACATTGATTCTATAGGTGCATCACAGCCGAATTAGTTTCTTCTTGAATGGCTGGGAAGATGATAACACACCTTTTGATTCAAGGACTCTTATGGGGACAGTTACAGATACCGATGCTGATGGTACTCTGCAAATTGGACAAAGCTTCACAGGTAAATCGTGAAGCACTTTAGTGGAATGCACTGGAATAGTCAAAATAAAATATGCATAATATGGTTGAAAGAAGTGAGTGAGTAATTTTATGTTATGTATATGCTGAGAAGTAATACGTTACTGCAGAAGAGAATTCCTATTGTACAATTAGCTTTCTCAAAAGATTGGCTGGAAGATAGATGTTTGGTAGACAATCCTGTAGGATCATAATTTATTCAATGTGTTCCTGCATACAGGTAGGTTTTCCTACATACTCTAAAACATGTATGTAAAGTGACATATTCCATTCATTTATGATCATAGCTTTTCTGAGTAAATGTATGGAACTATTTGAGAATGGAATTGTACATGGCTACTGGACTATTCTCTCTGCAGTCAGAACAGAGCTGAAGGTTTCTGACTGTCCATGTTCTTCAGTTCTGTCAATACTCACGTAAACCACAGCAGAATGAGAATCTTTCAGCCTCTGGTAATGCCTGAGAGTTTTATTCTTCATATGCATCTAGGGTTTTATATGAACTATATAATTACATGATCATTGAAGAACAGTGGGGGATGTTTTGTTGCTTTTCACCAATTCTTGGCTCTGCAGGTGTAAGAATACTAACTATTGCTCTTCAGGAACATGCACAATTTGAAGTTAACTCCTACGTACATATGTCACACAAACAGCTTTATTGTGGCTTTGGGCAAGAAAGTGTTCCATGCCCCATTTCTTAAAGCTTGTATTTGGAAATGTATTTTTTGTGGTTTTGATTCTGAATACTGGATAGCTAATAATCATGTAAAAGAAAGGAATATTTTAAAATGCTTTTTATCTTTATTGTATAAATTGATAGGTACAGTTGTACCTGCTGTATCTCTTCTCTAATTAGAGGTGGCACATGGACTGGCTCATTACTTCTGTCTAATGAGCCGAACCCTGTGCCACCTCTCTAATCAGAAAAGAGATAGGTACAAAATGTTCTTATAAAGTTATTATAAATCATTCTTTTTTATCAAAAAAATTAAGTCACTGCCCTCTATAGTTTTGTCCAGGTCCAAGATGGTTTCATTCAGGAGGGGTAATTGTGCAAGAGAGATTTCTGAGGGCTGAATTAAAGGTGCTCTCATGCAGTGCAAAGCTGCCTTCTGCTCAATAGATTATTTATAGTATATTTTCTTAGGTCTAGAGCAATTTGTTGGAAGAATGCAAGATTTTCGATTTTACCCAGTGGCACTTACAAACAGGTAAAGAACTTTTATTTTTCTAAGAAAATAAGAGTGTTGTGAGAAGAAAGTGCAGATAACAATATGCTTATTTCCCAAAGTATAGTGCTTTTCAGATGTTTCCTTTAGATAATTGCTTATGATGATGTAGTTTTCTGAGCCTCATTTCAAAGATTACCTTTAATCTAAAAAACCTTGAGCTAAAATAAATTCAACAGTTTAATGTGCTTTGCTTTTGAACTGTTGCTTAAGTAGGCTTGATATATGTAGTGGTGTATGTAGTATATATGTAGTGAAACAAAACACTCTAAATATGTCCTCTCCTTGTTATTGTTGTCCTTGCTACAGCCTGAGTTAGTATATATTCTGCAGAGAGTAGATTCAGTTGCTAGATTTCAATGCTTATAAACTGTCTAGGTGTTATCTACTCATCATAATTCTGACATAATAGTGTGTGCTGATAAGCTTAGTCCTGGTGGATAAGACTTGCTAAGCTTCCTCAGAGCTCTGTGTAAACTGTGGGGCAAGGAGGGGAGCACAGGGGACTAGTCCAGTTTGGACCACTCAGATACCAGTGATGCAGATGAGGAGGACAGGCACTCCAGCTGGTTAGCACTCTGGCTCTGTGGCTGGAATCTTGGCTGCCTGAGCTTAGCTGTGCCTTTCCTCTGGTTTCATTTCCCCGTAGTATCCATGTCGGGTATTCTCGGTGCTCACCCGCCCCACGCACACAGCCCTGCCCCAAGGTGCCATTGTCCCTTGCACTCTAGATGAGATTGTCACCATAAGCCACCAATGACTTCTCTACCTCAGCCCACAGAGCCCTGGGCAATTGCTTTGACTTCCTCTGTTCCAGAGGCCAAATTGCAGTTGCCACTGCAATTTCTGCTGCCCTCCAGCCTCCCTTCCTAGCACATTACAAAGAAATGCTACCTTTGTTTTCCAGCTCATGCTGGATTAATCCAGTCAATTCAGGCTGGCCAGAAGTAGTCAGGTCCTATTTGTCTGTGTGGTGCTTCTGGGGAGGCTGCACACAATGACACTCAGAACTGCAGACCTTCAGGCTACTTAATGATAGTCTTTCAATAAGATGTAGAGCAGTTTCCTCGGAACTCAGCTGTCTGCAGGACATTATTATGAACTGAGCTCCTGTGAATTGGAAGTATTAATGTGAATCTGAATTCCAAGTTTTATGAAAACCATGTTGGTTGTATTTCTCAGAGCAATGCTTGTCAAATCTTTTGAGCTACAATTTAAGTGAGCGAAATGAATAAAGTTTAACAATTTAAAATTAAGGTATTTTACAGTTTGTTGTGACCTACTGATGTCTTTGTAGATTTGGCTTTATATCAACAAATAACTTAGTCCAAAATGTTTGTCTGGGATAAACTGTGAAGGAAAGTCTTGCCTGCATACGAATTAATATAAGGCTGTGGCTGTGTAAAAAGTCCTGTAACTCTGGGTTCTGTGGAATTTGTAGTGACAGCTAGCAAGTGTTTATTTGCTTAATAAGCAAATAAAATTATGTTCTTCCTGATAAAGTAAGAAAATGGGAAAAGTAACAAGGTTTAAATTTAAGATTTCCATATCTTCTAGACTCACAAAATCCTTCCTTTACACCAGAGGTGAGCAGACAAAGACATGTCCATGCCATTCATATATCTGCTTGCTTGCCTGCCTACCTACCTATGTATCTATTTCAGTTGCTGATGTCAGAAGGAACTGAAGTGTCTCAAAGATTTGACATGACTAGGTTGATCACAGCTAGAAACGTGGGCATTTGTATTAATAATTAGTCAAAAGTGAAAATATTTCTATCCAGGTTTTCTAAGGTGCAGTGTAATACTATTCAAGCTGGTCTTTTTGGAGGATTTTGAGTGCAAACATTGAACTTTCCTGAGGTTACAGGCAATTAGTTGATACTATGATGTGTTTAAGAACAGTGTCTAGACTGCTGATTGGAGTCAGACATGATGCTGCAATAAAATATTAAGAGTTTTTCTCCTTGCATCTGTGGCTGGATTCATCCTATCTAACTTTGGACACCACACCAAAGAACTCATTTCCTTCAGTGCCTTGTGTCTGAAGAACTCCATATGTGTGATCTATAAAAGCAGCTCCAGAGTGGTTCTTCACAGATATTTTCTGACCATACCTACTGTTCTATCACTGTTAATATAGAGACCTTGTGGGGGCTTAATTCCTAGCTGATTGTCCCATTTTTATGAGCTGAAACCAGGAGTTTAGGGCTTTTACTACATTAAACTGAATTTTGTTTAATCTGTGAGCCAGGATACACAAAGTGACATTTGTCCTGTTTTGTCATGTATGTAATTACTATTCTCCATGCTGTGACAGAGACATTTTGGAAGTATTCTCTGGAAAGTTCCCTCATCTTCACACCCAGTCTGAGTGCCGCTGTCCTGGAAGTCATCCCCGAGTGCACCCCTTGATACAGAGGTACTGCATCCCTAATGGTGCAGATGATACCACTAACGACAGGGTGCTGAGGCTGGATGCAGAAGCCCATCCTCTGTACTACATCAACGATAATGACATTGGGACCACCTGGATTTCATCTGTGTTTGCTAATACTGCAGGCCTGGATCGTGGTGTTTCAATCACAATAGATTTACAAAATGGACAATATCAGGTAATGGGAAGATAACGTTTGCCATTTATTACATCAAAACTAAAAAAATATATATGTAGATATTGTATTGCAGTTTTGAGGAGATTCAAAACTTCTGCTTTAAAATGTTATTCTTGGAGGACCAGGAAGAAAGCTTCCTTTGTTGGCATATAACAGTGCAAAAGGCAACAGAATGTATTATGGTTCTTGGCATTCTCTTTTGAGGTGCCTGTTGTGAAGAGCAGTAATCTAGAATAGATAAGCCAGAGTAGATATCCTGTGTGAAGGCACCAATATTTAGAATCTTACTGTTGTCTTTTAACTCCACTTTTGTAAATTTCAACTTAAATTTTAATTTCTGTTTAAACTTAAGGTGCTTGTTTCGTACCTGCTGGTAGAAAACTGACTACAGACAAATGAAATTTAACATATCAAAAGCACACTGACCTATTAGAAGGTGTTTCTCCCAAAGAACATGGAAGGAGAAAATTATAAGCAGGCCTGGTTATTGAAGAGGTCATATTGCTCCTAATACTCCACTAGGCTGTTGAAGAGTGTCAGGATGTCTTGGAAGGAGGGGCAAATCTGTAGTGGGGCTGCATTCACAATAGGGAGTTCACCAAATTTCTGTGTATTCTTGCTGACTTTTTTTTTTTTTTAATTAATGGTGAGAAAGGAAAGTGTATGGTGACAGGCTTGGGCTACATGTGTAAAAATTTGTCCTTTAGTTAAAAGCAATTTCATATGTATGTGAAGTTCTTGGATTTTGATTACTTGATACACGCATATCTGCTTAAGCATACTTAAGTATGCTGAGGACAGTGCTCTTTAAAACAACACAGGTATTTGATGAGATTCTGAGCTAAAACCAGAGAATTCTAAAAAAAACCAATTACCTGTTATCAGACAAACAACTCATCAAATATCTGGCAACAAAAAGTTAGAACGTTCATTTTTGCCAAAATAACATTACTTAACAAATCATGGACCTGACTTTATAGTGGATTTTCCAACGATCTTCAAGAAGAAGTGGAGTTCTGATGCAACAGTTCAGTAGTTGTGTGATAATGTCTGAGAGATCAAAGAGCTTGTTTAACAAAAAGGGTTCTCTTTGGCTTTAGCTGGGAATATATGGGGTGACATAAGGCTTCTTGTGTTTTTGAGTGGTAAAGCAGACTGTATAGTTAAATAAAAAAAGTTTATATTCTCAATGTTTTACAACTTAACCATTAATATCAGTTCATAAATTTGTTATCTTCTTGTAGGTATTCTATATTATACTGCAGTTCTTTAGCCCACACCCTGAAGCAATAAAAATTGAAAGAAAAAAAAGAGATGATCTAAAATGGGAAGACTGGCAATATTTTGCTAGAAATTGCAGTATTTTTGGAATGGAGAACAATGGATCTCTGGAAAAGCCAGACTCTGTCAACTGTCTCCAGACGCATAGGTACGAGTGGGTATTATCTGCATAATATAGATGCTTTGAACAGGTAACATCCTGGCAGAATTTATTTCTATGTGCCAGTGAGACACAATCTTTTAATTTGGTACTCATTTGTTATGGACTGCCGAATATATAAAAGATCCTAACCATGTCCTTTTGACTCAAGGTTGCCAAAAAGTCTTCTGTAATTTTTATCAGAGTTTAGTCACGAGTGTGATGCAATTGATTCCTCTGCTATTTTTGAGGTAGAGTTTTGAAATTTTGTATTTGTGTTTTGATGGCTATTGTCAGTGGAATTATAGAACACTGAAATGCCAAAGAGAGGAAGGTACTGATATAACACTGTTGTAAACTGTCTAGTGAATGTGAAAGTCTACCTTCTGATCTCTGGGAGTGCAACTTGTTCTGAGGCCAAACTGAAGTACAAAAGCCAATTATTCAACCCTGCTAGTAGTAATGCAACACATGCAAGAAATTGGTTGAAAATGGTATCTTGAAGCTTTCTCATCTTTCTAAGCAAGAACCAATATAAAATGTGGGGAGGGGGGCAAGAAGGGTTATTACCTTTTAGATATATGTTGCAAGCACTTTTACTGTCAATTAATATGTGAAAATTTAAAGCTATATAATATAGAAATGTTTCATAAATATAGTTTATAGTATATATAATAGATAGTCAATATGTTATCATTTTACACACACGCACACACACATACACACACACACACATATATAATTGAATCTGTACCACTACATATATTCAAATGCATTTTCTCTTGTCTGAGTTCAGATGCCAGTTTGTTTAGTACTTGGCTGAAAATCAGCGAGAATATACATTACCAGGTGCTGTAGGCATTTTGCTTTTTTTGGAGTTTTTTTCAATTTTGCTACCTTTATAAGACTTTTCAAGTGTCAGCAGCTTTGTCTGTTCTCTAGGAGTTCAGAATTCTAAGGAGAGGAGCATAAGGTCATTTGAGTTACACCACTTTTCAGTGAATCTGAGATTTATAGCTGATCCTTGGAGCAGAGGGTAGAGGAGAAGAGAAATGTCTTAAGTAAGACAAATGCTTTTGGATAAATAACCCAGGTGGGGTGTAATGCCACTTTTAGCCCAAAAATGTGTATTTGTATAATTTTTAAAAAGAATGGAGGAGTTAAATATGAACTGTTTCCATAAATGTTTTCTAAGCAGCATAGTTTCTCCCCTTCAGTTAAAATGTAAATGATGATAGAAGTGATACAAATTAATGATTTTTGATTGCAGCTGATGTACAGAAAGTTTTAAAAGGTAAGACATTTATTCTGTAATGGTGAATATTCTGTGTGCTCAAAGAGGAGTTACTGTTGAAAAAATGCTGCAAATTTATGTCAGCAGTGTAACAGAGTTCCCTGGAGGATTTTACTGTAAAACAAAATTTGTTTCTCTCTCTTTCTCATATCCACAAACTTCTAACATGTCTGTCCAGGATTTAGACACCAGTGTCCTTCTGTCCTGGTGGCCTATCCAGGATTCCCTGGGTTTGCTTGGAAGGCAGATGACCTTGGCTTTGAAATCCTTACCATAACTTAATGGTTCTTGTTTTGCTGATCACATGCTAGTACTGAATGGACTCTTTTTTGTGTCCTTTAGGAAATGAAAGTGATTAAGGTTTTTATTTCTCCATCCTGTACCACCTCTGTAAGTTAGGAGTTGCTCACTGTCCTTTATCTCCATATCAGAGGCTTGAATCTTTTGCTTAGTCTGAATATTGGCTGACCCTTATTTTAGAGTCTCCTTTGTTTTCCTGGTTTCCTGAGAAACTGCATGTAGATGCCCTAAAATCTCGATGACCTGCTTATCTAGTTCCCATCAGCCTTACAGTCTTTCTGCTGTTCCTTTTGATGCTTCCATACCAACATGGTGTTGTTTATCTGCCATTTGTATCTGTCTAAACATTTCCATTACAGTTCTATATGCCATAGAAGAAAAATACTTTATTTAATTTTCCGTGGAGGGGAAGAGAAGACATAATCACCCAGAGAAACTTACAAATATATTCTGCTCAGATATTTGTGAAGCACTGACCTGGATTAGGAGCACAGGAAATTCAAAGATCCTTCATGAAGACAGAAGACTATGACTCAGGAGACCTAGCCTAACTAGAAATCTCATCTTTCAAAAACTGACATATTTTGAAGTGACATTTTTTGAATGTTGCATGTCAGGTGGCAGGTGACAACGTGGGATGCCTATTTTTAATGATCCCATGTAGGTGTGCAAATAAGCAGACTACTTCTCTCTTCCGGAGGCTAAACTCTGCCTAGTACATAGACCAACATGGTGTGATTCAAACCATATTGCGCACACGTGCAGTTTATATGTACTTGTTTACTCAGCTTTACTTGAATTCTCAGGACTGTCCTTCCCCTTCCTGGGCTTAAATATGCAATTTTACTCTCAATCTTACTACTTTCCATTAAATTATCTTGCACTTCACTTGCTGGAAGGTGGCGTGTGTTTCTAGCTCTGCTCACTCATCGAGTGAGATGATACGGTCCCGTGAGTCTGGAATTCAAAACACAACAATTGTTTCTGTATGATTTTTATATGTATTTAGCAGTTATATTACTAACCATGTGAGCCTATTAATTATTGTGTTAGTCATCTGAATGATTTCCTTATGTGGTTCAAGCCTGGTTCATATTTCTCAATAAGAGTGTATTAAACTTTTCGAAAACTTGTGCAGATCACTCTTACCAGTCACACCTTAATTATAATTTGAAGTTGCCTGCTAGAGGCTTCTTTGGGTCTGAAGAAGACCATGGTAGTTTAGGGCAAAACAGACAGAAAGAGGACATTTCTTTTTGCCTTCTTGAATTCTGGTGATTGGGAATCCACTGACATGGGAATTTTTGCCCAGAAAGCACAGAACCACCATGTACACTTGAGATCCTCTCTGAGAAACAGGATGTTAGGAGATAGGATCTTTAAATATACATAGTATTTTGATTTTAATTTATTTTCCTCTCTATTTAAACAGTTTTACACCATATTCTCGTGGTAACCTAACTTTCAGTGTTCTCACCCCGGAACCAAATCACCGACCTGGTTACAATGATTTTTATAATACTCCATCTCTCCAAGAGTTTGTTAAAGCTACACAAGTGAGGATTCATCTCCGTGGCCAGTACCACACTATTGAACCTTGGGTCAATTTTAGGCATAGGTACTATGGAGTTAATGAAGTTACAGTCAGTGGAAGGTAAGTGTTACATGACTCTTCCCACACCTAGCACTGCCTCTGACTCTGCACAGTCTCTAAGGACCTGCCGAAAATTTGATGAACTTGCTTTACTTTTACATGTATGATAGAGGAAGGAATTAGGTCTGAAGCAGTGTGTCGAGCTGGAAATGGTTGGTGTACTGTTTTTTAGAAACATTTGCTCACATCTTACTTTACAATTAATTATACTTATTACACAAATCTGTCAAAAGCTGTCCTTTCCGTGGAATTACCAAGACAATTACCAATTACCTTTGCCTCTAAGCAAAGCTTATGATTGAAACAAGGCCTTGTGCTTTACTTCAGTAAGTCTTCCCAGCTATAGATTCTCAGACATGGCAATTTTAACAGTCAATGCAGAGCTCATTCTTTGTTTTAGTTGGAGTTTTCCATTCCAAATTGGGTAGCTGTCAGTAAAACTGTTGTATTATCTGTGACTGACAACTTTATTGTATATGGTAAGTGTGATGTCCTGTGAAAGGACTAATTATGCCCCATAAATAATATGCAAATTTGGCAATCAAATAGTTTCCAAGAAGCATATGGTGCAGATTTGTAAGTATTAATCCTGAAATTATTTTGGTAGTTCTCATTTTGAGAAAAAGGACCCTGTTAGAAGTCATGTTTACTTAAAATTTTCTATGTTAATATATTTTGATTATTGATTTGGACGTATGATGATAATGCATCTTGGTGACCGTGTAACAGTAAAATAATTTCAGCTGCAGTTTGTAAAGCTATGCCATGTCTCCAGAAGAGCAGTCCTTCAAGTAGAGTGGTATGGTTATTGACTATTAATTAAGATTCTATACAGATTTTATTTTAGTAAGAAATGGACATTTTAACTGAGCTAAAATGAGTTAAACTGCAAAATTATTCCTGATCTGGTTAAGATTTCTTGAAAAACTAGAGCTGCACTAATATTGATGACTAATTGTAAGTTATTTAATAAAATTTTACATACTAATGTTGCATACTGAAATACAGTTTACAGTATATGTTGTATAAGGCAAGAGTAGCTCTACTACGTGCTGGTTATTATTTTTTTGGAAAGCAATTGTTGATGCTTAAAAATATATTGAGTGAAGTAGTATTTTGTAAGTTAGTGCACCTAAGAACATTCTCTTTGGTGACATTTATTTGTTCTTTATACACCAAATTGACTTTGTGACTATGTAATATATGTAATATATTGTTGGATGGATTTGTTTTAATGTTTTAACTTTTGGCACTCCCTATTGTTCTTTCAGGTGTAATTGCCATGGCCATGCTGATGATTGTGACACAGCTGTGAAGCCATACAGGTGCCTGTGTGTCAAGGAAAGCTATACAGAAGGAAATAACGTGAGTCTGTCCTTTGTCTATCTATGCCACCAATGAACAGCCTCAAAACTGGGATTTTAGTCCTGGGAAGGAGTGTGTATACATGTGTTAGTGTAGTCCTGTCTTTTATAGGGACACTTCCTGTAGCAGATTTGTATATCAATTAAGGAAACAAATATATTCCCCCCCTTTGCCCTCACCAAAAGCCATTCCACCACAGACCATCAGGAGTGTTGTGTTCAGAGATTTGATTTCTTGTTAGGCGTTGTGCCACTTTCAAATCTTAGATGCACTGACCCAGTCAGTGGGTGGAATGCAGTAGGCAAAGTCCTGGAGCTCAGCTTCCAATTTAGTTTCATGTGAAAGGAAACAGTTCAAGTGGTCCATAATGCAATCCAAAGCACCATAGATGCAAAATTATATATATAATTTTTTAATAATATTTTTATAACTCTTGGCCATAGAAGAACCAAAATAGGGTTGATTACTGTAAGTCATGGTATTCTAGATAAATGTGTAGAGGAGAGCTCAAAATAATGGAACAATTTTGCACTTGTTTCATGCAGCCTTTGGTTTTCTTGGAAGCTGTTCATATACAACTCAACAAAAGCAGTACCATGATGTATGAGTAAAAAAAAATTGCTCAAAGAAAAGATTCCCTAGATTAATTATTTATCTCAAAAGAAGAAAAAAAAGGAGAAGAAGTTGAGGTTAAGAAAGAATGAGCTATGTCAAAGGAATGAATCCCTCAATCTCACTGAATGTTAGATTTCCGTTGTTAGTACATGTTGTATTCCTTGCTGCATTTATGCCTTTTGGAAATAGCCTTTCTAGAAATTAAGAAGTGGTTATGCAGAATAGCAACAGGAGTAGCAAAGGGGAGACTAATTGCACATCAAAAAAGACCCCAAGCAGTCTGTGCTTGCTGTAACAGAGCGAGGAGAGTTAACCTCAGACTACTTGATATAGTGCTTGTGATCATGTGAAAGATCTTTGTAAAATTTCATAGGGGATCTAAGTTTTCTCATTTCTTAAGCAGAAGTGTAGAATCTACAGTCTAAATGGGAGTTGAACAGAAATTTCAAGTTTTTAGATGGGTCAAATTAGAAAAAAAATTCAAGCTGACAGTGTCCCTTTAATTAGAACACACATTGTGAAATGTTACTTTGTAAGGATTAATTATAAATATTTAATAGGATCTGGAAGTTCAGCAAGCACTCTTGCAAGACTTACACTACTTTGTGAAAACAAACCAAATACATTTTAATGATGTATCTGCCTTATCAGATATTTCTTGTCAATGTTAATGGGTTGTTCCACTGAGTGGCACATCTCTGATTTGGCATATATGCATTACAACTGTAATTTAAGTGCTTGAATTAACTGTATTAAGTCAGAGTACAATAAGCATGTTGTTTAATTATTTTTCTCATTATTTTATAACTATATCAGTATCTATTAGATATGAAATAAAATAGAAGTAGTAATATATCACTAACTACTTTGGATTTTTTCAAATATTTACATGGAATCCAAACAGCTTAAAAATCTTGATTTTTTTTTTTTTTTTTTTTTTTTTTTTTTTTTTTTTTTTAAGGCTTGCACTTAAAAGCAAAATCAAAATCCACCCTGATTTTTGACTATCACTGGCAATGATAAAACTCTGTCTTATAGACTTACACCTATTTCTCTGGCTCCTACCCTGGTGCGTTAGGAATTGTAAAAAGAAAAAAATTTTTTTTCAAGTGAGCATTTGGTGAAATGAGTTTCCAAGTATAACTGTTTTGGTAGAGAAAAGGAAAATATTTTTAATAAGAAATTCCACTATCAGCAAGCAGTCTTTTTGTAACTTCAGTTCTGTGCTAGCAGTGAGTAAGTCACCACAACTGAGGGGGTTATAAGAAAGTTTTTGGCTTAAGGGTGGGGTTTTTTTTCAATATGTTAGACCAGAAATCAGAGATCCTAAAAAAGCTTTTTACATACGGCAGAGTATGTCCTTGTCACATTTACACTTAATACAACTAATATTACCATCTTGAATTTATCTGGCATATACATCTGGCTGGCTGTTGTGTCTCAAAGCAATACCAGAAATGAAAAAAATTGCATAACTATTACAAATAGAAATCTCAGTTTAGGTATTTGCATTGCTCTGTTATGAAATTTGACATACCAAGTGGATTTTTTTTAACCTGAGTTCCATTTTGGTGAAGAGTGGTGGTGAAATATGCTGCTATGAAATCTGACATAATGGGAAGATGGGGTTACTTAACAGTGGTTTGCAGATGTTGAGGGGCCAAATAATGAAAAAACGGGAAATTATTCCTCACAAAGCTTGTCTCTCATTTTGTGGGGAAAATTTAAAAAATCAAGCTTTTCCATTTAAAGATTGTTCTGTAAATGCATTGGGTCCAACTTTGGGAAATAGCTCTGCCTTTTACAAATGGAAACTGAGAAACTGAGAGTGGAGTCCATATTTTGGTAACATTTGTATGCAACGAATAATTTGTAGACTTGACTAAACGTATGTTCAAAAACTTTCCAAGCTGTCACATGGAAAGCTGGAAACAGCCCATGAAAGAACAAGACAGTCAAGCAAGGTTAGCCTTACATTGCAACCTAAGAGCCTCTTTTCATCAATCATATAGAACTTAATAGAGAAGGTAATTGCAAAATATACAGGAATAATTATAGAAATCGTACTAGAAAATAGAATTTAAAATAAATAAAGCAACTCCGAGAAATGCTTGAGAAGATATGAATGGAAGTGAGAGACTGACTGGATGTACTTAGGCTTCAGGTCTTCAGAGTTTTCCATGCAAATACTGGTCTTAAACACCTGAGGTCTGAAAACTGAATGTGACATATGTTGATTGATTTATCAAGAATTGAATAAATAAGACTTTTTATATTGTTACAGAAGAATTTATGTAAACCTCAGTTAAAGGCCAATCTATATCATGTTAGATGTTGGAATTAATTGTAAATAGTACATGAGGAGTGGTACCTATTAACTACATAGAGTGGTCACTCAATAACAAAGAGTTCTCACTTGCAGAAACAAGCAAGCCAGTAAAAAATGCACTTTTTGGCACATGGAGCATTGGGATGGAAGCCCATAGGACACCTTTCATTTCTGTTCTGTCTTCCTTGGTCCCTTGGAGTCACTTAGTGTTCTAATTTTGGTTTGTTGGGTGTTTTTTCCCCTTCCCCTAATAAAAGCTGGCTTTTAAGTTTAAAAGCTCTTTGATCTTTGGGGAGTTCACGAGAGACAGATGTAGTTCACATGTAGTCTTGGTAGATATTCAAATGCTGTAGTGAGGGTGCTGGTGAAAGCCATGAGGAAATTAAGACTTGTCTGTACAGCTGGGTGAAGCTGGGCTGGAATAGATATTCTCTCGAAGCCATATTTATTTGGCTAAGGAAAGGAAATGGAGTGAAAGCATAGTGGTTGGATACGAAGAGGATCTGATAGGAAGGAAAAAATTGTACATGGTTAACTGTCTCATTACAGTCAACATTTGCAGGGCAGCATAAATAAATATGGGTGCTAAATGTACTGAAGCTTTTTAAGGACAAGTCAGCTTTTCAAAATGCTTGAGAAGGTGGCATTCTAACCTTGGTGTCACTACATCAGATTTTTAAATTGTGTACTCTTGATAACATGAATTACAGAAGCATATATCTAAGTATTATAGGTGTGTATGTATACCATCTAGTGCAACTGAACTTTGATGAGTGTGGGATGCAAACTCCTACATAGGTTACAAAAAGAAAAAAGGAATAAATTCCACATTATATATATATATATATAAAAGGATGCCACTGGGAGGCAAGCAGCAGGGTATTATTTAAAAAGTGTTGGAGTAGAAAGTTCTAGTTGGCCATGACTTATTGCAAGTTTTAAAGTATTGTTATGGTTGCCTTCTAAAGTATTTCTTTGGATGTTTGTTGACTATTTCTTCAGAGACACTGTCCTCAGCATTCTTAGGGACTAAAAAGGAACTTGGTACATGAAGGCTTAGGCTGAAGTCACTGGTGATCTTTCTGTAAGTGTGCTGGATTCAGGAATGTAGAAGTTAAATTTGTTAAAATAATCTTAGTAAAAAGAATACATTGAATTCATTATTCAAAACCAGTTTTTAATCACAGTTTTAGACTAATGAATTGGGCCAAGTTGGGATTGGTGTTTTGGCCACCTGGCTCCATGTGTTGTTTTCTCAGGAAACTGTTTTTGTGGACGGTGAGAAGTTCAGATACTGTATATCAAGAAGGCATATTTGTTATTGCCCATAGGGAAAACCATATATTTACCATATTTTCTGAAGGGCCTAGATGTAACTGAGAATAAGGACATCTGCACATTTCAGGGTTTTACAGTTGCAGAGAAAGGTTGGTTTTATTAAGCATTAACATCCATTGTAAATTTGCTGCTAGACCTTGTCAAGAGTTTTTTTGAAATGTACCTATCCATTTCCCATGTGGTAGCCAAGAACCAAACCCCAATTCTCTTGATTTGCAAATCACAACTACTGTGCTTTGGACAAATGCAGAGTTTACATTTGGTGAAAGAAGACCTGAAGATGCCAACATGTACATCATTGTGCTACCAAAAGTGAATTTCAGCCCTGCAGGTCTGAAGTTCAATGCAATTTTTAACCTGATAAGGGTGTGACAAACAGCAGGAGGAGGTGGGGGTCCAGTGCCCATTTTTATTGCATGCAGGTGTGACAACTGCTGGAAGAACAAATGTTTCTCACTTACTGCCAACTTCTGAATGACTGCTTTTTGTTGCAAAGACTTTTAAAAGGAGGTTGTAGATGGAGGGAGTCAGTCTCTTCTCCAAGTGATAACAGGTGACAGAACAAGAGGAAATAACCTCAAGTTGCACAAGAGAAGGTTTAGACTGGCTATTAGGAAAAATGTCTTCACTGAAAGGGTTGTCAGTGATTGGAACAGGCTAGCCAGGGAAAGTGATGGAATCACTGTCCCTGAAGTGTTTAAAGGTGTGTAGATCTGGCTTTCAGGAACATGGATTAATGATGAACCTTGCAGTGTTAGGTTAATAGTTGAACTTAATGATCTTAAAGGTCTTTTCCAACCTTCGTGATTCTATGATTCTTAAAAGTTTTGTCAAAGTTGTAAAAGTCACAGAAGAAGAGACGTTTCAAAAAGGCTCTTTGCTATGTAATCAAATGCCATCTTTTTCTCTCTTACTCCTTGGTGCTTGTGTGTCATTTAACAATAGGTGCAAGCACAGGTGTGCATAAGTATAACTGATCAAAGATTAAATCTGAAGTGAGATGATGAATGCTTTCAGCTGCTGTGTGGCTGGCCATGCACAAATGGAAACTCAGGGCTGGCTGGTTGGTAGCTGTTCCTGCAATGTTTTCTTTTCAAGGAGGACATATTTTTATAGAAACCTGGGAGGAGAGAGCTGCATGAGCTGGATGGCTTGGCTGGGAGCTTGTTTCTTTGTTGTGCTTCCCAAGTTGTGCCATGTCTGAATGAGCCCTCTTGTCTCATGTTGTTGGGTGATGTGTAATGCTGATTTTTCTCAATGTGGAGAGAGAGGAGAGATTGATGTAAACGAGGCAAGGACTTGAATAAGTTTGAGTTGCGTAAGTTGTGTAAGAGTTATGGTCAAGGTGTTCCTCTTAGAACACTTAAAGTGAGGTAATCACAATTAGGCAGCAATTGCTCTGATAAACAAAGGCCAGAGTTCAAGGTCTCCAGTGAAACCATGCTAATTTTCACCCTGAAAACTATTTTTTCTGTCTTTGTGGTGATAGTGTGTTTTTGTTGTTTTGTTTTGAACAGATTAGAAAAAGGTGCACTGGTTATTGCTATCTTATGCTTTCTTTTTATTTCTTGTATTAAAACTAAAATTCAGCAGATAAATTCTTGTGCTTTCATTTTCTCTCTTAAGTGGCTTTTGTTATAAATTGTGACTGGTCTGTAATTCTTGGACAATCTTAAGCTTGTTGTTTTTAATTGTTTATTTTACACACAGTTGATGCTTTCCCAGCACCAGCTATGAGTGAAACAGTTTAGAAACTTCAATACAGTTTCCTAGTTTTCAATGTATAGGTGATACAGACACACTAATAAATAACAAATAATTATAATAGTGCTTGGAATAATAGCCACGAAGAAAGGTGAACATGCGTCTCAAACTTAAGAAAGAAATTACCCAAAAAAGGAAGTAGTTGCCCAAATACTTTACAGAAGCAACTTATTTTGAAGCATTTAAATTCCTTCTGAAAGACGGAAATTATAATTGCAATATATTTTGGGGTTTTTTGTTTCACTTACAAGGTCAAATGGTGTTAGTACAAACTACAATTACTACAATGTTAGGAACTACAGTAACAGACATTGTTTAAAATGCATCCAAATGGATGGATTAGGTCAATGTCTTCTGTGCCTTAAACACAGCAAGCACTCTTTTGCATCTTTAAAGGTGTAAGTAAATCTGAATCATAGGATGTTAGTCTCTGTTGAGTATCTAAGTTCTTAAATTTTTGTTCTTCTGCCCACCTTCCTTTGTTTTACTCTGTTTTTAAAGTGACTTAAAATGGTTAAAATAATAATTAAAATGTCTAGTTTGGTATTTCCCTTTGTGTTTTCTCACTTTTTGTCTAAAACAAATATTATTAGTATTTAAATTATGAAATACACACAGAAAAATATGAATAATGGAGGGTTTAATAATATAATTGTGAGATAAAGAAATGTTCCTGTCTAAGAAGCAGTATTTTATTTCATTTCTGTTTTATTTCAGTGTGATCGCTGTTTGCCATTGTACAATGACAAGCCTTTCCGTCCAGGTGACCAAGTTCATGCCTATAATTGCAAACCATGTCAGTGTTACAGCCATGCAGAAAGCTGCCACTATGACTTAGCAATGGATCCTTTTCCTCTGGAACACCACCGAGGTGGTGGCGGAGTGTGTGATAACTGTCAGCACAACACAGCTGGTAAGTCAAAGAGAATGGACTTTTTGACTAAGTCTTGTGTCAGCTGAAATTAGTAATGCTCAGTAGCTGACAGTCCAATAAATTCTCATGAATATGTATTTTTAAACCATTCAGATAGTGCACTAACAACAGTGGTATCAATTCTTAAGCCATGGGAAAATACTGTAAATTTTAATCCAGTCTTGTGTAAAAACTTTCATGCAAAACACATTCTAATAAATAATTAAAACATATAGTTTCAAAGCTATTTGCATTACATGTGCTAGAGCATTTCAATCCCAAATATAATCTTATTGGACCAGTTTAACAGACAAAATCTAAAAAGGTTGTCAAATTTTGCTCTAATGTCAGTTTCTTTCTTATTGAATAAAGGTTTTTATTCAATGTAGGTAATATTTTTGAATATTTTAAAAAATTCTATTCAATTTTCTTGGCTTTATCTAGTAAAGAGGAAAAGGAAAAGTTTCAGGTTCATTTTTTCAAAAAAAATGTATAGACATTTGTATGGCACAGCTTTTATATAAGTGTGGTATTATATAACAGATGGAAGTTTAATGGAGTAAAACATAGTTTGTAACAGGTTCATTGTTTCATATGCTCTGGATCACTAAATTGGCAGGTAGAGATGAAAGGTGCATTAAAATGGACGTCCTGAAAATTATAGAATTCTCTCAAAGGAATAGTCTTTAATTTTGAATTATACAGCTAATTTTAATGAATTGGAAGCCATAATGCATAACCTTTCTTTCATGCAGGGAGGAACTGTGAGCTGTGCATGGATTTCCATTACAGACAAGCAGGTGCAGATCTTTCAGCCATTGATGTTTGCAAACCCTGCGACTGTTACGCAACAGGCACCAAAAATAAGAGCCTCCTGTGTGATAATGTAAGTAACCTCAATAGAGAAAAAGGAGAAAACATTTCAATCAGCTGGGTAGACAGCTGTAAGATTTTACAAAGTGTATTCAGATGGTAACTAGTCTATAAAAAAATGCTTAAGTTCAGCCTTTTCAAAATGATAATAGACTTACATCAGACATTTGAAAGCTGAGAAAACAGACAGGAATTTGAGATGTATTACTGAAGAGTTACTTGTCTGCATCAGCAACAGACATAAAAGATGCTGTATGCACAGTAGTTTTGGGATGCTACCTCTGCACTCAGTAATGTTAAAACATCTAAGTTTTGAATGTTTTTGAAGGTCTTCATACTGTCTTTAAGTTACTAAAAAGTTTTGAAAATTCAGGCAATGAGCTGAGCCTGTAACTGAACTAAAATTAAGCTACTTTTCCCTATAATAAGACAAGGATTGATCTCCCTTTTAATTTATAAAGTCCATTAAAAATAAAAGGAACCCTCAAAGTAATGCTGAAGAGAGAACACCATCAGGTGTGCTTTTTAAGCCAGTGGACCTCATTGACATGCAAGCTGTCTAGTCCAATAATACATCTATCTGTAACTTTTAAAACATGCATGTTGGAGAAAAAGCAGGAAAAGTAATTAATATCTTGAACATATACTAAAGATATATTGTGGTTTGTGTTCTATTCATGTATGTTCTGTCCATTGCCAAAATCTAAATTTTGTTAGGAATAGGGAAGAAATAATTGCTTTGAAATTTATTTTAAAGGTAGAACTTATTCTAAATTAAAGGTGATGCAATTTCTTCAGCTTGTCACTTTCCCTATCTCTTCTCTTTTCAAGACTTCTATTCATAAGGTAATCTCTAGCTTTTCTCATCATACATCTCTTTTCATTGCATTTTATTTAACAGTAAACTCTCGTGGATTCTGTTGTATTTTCATCCTCAGCTCCATAGTGGTACAGATACATGCCCAGTTTGACTCAGTGCACCTTCACAGGACTCATTCATTGGTGCATATTCTGAGTGACATGCAAATTTAAAACAAAGTGGTTTTTTTTAAATATTCCACTGTATTAAAAAGAGAAATTATTTTAAAATTTTCAGTCTTCTGAAGTAATGCGCTCTGCCAGTAACACAGACGTGGAAAAAAAGAAAGCTTGCAAAACACATCTATCATGTTAGGACTATTTTTCAAGTCATAGGAGGAATGAAAGCAAATGTTAATTTCTGTATCCATGGTTTGTGGTGAAATGTTAGCCTAAATCAGCTTTAACTGTGATTAATAATCAGAGGAACAGTAGTTTACAGAAATCAGTGCTTTATACTTAAATATACAAGAATGTTGATGATACTTGACTATGAAAGTATGATCGGGGAGATAAAATGGGAAAAATGGTGGAGACTGTATTGCTCAATAAAGCATCAATTGCTGCAGTAGAAGCAGAGCAGGGAGAAATGATTGAGAGGCATTAAAGAATAGATTAATAAGGCTGGGGACTAAAGGCTGAAATGAATTACGTGAAATAGAAAGGCATCATTGGAGGAAGTGTTTCCAAATTTGACCTGTGGAAGATGGAATCATAAGGAATAAGGACCCTACTCATGAAAATTAATTGTCACATCACATTGATAATTTTCAAGGAAATTTGCCAAAAATGGAGCAGAATACACTTTTACTGCATAACTCATCACTTTCTACAGATCATCAACATTTTTTTCTTTTTGCAAAGTGCCACTTTAGTCGCTAAGATCCAAGAGGTACAGTGTTCCAAAATTAATCTGTTGAATCACAAAATAATCTATTGAATCACGCAGAGCGTTTACTCATCAAATGAAGTATTATTCATGCTGATAGTTTGCAAGATATGTAGAAGTGCTTACTGTAACACAGTTGCTCACATCTCAGTTCTTTAGACTGATCATGAAAACTTTATCCCTCTTCTGTTCACCTATTGCACTCTGCCCTTGGTGAGAAATGCATGTAGGTATGGAGCATTTCTTCCTTGCAGCATTTCTCAGTTCTCGTACATCTGAAGATCACGTCCGTTTACAGATCAGTGTGCAACTTCATTTGTATTTTAAAGTGCAAACAAACATAGTAAAACTTCCAAATTGCAACTTTATGGCTTACAGTAATGAGTGGGATTTTAGAACAGTGCATCCACAAGCAGTTCATTAGGCATTTTTGCAGAGAAACGTTTTCCTTTGGGACTGGTGAATACAAGAGAGAATTGGTAAACCCTGATAAAATTTTTCCACTTCTTTGCTGTTTGATGTTTAATCATTGTAGAAAAGATGGTTGCATCCTCTTTGTGAGCATTTGTCACAAAATATTTCAAACAATCACAAAGTCCTGATGAACTATTTGAGGTTCTTGAGTTTATGAGAGTAAAAGAAGAATTGGCTGCCTTCTTCCTTTCTCCCTAACCATTCACACATAAAAAAATTCTGCCAGAATACTGCTGATGTGATCATTCTTGCTCTAGTTGGAGATTAATTTCTTCTGGCCCCTATGCCAAAGTCTTTTACTCATTTTCCTGTGCTGCTTTTTACCCAGACTGCTCTACAAGTGCTTACATATTCTATCAGGCATAGCAGTTTGTAGTCCTTTCATGATTCTGTTATAATAAGCCATATATAATGCTGGGGAAAAAGGAACTCTTGTCCTGGGCCTTTGTTTTTAAGCAAACCTGAAAGTGCCGCTATTGCCTTTACCTCATCTTTGGAAATACCATACTGGTCTCAGTGAATTTAGCCATCTTTCTTTACTCAGCTTTTGCAGATTCAAAAAAAATTTAACATCCAAATAAATATGTATCATGTATTTGTTGTTGTGAGGAAGCTGTATTTTACTGCAGAGGATATTGTTCAGAGTTGCAAAGAATTAATTGCTTTCTGTCAAGGTGGTAGCAGTATTGTCTCATCTTGCAAGAAAACTTTTCTAAGTCAAGGAAATGAACAAAATGTTAGTTACTGTTTTCTCTGAAGAGTCACATGAAAGCAGATTCCAGTTCTACCAAGTAACTAGCTGAACAGGCTTCAGATTTCACCTTTCTGCACACTCCCTAAATATTGCTTTTTAAAAATCTCTTATGTTTTTCACTCAGACTTTTGAATGGTTGATTTAATTTTATTTTATACATAATGGAAAGCTAGCTAATATCTGTGTGTGTATATATATACACAAACCGTAAATTATATCTTTATTTCTGTTTTCACTTCTGAATTAATTTGTTTATCTAAAATTAGAATGAGCACTCTCATTTTCATTTATCCATCTACACAATTTTCAACCTGTTTATTATGATTGATAATAAATAAATATATGGAATGTGTGTTACAAGGGGAAGAACATAGGTTAAAACAGCTAATTAAGGGCATTTCAGTCAACAGATATAGAGCATAAGGAATGTAAAGGATGCAAATGGGTCAATGAAAAGCACGTGCATAGTGGAGTCCATAAAAAATCAAGTTATAAAACACTGTCTGCATTCTGAATCCTGAATTTCCCTTAATGGTAGGCCTTTAACCTTATCGCTAAAATGAAGGAAAGGGAGCTTTTTTTATGTTAAATAATCCTATTGCTTTATTTCTGACAGATTTTGTAAAGTGGAAATGCTGGTTTTCTGTGAGAGTTTGTTATTTTTGGGATTTGGTCCACTCCCACCCCTTGGAGTGTTGTGGGCAGAGGGTAAATGCCTCATTTTACATTTTGAGCAAAAGTAGTAGAAAGCTACTGACTTTTGAAAGTCATCATATGTGATGACAAGAAGAGATATCAGGGGAGTGCAAAGGAACTTCATTATTGCTGCTTATTCAATTTTCAGTTCCCAAAGCTGACATCCTGAGAATACTCTCAGGTATTTGGTGTCAGACCATTAACCTATGTGTGTGAGGCAGCACTCCATACCATTCTCATTTCCTAAACTGAAGAACAGGAAAAGAAAATAAAAGTCCTCAACCCCCCTTGCTCCCCCTTCCTGGATACTGGGGTCCTTGCTGGATTTGCATCAAGAAGATTGTGAGAAATATATGATTAGCATTTATATCAAAAAGGCAGAACGCTGAGACTGGTATCAATCAATTGCAGAACTGGTGATGGCAGTATGAGCAGAAAGAATATCATGCCAGACCTAAATATACCCCAGAGTGTTGCAATGCCCCAAAACTTGCATTTTCAGTGGGTAAAGGCAAGGTGCTTCTGCTGTGGTAGAGAGTAACTAAGTGAAATTAATTATGACTAGGTCAATTGTAAAAGGTTATTTTTGTCATGTATTTTGGGCTGAAAAACCAGAAGTTAACTTTGGAGAAAGAAACTCCAAGTGTCAGCTTTATGTATTTTATTTAGTAAGACCAAGCCTCATGCCAATTTATTCTCCAGAATTGGAGAGACTTTCTGGTTATGTTTCTGAGAGTATGTTGCTTCTATTACAGACACCAAAGAATAGCAATTTGAAATTACAGGCATATCCAAGGGGAAGATGATGATTTTAACTTTCAGGAAGGCTTAGGCCAACTATTTTTTCAACAAATTCTGTTTTATACTAGAAGGATACATACATGCAACAAGAGTTTCAGTAGTCAGAAGTTATTTTTCTGATACTGTGATATGTACATGTTGAATATCTACTAGGTGAGAGCTATGGCTAAATAGTTTGATGTACTCTTATCACCAATTAAGGCAATTCTTTGGAATATGTCACCCTTTGTCCTGGGTGCTTAAATCTCTTTTTAAGTCCATTTATCAATCTAGTGACAAGACATTGGAAGGGTGCCTGAACAGGCTTTGAATTTGTCATTCTAGACGTGATGTGTTAAAGTGTCCCCCAATTCAAGAGTGGTACCACTAGAGTCTAAAGCAGGTGAACTGCTTGGTATATCTAAAATTCAGAAACCTTAGATAGTTGGATTCCTTATTAAGGACAATGAGGCTTCAGCTGTGATTTGTGCAGGAGAAGGTTGCTGGCATACCTTTTGCTACTGTTTACATTCAAGGATGTAGGGATAATGTGTATTTTGTATGTAAATTATAAATGACAAAAGGGGTATATGTGAACTCAGAATCAGTGATTGTCTGTATCAAAAAGCAATTGTACTTATGAGGTCCCAAGACACAGCACCACTTGGTGGTAATGCTCAGCTAGGTTCATTTTCAGAGGGAAAAATCTAGACAGATATTTTCCATCAGTGATTTAGTGCTAAGATGGTCATGTTAATACACAGACTGTTTTTGTCTGCTGACTGTTTGGGTCAGAACCAGACCTCTCAGGCATAAGTAACAGGAGCACAGATTGCTTTCTGCTCTACTATAACCAGCATAATTTAAATATTTTTCTTTAAATGGCAGATAGCATTTGAACCAGGGGAAGGGGGATAGTTTCAGTAATATTTCCAGTGCACAACTGGTGAAATTCTGGTTAATAAAACTTTTAAATATTCATTGCCGCCAATATTTTCAATGATACTATAGTTTCCAGAGTAAGCTAGATTTACAGAAATAATAATAGTAATAATAACAATAACCACTTTGGTTCATAATTCACTTAGGTTTTTATGTAGTTGTAGAAGTGCTTTGTTCTCCCCATTTTTATGTAGATTTCCATTATAATCTGTGGTACGCCTATTTCTGCAGCATTATAAACATTTATCAGCTTGTACAACTTCTTTGAAATGGCATTTACTGCCAAGCATTTCACAGATTATTTTGCTGCTTCTTTGTCTGTACAGAGAAATTAAAGATACTGTTTTTCTGTATTACTTATTTTTAAGCCAAATTTTCCCCGATTAAGCCCAAATATTCCTTTCATGGGGAGATCTGCAAATGGTTTTCTTGGCTGGTTCCTGGATAAAATTTGAATTTTTTAGCTGGCCAGACATTGCCCCCTTATTTGAAGAGTTATATTTATTCTTCAAGCATAATTTTTTTACCCTGTTAAGTTTGGAACATACGTTTTCTGCAGCTGAATGCGATGAAAATTACTGCTTCTTGTAGTAGCTGGACACAAAACTGTGCTGAAGATACTGGTATTCTTTGCTTCTTTTAGCTCTTAGTAATCTATGTTTCACTTGTTGCATCTGGAAATACCTATGCTTTGCTCACAGTTAGCCTTGGGTTTCCATGAATTCAGGATAAGAGCAGCTATGCTGGATGAACTGAGGCTCATCTGGCACAATATCTGCTCTGATGGTTACCAGAAGCATGATCCTGCTGTGATGTGCTTTTCTAGATTTCAGTTACTTATGGATTATTTATAGGTTTGGGGCTTCCTGAGCTAAACTCTGAATTTTCATTTGAGTAGCTGCATGTTTGGTGTCCACGTATGGAATTAATCTAACTAAATTTTTAAAGCAATTCATTCCTTTAAATTTACTTCCTTATAAGATAGAACACCCAGGAAATTTTAACACAAGGAAAAATGAACATAGATCCTGTAAGACAGTCATGATTTTGTAGCCCTGTATTCCCTTCATTTCAGTCATCTCTTTCCAAAATGTGAAGTCTTCAGTCTTTTCATTTGTATCTTTGCTAATTCTGTGACCTCTTATTTTAGAGAGGGTAGCCAGATACACAAATTATATAAAATGTTGATACAAAACAGATTTTTAAGACAGAGTGAGACTTCCTGGATGATTTTCAATTATTTTCTTGATAATCCCAGTATTCCTATCACCCTTTTAACTGCCTCAGAACTTCCAAATTATTTGTAGGGGAAAAGGAGCAGCTTTAACAGCTTCTTTCTTGAGTGGTAATAGCTAATTCTGGACTTATCACTGTCTACCTGTAGTCAGTGTTGGTTTTCCCCAGGCATGAAGTTTGTACTTCTTGATGTAGAAATTAATTTGACTTTTTGATCATCCATTTGGTTCTGTATATGTAATATTTAAGATGCTGCTGACTTACAGAAATGCAGTAGTATCATGTTCCATGATTTTTCCTTGGAAAAAAAAGCACCAGTCTTTTCCAATATATAATTTTAATTTCTAACGCAATGTAGAATAAAAATACAAAAAAGCCTACTAGGCTGTAGATCTCAGAAACTTCCTTAAAGCCTTTTAAGGAGGTTGATGTACTGGTGTTAAGTAGTTAGTCTGTCAATGATTTTATATTTTAGTTCACCTAGAACTTTAGTCTCATGTGTAGACACTTTTCAACAGATGAGATTTTGCTAAAATATTTTCCTTCTAACATTTTTGGTTTGAAATCAGCCTTAAAAATCATTCCTAAAATAGAAAGGTAGCACCTCTTTCACAGTGAACATCTGTGAAAAACTTCCTTTGCAATATCTGTTGTGATTCTTTCCTGAATACTACACGGAATCATAAAAGCATTAATTGGTCATCTGCTCTCCTCAAAGCAGAATTTTTGTCAGTTCTATATCCAGTCAGTCATGATTTTGTCTGGCTAAATCTTGATACCTCTGGGAAAAGAGATTCTGCATCCCCTCTGGGTAACCTGTAACTGATGCTGCACTTCTCCTTTAGTGAAAAGTTCTGATGTCCACTCTAAATCTGCTAATCATACCGCTGAATTATTTATTGCCCCCACTGATTCTCTGGTACTCTTCCTTTGTTTCTGACATTTAATTTTTTTTTCTTTATGCTTTAGGTGTGTTGCTTGTTAAATGCTCACTTTTGTGTTGCCTTTTTCTAGTTTTAAAATATCATAGTGGCTATTCTCTCTTATTTAGCTTCCTGTTTTGATCTAATTTTCACTTATTGAAGATGACATTTTGTAAGTAATGCTTTTCCTTCCTCTGATAGCTTTTGGAGTAACTTCAAAGTTTTTTTGGGTATGAGTTGAGTGTTACTGTGTGACCTGTGTATGCTGCGATCACTTAACACAAAAATGTTTCTTTTATAGTTCAGCATTAAACTACGTATTTTTCTTCATTTAGGATTAAACTCAGAGTTGCTTTTTACGTGTGAGTTCTCTGATGAATGGCTGTGATGCATGACTGGGTCTCTTATAATACACTAAATATCTAGATCAAATCCAGCCTAAAAGGGAATTAACTTGAAAATCCTTGTTGCTGTGTTTTCTGCCATTGTGGTCTTTTAACTCTTTTTGTACTTGCTGTTGACCTGCCCTTTTAATATCTACATCTTCCTGAAAGATAAGGCTGATACATCAGTAATAGATCTCTATGAAGTCATATTGAAGAGATTTTATGGACTACAGAATCCTTTTATGAGGAAGGGGTAGGAGTATATGCTTCTCTAACTTTTATTCAGTATTTTCTGCACTGAGATTTGACTATTAGATGTTGAAATACTCGATTTTGTAATAATAAAGCTTAGAGCTTGATTTTTAGATTCAAGGGTGTGATGATAATACTTCTTTTAGGTGGAACTTCCAAATAGCTTTGTCTCTTCTGTTGTTTGAGCTTGGTTTGACTCATGGATTAAAGATGAAAAAGGCAACTGTCAAGAGAAATTTTTGTTCCAGTAGCTAATTAAAAGCAAAGTACATTGAACTACAGTTGTTGATGTCATAGATGAGTACTGGTTTTGAATTATTGTACTTTCTCATATTTGTAAGTATTTGCACTGAAAAAAATACACTGATCCAAAGAAAATTCCTTATAACACAGAGTTTCTTTATTTGCTGCCATCTCTGCATTTCCCAGAACACTTTATTTAGAAAATACAGGTTTTATTCCTTGGTTGTGAATCCTAAACCTTTTGTCAATTCCCATCTCTGTGTTGCTTTGACTCCCTAGTATTGTTTTTATGTTCTGCAACAACCGATGCCTTTCTTTCTCCATCCTTGTGCTGTTGCCTTTTCCCTGTGGTTGGTTTTCCCACCATACTGGAAACTGTTGAATGTAGAGATTGGATTCTTTTCCCTGGCTTTCAGAGGTCAGAAATTGAGGTGGCTTTTCAGGAGCCCTTTAGTTTTGCACAAGGTGTGAGACTCGTATTCCCAGATCATGGTCCAGGCATAACACAGGATGTGTCAGCTTCTTCTCAATAGCAATGTTACACGTTTAGGGAGAAGGTGAGGACCTTTACATACCCCCACTGAACTGGAATGTTTTGGATCCCAGCTGAAACAAGAAAATGGGAGAGGGTTTCAGTTGCTGAGCTCTTGGATCACATCCTTCAGTAAAGGGAGAGGAAGTGTACCTTGGATGAGTAATCAGGAAGGAAACCTTTCAATTTTGCTTCATTCTTATTAACGTTTTCACTAAAATAAATAGGCATATGGACAGAACAAAAAATGCAAGACTTGACCTTTGAAGATGACAGTTCTTTAAAGTAACTGTGATTCAAAAAAGTATTCATTTTAATAGAAGTCACCATGTATACAATGCAATTTTTTATATTCTTTGCAGGTTCTGTGTCCAGATGGTAAATATGGCCACATTGTTTACTTACATTTTTTTCCCTTCTGTTTTGAAAGTACAGGATTTTTAAACTCTATTTAAAAGTAGAATAGTTACACTCTGTTCAATATTTCTCTTTTTACCTCTCTCTCAACAAATTAAAAAAAATGCTCACCGGCTTTTTTTTTAATTTTTCTGTTCCATTTAAATTTTCTCCTCCCCAACTCATACCTCCCATTCTTGTTGCTAATGAAGGTATAATCTAAAAATAGATATGTTCATCATTCTATAATATTTTGTATCTTTCTAGATTGGAGGCCAGTGTAATTGTAAGAGACATGTGTCTGGCAGACAATGCAATCAGTGCCAGGAAGGATTCTACAATCTGCAACAGTCAAACCCTGATGGCTGCAGTCCCTGTAACTGTAATACCTCTGGGACAGTCAATGGAGATATTACCTGTCACCAAAATTCAGGACAGTGCAAGTGCAAAGCAAATGTTATTGGTACGTGTAATGCAAGAGTTCGGAGCCATTTTTCTTGTTTTCTCTGGAAATAAAACGCACTTGATTTCTAAATGAAAGGTGTAGAAAGCTTCTTTGCTGAAGGCAGATTGCAAAAACGAATGAAATTAACTGTTGAAAATTTATTAATTTAATGTAATAATTCTATCGAACTACAGCTTGAAGCTTAGTTTAATCAACCCTTTAGAAGTTTCTTTATGGCATAGCTACATTAGCTTACATAGCTCCATACTAATAAGTCACAGAAATAATGTAATTTGCTTACTGCGTAGATGTTTCTTTTAGGAAATTAACACTTTTTCAACGTGTTTTATACTTAATGAGTTCTAAGCAAATCGTTTCCATGCTAGTTTTCTTAATAGACCAAAATAAATGGATTTTTTTCTCAAAATATTCTGTGCTACAGGGTCCTTTGTGATAAATCTATCAATTTTTTTCTATTATATTTCTTTGAACTGTTCCTATGAAATGCAAAATAAGTCAACATAATTCCACAGATCATGTATATAGCTAGGGTTAGTTATCAAGGGCCACATAATTTTAATTTTGTAATTCAATGCCAAGCTGATTATAATAAACTGCTACCTTCTGTGTTATTTATCATTTTTTTTACAAGACGTGCTTTTTTGTTTGTTACTCCCACAGGTATTTTTCAGAAATTAGATTTGATTATAGCAATTTATTACTTCCAGCATATTTGAGGGGAGCCACAGCCACATAAGGACAAAATTTATCAAGTGCCCAAAATACACAGTATATATAATACACTTTGAAATGTTGATGTATGGGAATATTATGCAAGGAGAATTTCCTGATAAAGTGAGCCTTGCATGGTAACTGTACATGTCTCAGACTATACATATGTCTCAAAAAGAAAAATTCCTTTTCTGCTTTGTTACTAACAGAATTAGTAATCTATTTTTTCTTCACCCTAACCATGGTTCTGGGTTGCATTAATAATGTTCAAGTACATGTTAATATATTTGATATTATATATACTTTCACTTGCGAATGTTGACTCATTTGTAATGTCGTAAGTCTTTGCTGCTTTTGGAAATTATAAGAAAGAAGAAAATGTAGAATAACAACAAATAATGAAAGAAGAAAATGCAGTAATGAAAATAGTTCTAAACAGATTGAAGCCTGAACAGTTTTAGTCCTTTTTCCTGTGGAATGCCATATTTTTCATACAATAAAAAGGTGCTAAGAGTAGAAAAAATATCCTCTGTGCATCTTAAACCCTTTCTCTACCTTCAAGAAAAAGGACTTCAGAGCATTCTTAATCACATATGCTTTGCCCACATTTTACATTTGAACCTGTGAAAACCGTTATTAACTCTGGAAATTTGGCTGACTTGCCAAGAAGCGCACAGTCTAGTTCTCACGTGTATTTGGTTGTCTACATATTAAACCTTTTCTCCCCTTGATTAAAACAATAAAAAATATTTTTGTTTTCACTGAAATAGTTATTTCAGTGAAAAAAAAGTGTGAATCTATGCTTTCTGTACTTATCTATAGCTATGGTGGGGGATTGTAGTTATGCAAGTGTTTGCAGGATAAAGACCTAATTCTTTCCAGACTAGATTACCTATTTTTTTGTTTTCCACTCAATTGTAAATAAGCTTCTGTATGTTGAAACGTGTGCAGCAAACTTTAGCAGAGAGCTTTCCTCTTTGGATTTCTAAATTGCTTTTTAGAGCAATCTGTCTATTGCCATTTTATCTATTTAAACAAACACGATAACAGAAAAATGCAACTGTGGACTGCAATGTTATGAAATGTGAACTGTTAGAGTTAACACAACTGTTAAATCTTACTAATGATTCTATCACCAGTAAAATACATTAGCACCAATAATTTTATTAAAGTAGGTCATTCATCTAGAATAAAAAGGTAGAAGAATGTGAATTAAATGCCAAGCGTGCTAACTCCCCTGTACTTGTTAACATTGAATGTGATGCCCTGTAGGCCTTCCTCAGTATCGTTAGGAATAGATTACCTGTCAGGAATATGTATGGCATATTCAAATAAGCACTGCGCATATTTTTAAAACTGATATGATATGAATCCATGTAGACCAATTTTAATAGTTCAAAATGAGTCATAATTCTTGTTAACAATACAGTTATTTTTAAAATTTGCAGCAATAGTGGTCCTTTTTTATTTTCCTTATTGAAATTAAATGATATGCCTTAGGTGAGTCATTCATCACTGTTAAAGGAACTCGCCTTCTGTTGGAGTTTTTCAGTTTTTATCCATATATATAATGCAGTCCCGACCATTTTTAGTTTTATTTTTCTACATATAAGTTGCTAGATGTATTTTTGTATGGTTTTGTATTTTTTTAAATGATGATAATATTTTGCTAAACATTGTATTTATATTTTCCTATATGAAACAATTAAGTCATAACTTCATAGTGAAGGATTTTCCCACTGCAAGGGAAAAATGCATAACTGAATTTGCATTTTTCATATAATAATCTAGTTTGCTTTCTTGTAATGTACATTTTATAAACTAACATATAAATGCCATCCCTTGGGGCAGGGATAAAGCAAGTGTTGACTTTGAAAACAAAGCTAATAAAACTACAGGATGAAGCATGAAGAAAACAGTTTAGATTTTAATGTACTGCAGGAGTTAACTAAATCACACATTTAGATAAAATATTTCATTTTGGATTATGGAAAACATTTTCTGCTTTCAGTAAGGGCTAACAATAAAGACTAACATAAATGTAATCAATGCTAAAACTGAAGTATGGTGTTAGGCAAATAATTTGTTGTAATTGGTCTAACTCATGCTGTCCTAGCATATTTAATGTTTTTAATATAATATATAAATCTATTATGAGATCAGGTTCTGAACCCAGTGTGATTCTCTGTGTATTGCATTTCTACAATATAGGGTGAAGAGTTCACGTAGGCATTGATTGTGCAACAGGTGCTGTTCTGGGGGACAAAGAGATTAATTCTGCTTTGTCTTAGAAATGTTACAAAGAATCTCTTGCAGGAGTATCTAAAATTGTGTTGAGAGACCAACAGAAATACATTGCTTCTGAAACAAATTGGAAAAGTAAACAGATTTTTGGAATGCCACAGTTATTCAATTGATTTGTGCAGCCTCGTCACTCCGTTTAATTATGCTGGTGAAGAATATTAGTCCTCCCTTTTTTTTTGTCGATTGCAAATGTAGTATACTTGGCCTTTTAAAAAATGAAATTAATAGCTTTTCGGTTGGCTTTTTTTTTTTTTTTTAATTAATTCCTTCTCTCTTTCCAGGTCTTAGGTGTGATAGTTGCAATTTTGGATTTAAAGCTCTCAGATATTCTAATGAAGATGGATGTGAGCCTTGTTGGTGCAACAGCCACGGCTCAGTGAACCAATTCTGCAACCCTCTCTCCGGGCAGTGCAATTGTAAAGAACGTGTGAAAGGGCTTCTCTGTGACACCTGCACAGACAACTTTTATGGGCTGGATGTAGCTGGGTGTAAGGCTTGTGAATGTGATGCTGCAGGGTCGATTTCTGGGACCGTGTGCGACGCGAGGACAGGGCAATGCGCCTGTAAACCGAACATCGGGGGAAGGCGCTGCGACGAGTGCCTGGATGGGTACCACAGAGTGCAGAAAGGTCACTCCTTCCTTTGTCTGCCATGTAACTGCGACAAGGCAGGGACAGTGAATGGCTCTCTGCTTTGTGACAAATCGACAGGACAGTGTCCTTGCAAAGCTGGTGTGACTGGCCTTCGGTGCAGTCAGTGCATGCTGCATACGTACAACCTCAGCGTGAGCAGCGTCCGCGGCTGCCAGCCCTGCCACTGTGACACTCTGGGCACGTTGGCAGGGACAGTTTGTGACCACCTTTCTGGGCAGTGTGTCTGTCAGCCTCAGCGCCAGGGGAGAAGGTGTGACGAGTGTAAACCAGGTAAGGAAATTGGAAGACAATCGATTTGATGTAGTGAGTTTTGCTTTGTTGTCATTTCCTACAGTTTTTAATATGTGTTCAGACAGCTTCACGTCTGACATGTCTCTGACATACGTTATGAATTTTTTTCCATTTCCTCCTAACTGTGTGAATGAGAAGGAAGCATTATTGTCCTGATCACCATAAAATATTTATTTCCAGATGTTGAATAATTTGTATTATTGTTGCAGTTTCAACATGCCTGAAATAAGGTTAGGCTACTTCCAGATATTGAGAAAATATACAAATAATCATGTCCCGATCCCTGAATAAGAGCTAAGTTGGCATAATTTAATGAACAGCAGCTATCCTCATAATAAAAATGTGGATTTGGAAGGCAGAGTGCATGCTCTTCAGGAAGGGCACTTCATGCATAAAGCTGAGCATGGCAGGAGGCACAGAAATGGTTGCTTAAACTTTGATGAGGCTGGCAAACGTGCCACTTAGAAAGCATTCACATGCCTTGCTGTGTTGGGGGTGTGCTGGCTTGCACAGGGACTGCTTACAGTTTGGCCCTACAAGTACATGGTATTTGCAGTTTGCTACATATTTGTTCAAGATTTTGTGCCATATTTGTAAACAGAGTTTAGAAGTTCATTATAAGTGGGGAGCTCTGTAGTTATATTTCAATGTTTTTGTTTTCAAAAGTAGGTGGTAAAGTGAAACTATAGGTAATATTAACCTACCCTTCATAATAATATTGAGCAGATAGATTTAGTTCAAGTTAAATACATATGCAATTTATTCAAGTAGCAGGTCACATTAAAAGGTACATTATAGCTCCATTGGTTTTAATATGCCATTCAATAATTTGAACAGAGGTTAAAAAAGCTGCTTAACCTCCATTAAGTATTTTTTTAAATGCTTTCATTTAAATTATTTTAGGTACATATACTAATAAATAAGGCAGCATTCTGTTTTTCTTAGTTCCTCCTCCAGTGCTATTTGACCTGCTAACCCTCTATAGCAGCCACTTAATCAGAGATCGGCAGAGGAGTGATGTCAAGGCTCCCCGAGTCAGTGACCGCCCTTGTCCTTGGAAAAGAAAGGCCAGGGTTTATGCAGAACTAAATGGTTTAAAAAGGTTTAATTGATAGTGTGAACAGGCTGGTTTGTAGAAAAGCTTACACGGCACTCAGAGGAATAGTCCCACAATAGTTCCTGTTAAAAAGAGAAATAATTTTAAAAAGTATTTTTGTAAGAATTATTTTTGAATTTTCTAACTAATAGCTATAAGCATGTATGTGCTGAGCACTGAGCTCTGTGCTGCAGGTGAAAGTATAAATCCTTATTTTTGTAAAAGCACTGTTGCTCTTCGTAGAGTACAGTGAGCTGCACTACTTTCACTCTTTTAGTGAGAGCTAATTTAGATGTTTAATATTTCCAACTTTTATATAAATATTCTTTGTTAGTATGTTTCAAAGGAAACTTTCCTCCAAAACAGGAAAGAGTATATAAAGTCTTCCGTGTAGAAATACAGAAGATTTTAATTGGTTTTGAGTACTGTAAACATGTCTATGGCTTTGTCTTGGGTCAAAGACAAGAAAACATATTCCAAATGAGTAAGAAAATGTACTCCTAGTGTATATGCAACCAACACAGCCTAATTAGAGCACACACAAATTAGTATGAAAACATATTGAGGACTTAGTCTGTTGGGACATTTCAACTGTGTGACACAAGCAAGTGGCCTTTAAAATAATGTCTCAGTGTAACATATCTTTTATGTGCTTTGATAAAATCTGAGAAATTTCCCAAAGTTACCAAAATCTTAATGCAGGAAGAGTTGGCAGTTGAGAAAAAAGTCAGCCTGGTTGTAGCTTTTGGAAATTGTTTTATAAGGAGATTTTTTTTTTTGCTTAAAGTTCTTTTTGGAGCATTCAGCCATATGTTTCATCTGTTAGGCTGTATCCATGACCTCCTGTCTTCCAGTTTGTTCTCCTACCAAAAGCATCTTGGTGGATGGGTGTACAGTTTAATTTTTTAAGCTAATGATGTATGTAATGAGAGGAATACTGGATTCTAACCTGAGATGAAATGAAATGGAAACACAGTTCTACCTTGTACATAAACTTGCTTTTGAGATGTCCTAGGTTGAAGTGGTTGAAACACAGGTTCTCTTCAGCCCCCAATTCACTGTGAGCATTTAGTCCCTGTGCCATTCTGGAACTGTGTTACTGACTGGGACTTGTGCCACACAAATCCTGTTCAGCACAGGTCTTGGATCTTGTTGCAAGAGCAGCAAAGCTGTAAAAAGGTGTTTTGTAAGTTCTTTACTCAGTAACCACAGGTTTGTGTAGAATGCTACATAGTATGGAAAAAAATGGAAATATTTGAGCATGTAAGATGTGTCTGAACACAAATACGGAGGGTTTGTGTACATACTATCTCTGTCAGCCAGAAGAATGTGAACTATCTTGTAACAACATTGTTGGTGTGGTTAATTGTGCATTTTGAAGCCCAGCCTGTGGTTAAGAAATGAGCATTGCTGCTGTAGACGGTAAGCCTGTGAAAGTGCTAAGGAATTGATCATGTATTCCTTCTCTATACAGTGGGAGAAATGCTAAGAGGATGATTAAAAAAAGAAGCTGAATACTTTGCAATGACTTTCATTCTTCCTTTTGAAGAGTATGTTTGATTGACAAATGTGATCAGTTATGGTTGAATTGGAAAAAAATCTGAAAAAGAATGAGCGTAATATTAGTTATATACACAGATCTCACAGAGATTTGCAGTGGCTGTCTTAAAATTGGAAATTGGCTTTATTATACAACAGTGGATCCTTCATAAAGCAACTTTTATGAGCCCTTCTAACCTTGCTGTAAATTAAGCTTGCATTAAGTTGTTACTCTTTCCTAGGTGGAGTCAGATTCTAGATGGTGGAAGTAAATAATAATAATAATGATTATGACAAACAGCATGAACTTTTAATCTAGTGTATCCTCTTTTTCCTCTACATTTAATCATGTTAATTTACTTGCAAATTAGTTGAGAGAAGAAATTTCTACCGTTTTCCTATTTCTCACTTTTAAAAAAAGTTTTGCTTTTCTGCTAGTTTGGGGGGAGGGGGGGCGAGTAATTGTGGTAGTGTATTTGAAACTTTCAGAGCATTTCTAAAAGATTATTACTAAAAATATCCTACCAAATCTTTCACTGCTCTACAGTGGTTTAGGCAGTATGACTGTAGGAGAGCCAGAATGTTTAACACTAGGGTATAGAGTGTAATTAGTCATTTCACTGTAATGATAAAAGCAGTGTATGCTGCAATAATTGATCCTACTCAGGGAAAATGAATTTATTTTCTAGTGATGTGCTTATTTGCCCATTATAGACTTACCTTAGATGTTAATTTATAGAATAAAATCATACTTCCATGCAAAATTTCAGATGGACAAGGATCTGTTTTAACCTGAGTGCTTATCATTTACTGCAACTATAAAGTGGGTCCTGAAGAAGTGCTTTGACCTTCTGCACAAGTCCAAGGCTTAAACTTGTTTCCAACCTTCCTGTTACGTTCTGTGAGTGGAGTCGTTCATTGTGCTCAGGAGTGACATTGCTGGGAAATGGTCTCCTCTATTTATGCACAAGATGGGCACTGCACGGCGCAGAGAAGTGCAGGAGGAGATAATACATGCTGCCTCACTAATAACTTCAGGCTATTTGCTCTCTGTGGTGGCTCAGCTCGGGGCCTCTCTGGAATAAAGTGCCAACAGCGTGGTTTTTTATGATGCGAATGTATGTTAACTGGAGACTGATATCACTTCACTGTCCACTTGAGATTTATCTCACTGAGGACCAGAGGCTAAACTTGAACAAAGATTTGAGCAGTAAAATTCTAATGTTTTCAATTTGTTTAGTTCCTCTGCTATTTGGATATGAGCTCACAGTGCAGCACTGTTGCAAAGACAGGGAATACCACCCTAGGGGTGTATATATAGAGCTATCTCTTGTAAGACAAATAATAAGGCCTTGGGCAGTATGACATGTTGCAATGTAATTTTGGGCTCCTTATTATAAAGCAGGACATCGGGAAGTTATTGGACAGCAAAAAATATTCAGTAACTGAGAACATGACTAAGAAACTACTGATTGAACTTGATCTGGAGAGAGGGCAAGTGTCTGCGAAGTCTGTGCAAGTGCTGCATATCTCAGGAACAGCTGAAATTTTTCTATTGAAGTTGTACAATAATAACTAATAGCAACCAGCTAGCGGAGATAGAAACTCATATCAATGGCCCTATTGTAGGATTCATGTTCCAAGATAGGTATTTGTTGTTGTCCAGTGTCTCTTGATATCAGATTGTGCCATCAGGATAGTTTGCAGAGCTCTCATGCATTGCTACAGTTTTAATAAAATGTATCTCTCCAAGGGGGGAGGGGGAAAAATAAAGAGAACAACTTGTTTGGAAAAAAAAAAAAGCAACAAACCAGTTAAATGTTTATTAATAATCAGGTAAAAATAGAAAATATTTTGGAAACTTGTGTAATTGTATTTTTTACTAGTGTGCCGTTACTTGAATTGACTTTTGATCAGAAAGAAATGAATAGGAATGGAGTAAGTCCACACACAGTGAAATAGATTATGCAAGTGGTACAGCATGATTAAGAGAACATGTGTAAAAGCTCTTTTGTTAGGAACTTTAGGTGACGCTGTGAACAATGGGTAAATTATTCAATGACCAGGATAGAGGTGTATAAACTGTATCTAACTGTATTTATTAGTAATGTGTTGAAGGTATAAATCAAGATTGCTTGTGAGGGAAATAGGATGAAAGCTAGACTAGCAGAAGCATACCAGATGTACTGTGGGGAATGTAAATGCTTCATAATTGGAAATAATACAGGAACAGAAGGAGTTCAGAGTGAAAGCCTTTTCGTAGCAGATAAGTAACTTTCTTTTATCAGTTTATTTGTTTCTGTAAAAATACTTGTGTAGTATGCAAGCTCTGTGTTGAGGAGTAAAATACAGGTTTTACATACAACCTGAGAATGCTCATCAAATGTAATTTTTCCAAAGAAACATTATCATGTTTCAAGGATTAAGCCAGCCACTGCTTGAGAAAAATTTAGAGACATTCTTAAGAAGGTATGCGCATTTCTTATGGTTTGCAGTTGGCCATTTTCAGAGCTGAGGTCCCAGACTAGAATGGACAAATGTCTTTTCTGTTATTTCTTGTTTCTATTGCTTGTGGTACATTTATGAGTACTTCTCACATCCTTGGGTCTTTACTTTCCCCACAGACATGTACTCCCCCTATTTTGCATTTGCTCTGGCTAAAAGTCTGAAGAGACATATCCGAAAGATTCTCAAAATCCCTTTCTTTTCCAGGTTTTTATTTTTCTCCATCCAGCATCACCGGCTGTCTGCCATGCCTGTGCCACACAGCTGGTTCTGTGAATCAGATCTGTGATAAACTAACTGGCCAATGTAGTTGCCAAGATGCCTCTGTAACAGGACAGACATGTGAACGTTGCAAAGAACTTTATTTTGGATTCGACTCTGTCACAGGGAGGTGAGTGGTTTTTTTGCAGGTCTCTTACACCCTCATTACATTTTTTCTCATGGCTCAGTCAAAGGTTTAGTGACAATGTAAAAGTGTGTTCTGGTTACGTTAATCCTTACATGAGTTCACGTGTGCACTTTGATTTACCTGTGATACAATGTACAATCCCCTGTTCTCCTATGATCTGAAGAGAATAGAAATTTTCCCTCAGATTTAAGTAGAAACAGCATGAAAGGTATATAAGGCAAAGTTATAGCAATCAGTTAATTGTTTCCCTACATTTTCTCTGCATCTTCAGTAAGGTGCGTTGTTATCTGAGGTGTTAAATATTGATCGTTAAAATGCAGGTAATTTGCCATTCTTATAACTAGTGAATGCTTTTGAAGATTTCAGGAAGATTTAGTGGAGGGCAGAGTGGGGAGGGAAAGGAAAAACTACAGCTATCCCTGACTCCAAATTTCTTTTGGTATCAGCAGTACAAATATTCACTGCACATTTACTCTCAAAAATCTTTTTTTCTGAAGCAGTGTATTCTTTTTCAGTGTTTTATGTGCAACAGGGTAAATTGTGTATCTAGTGTAGTTTGGGGTCTTTAGTTGCATTGGAATTATATGGATTCCCCAGATTATAAAAGGAAAACATGTCTGTATAGTGCACTGTTACTTCAACTATTGCTCTATCTATCTTTTCCAGGATTATCTTTCTTGCCTAGTCCTCACAACCTCAATTTCCATTTTAATTATTGTCCAAAAAGATTGCACAGTTCTTATGCTATCATCTTTTCATGCAGACGGATGGTGTTAAATTATTTTGTGTTTTTTTCGTTTTTTTGCCTTTAAAAAAACCCAAACCACATACCACAGGCAGAAGCAAAATCTGTTCAATGTTCCACTCCCTCTGCTCCTCTCCCCCAGCTAGTGTGGGGTAGACATGCTTTTAGGCAGTGATTATCAGTGTTATCTTGCATATATTTGACATTATTCTGCAGATTTTTCACTTTAACTTTTATGTTGCTGTCACTCATTAGAAGATTTTTTTAAATTATTTTTTACTGTTTTGGGTCACAGAGGCATCTGCTAATGGCCATAAAGTAATCTGTAGAAATAAGGGCTTCCTATTTTCACTTCCTGTCATTTCTAATGGTGAGAAATAAAATCTGTCTAATATTAAGTTTCCCTTTGAAATATATTTTCCTTATTATTAATGATACTGTTTTTTTAGTTACTTGAAATAGATTCTCCCCTTGCTCCTCAGTTTTAGCACACTTGTGCTAAGCAATAGCTTTTCTGAACTAAATACTGGCTTTCAAGTACTTGTATTTTAACTTGTCTTTTGAAATTCAAAATGTGAAAATGTAAATGATCCAGACCCAGATCTTGTTGTAAAGATAGAAAGTTTTTAGAGTTCTGGAATGTGAATGTGAGTTTACTTTAATGCCTTAATACTAGTTAATCCTCATGGCAGTATTGAAGAGTACTCTGTTAGTACATTAATATGATTAACTTGTGTTGCGTTTTCTTGGCTCCCTTTTCATTGTTGTTTTCTTGGGCAATGTATCTCTGTTCCTCAGGCAGAAACTTTTATCCACTGAAAATGCTAATGCAGGTCTTTATTTGTTAATCTATTTTATTCCATTTCTTTAACTGTTAATATCTTCATAAAAAGAGTAATATGCTTTTTCTTTCTCCATAAAGTTGCCAAGTCATTTAAGCCATACTTGCTCCAAGTGTCTTTTAAGGACAGAAAAGGATGTGAGCTATCTGTAGAGGCAAAAACATATCTGTTTTTGCAGAATAGCACAAAAGAAGCAAAAGTTGTGATACACAGAGATTGTGAAGCTTTAAAATTCTCCCACTCTGAGGAATGTATATGTGAACTGATTTATTTTGTGGTGTTTTCAAGATAAAACAGGAACTCCATATTCTTTAATGCATTCCAGGTTATGAAGCAGGAAAATTTCCTTGGCAATTAAAGAATTAGAAATACTGGTGTTTGCAGCAGTCTGAGCAGATCTGTAATGGCTGTGGGCATTGTACACATTTGAAATGCTTTACCTCTGTATTGTTTACTATAATGAACTGGTCAATGAACATCACAAATTGTTTATCTATTTATATATATATCTTGACAGATTACTGTTTATGAAATCCATTTAGCAAGTGAGGTTTTCCCATAAGGATGAAAAATGAAGATTTTAAACAGATTGCTGGAGAGGCTCTAACTGCACCTAGAGAGTCAATGTAATAAAGGTTTCTCTATATTAATATTACAAAAACCATTTATCCTCAGAAAATCAATATTGCAATTCATCTTGGCATGACATTTCTCTTTCCATGTTTTAAAAGTGTGTTTTCCTTGATTATATATAATTCTGTTTTAATAAAACTCAAATATATTTGACTCGGAGTACTTTGAAAAAGTAGCATTTAGCAAGAATGCTGAAAATATTTCTCACATGATTAAAAGTTACTTATCTTTTTAAAGAACTGGACTTTTTTTTAAATCCTTAATTGACCAAATTCTTAATCCTGACTGAAAAACATGATCTATGCCCAACAACAAATCCAGTTCTAGTTTTCTGCAGGTTAAGAAAATGATGCATGTGATTACACAGAAATAACGTGTAATCCCATGGAGCAGAATATGATGAAATTTATGCTCAGGATAAATTTTTTACAGGATCAGGAGCCTCACTCAGTATAGGTGAAGGAGGGAGCCTACACTTTTCCTAGAAGGAAAAGGCAACAAGCAGAAAGAAACAGCCCCACCCTGCCAGGCTGAGAACTATCACTGTGACTGTATGTGCATTGAGTTTGATTGTCATGTGTGAATGATAATCAAGACTAGAATAATCAGGAGACTCTCATTCATAAGAGGTGCAATAATATACAGCAACAATAAGAGAAGCTTGTCTTTCTCTGTTTATCTATTGAGAAACTTTTGGTAACAACCCCCACGCTAAATAATAATCATGTAATGAAATAATGAAATAGCAATAAAATACTGTCTACTGAGCAAATAATTCTGTCCTTTTTTTTTGTTACTAAGCTGGGTTTTTAGTCATGATGTTAAAATACTCTAAACAAAACCTCTATTTAAAGGGGGATTTCGATGCACTATCTATAGATGAAAAGACTTGAAAAAATTGTCCTTTTCTCTTGACTGTAAAAGAGAGCAAAATACAGTATAGTGGTTTCCAAGAGCGAATGTATTTTATTTATTCTCAAAAGGATATTAGTCCATAAAACAAATTTGCAGCTTATTTTGCAGCTTTAGCTTTTATCAGCCTTTTTAAGGGTGTTGAATGATTCCCCAGGAGATCACACAGCACGAGCTGCTGTGGAGTAAAGCAACTCTAGTACAGAGAGCTCTGTGATAGGCAGGAAATGTATGTGAAGAGTTTTCTTAAGCTTGTTTAAAAATCTGTCACATTTAATGCCTATTTCACTGATTATTGACCTGAATTTTAGTGTCCTAATGTGAAAACAGTTTACACCTTCTCCTCGTTTCTCCCTTGCCTTAAAAAGCTGATACCTAAAACATAGTTGAACTTACTTTTATTTCTGCTTTCATATAGGTAGAAAGAGATACAGACCAAGGTATGATGGTGGTGACTGGGAAAATGGCAAAGTAATTTTCGTGAAGGCACCACCACATACTTCCTTGGATCTGGTGAAGCTGGCCAAGGAAAGATCAGCCAAATATAAACTGACTCTTGTCTGGTCTCAGGGTTAGCAGAGTAAAGGGGACATAGCATGACTGCCTTGGACTTCTCTGGTGTCTTTTTGCTGCTTCATCACCTTGGGACCTGGAATCTGGAATCATTTGAAATGCCTTTGAGGCTGATGTTGCTTGTTCCTGAGAATTGGACTTTTCCAGCTCAGGTCCAGGGGACATGAAGTGTAGACTTCCCTGTATGTTTTAGCTGCAATGTACCTTCCCACCTGTCTCCCAGATCATGTATTTTCAGAACTCCGTTAGTCTGCGCAATTAAAAAACAGTGAAATTGACATCTAAGGTTTGAAGTTTTATTTGCCATTGTTGACTTTGTTATGAGTAATAATGGCAGTCTGTATTGCAATGGGTAGCATAACAGTATTTGTAGTAATTTGCTTTGCCTAATTTCTGACATGTTTTGACTCTTTGAGTATTTGCACAACCTGACATTGGTATCTGTGCTAGAAATGAATGTCAGTGTGGAAATAGTGTATGGAGTGAAGAACAAGTTGATTCCAAGAGGATTCACATGCAAAAGCCAAAGCATAAATTAATCCTGAAAGTATTCTACTGATGCCAGAGAGATTTATAGAATTGAAGTGTGGTATTTGTGTGATACCAATGTTTTTAATTTTTTTGTTCTTTTTAATTAAAAAATAATTTACTTTGTGCATTTAATTAATTATTCTCTTTGGTTATGTCCAATTTTGTCCTTCAGGCTGCAAAGGAATTGTGCTTTCTGTTATAATATTCATATGTATGCAGTTTTGTTTCCTGTCGCTGTGTTAATCTGAAGTTTTTTCTCCCAGTTTTGGTCACCATTCATTCTCCTTTATTCACAGCTTGTTTTTTTTTCCACTTCAAGTTGCTGTTGTGGACAAGAAATTATTAATTGATTTCTTTTTTCCAACTAAAATCTAGTTTCCCCTGAGGTAGAAGGTTATGTATTTTGTGCAGAACCTCTTCAACTGGTTACATGTGATTCACTGAACTCTGCAGCTCTCAAGAAAGGTTGTGTGAATAAGGATGCAGGACTGAGTGCATAATGTGGTTATTACCAGACATTATTATCCAGTTTGTGTATGGATCAATATATATAAAAGCTCTTTATTTCTAAACCATTTTTATATAAATTAGGATATTATTCTGGCAGTGAAATATTTATTTTTATAGTGGGCACCTTTTTTGTAAGTTTTTTTTAAATCAGACTAATAATTTTCTGCTCTGTTTCAGGCTACTGAACTGTTTATGATGTTTTAATTATGTTGCCCAAGAATCTTTTAAACAAAACCCTACTGTGCTTAACTGAAGTGTTGATGTGTGTTGATCACTTCCTTGATTTGTTTTTGTTTATAGATGTCAGCACTGTAATTGTCATCCTGCAGGAGCCATTAGTGGGACTTGTCATCTTGTTACTGGACAGTGTGTTTGTAAACAATTTGTAACTGGCTTGAAATGTGACAACTGTGTTCCCGATGCCAGTAATTTGGATGTCCACAACCTATTTGGCTGCAGTAAAAGTAAGTGGATATCAGGTCCTAAAAGCATGTCTTTCAAATTAAAGTTTTTATTGATTTAATGAGTATTGAGTTAGGTCAGCAGTGGTAAAGCTGGGGTTTATTCCCTCCCCACCCCCAAATATAGGGCCACTGAAGTTCAGGTGATTTCACTGTATCTTAGGACTGTTTTCTAGAGAGATGTACAGAATCCTTCATGTTGTACTCACTTTCTGCTTGCAGTCTACCCCAGGGGAGAAATAACAACCCAGAGTTTCCTTGCACATGTTCTTTGTAGTAACCAATCCAGAGTTCACCTTTTAGTCACATAAATGCAACAGCATTTATACAAGTTACAGCTTAGCCCGCTTTCCTGCCATTGACAGGAGGCAGGACACCTGCTTTTCAAAAGGTCTGTTGAAAACCTGATCCTGGTGATTAACTCAAAATCTTCTCCTTAGTGCAGGGCAGCTTTGCCTTTCTCCTCCTGGGGTGCTTTTTCAGTCACTTTGGGAAAATATGTGATGTAACAGAGCATCATAAGTTGGTATGTGTGAGGTGGGGCTAATGCTGTGCTGAGGGTCAGAGCATGAATTGTAATGAAACAAATTGCAATGGAACATCTGAATATGAAGAAGTGGCACAATTTTAGTCTTTATGTCATAATTAGTTACAATTAAATACTCAGATTTGATGACCAGCACACAGTCTCCAAGCTGGCAGGGTTTTTAGAGAAGAAAATGCAAATATATGTGTAATAAGAAAATTGAGTACTTAATTTGTCTTTGGGTCAATGTTAAGACATGGGTTTTGAGGACATCATGCTATGCAATGCCAAACCTCATGGGAAGGACCTCAGCTAACTCTGCAAAAGCTGTGTTACATTTTGGTGGCACACCTTACTGCCACACACAATTAGCAGCCCAATCTTGGAAATCCTGTAAGTAGTGAGTGAGGAATTCTGCAGATGTTAATTGGACATTTCTGTCAGCAGGCCTAATTAATAATGGCCAAACTGGTCATACTGTGACAGCTCAGGTACCCATGTGTAATGCAGCAATAGGGTTAGACATTCCCAAGTTTTCTTTGGAATATGTTTCTGGACCCTCCTTCAACAAAATATTTCTTTGTTTACTCTGCATGGGTATTTATATGATATTCATAACTGTGATATGATATGTGAACACTTTAGATTTGCAAGCAGAGCTGTAAATGCATAAAGTGTTTACAGGCAGACACAGCTCTCACTTTGATATCTGTTTGTATTTCATTGAAAATCAGTGTAAATTTCAAATAATATGCATTGTAGAGTGGACAGGATTATAAATGCATATCATAAAGAGACTGATTTGTTTCCAAAGATGATTTTTTTTTAAGCTTTCCTGAAAGTTTTGAAAGTGTTTAAATAGTTTCGCTTTGTTTTTCCCCATACTTTTCTGTAGAAGGCACAGTATCTGTTCATTGTTCAGGCAGATGATTGGCTAGTTGTTTCTTTAAACAAATGTAAGATGTTTCAACTGAATATGTACTGATAATAATACATGGCACTTTTATGATGCTGTTCATCTTCAAAGTGCTTTGCAAACATAAGCCAACCTACTTATTTGTGTTGGAATACACATTGGATAAAGGTCAATAGCAATTCAACTATAAAATTGATTAATAATAGTATGACATAGATAAATAATATAATAGATTTTAGTTAGATAAAAGAACATCAGGCAGGAATCTAAATGACAAGCGGAGTCCTCTTCTGGACATAAAGGATATAGCAATTGAAGCCTTTTGGTTATTCATACCAAAATATTTGGACTTGTTGCACACATATGGAGCTTTATCTGGCTTGGCATTTGTGGTTATTTTCATTGCAGAACAGTATTTTGTTGACACATTCATTGCTGCTTATAAGTCTTTGCCAAGGGAAGCAAATGTAAGTTTCTGTCACTGTCCAACTAGTGTTCTTAAATGAAAAAGATTTTTTTACTTAGCAATTTTTTTACTTAGTAATTTTTTTACTTAGCATCTACTTAGATGCTGCACAAAATTGTGCAATACAATACTTTGCTTACATATTTAAAATTGTAAACAGCAAACATATGGAAGCAGTATGCAATAGTGTGAGAATATGCACTGCCAGTGGAGAATGAAGGTGATGCTGGTAAATTTCTGTGATTGCTCAGGTCTTGTAAGTATGTATTACAGGGCGATAATTTTTTTTTTAAATGCCATTTAGGAGCACTTGTTTCCTCTGATTCTCAAACTTTACTCCTGTAGACACTTTAGCATACGTTCACTTCCTAAGTGAGATGAACTGAAAAGCTCCAGATTGGCACCAAAGCAAACTATGCTTTTTAAGGGGAGATGATGATTATGTGTTCTGTTCAATCCAATGGATTCTAGAAATATTTTGTGCTATTTCTTGGCTGAGAGACTTCAGTAGAAGCAGGGCTTTTCATTATCTTACTCTAAATAAAGACCTTCATCTCACTTTCTAGATTAGTATTAAAAACCTGTATATAGCATGGCCCACTGATTTTGGCATAAGTCTTTACATCTTTCACTTGTGTGGCTTGAGGTCTTTATGACATTTTCTGTCTGCAGCTTCGTTCTTTTCTTCGTCTGCTGTTCGCTTGGCTGAACAGACTTTAGTAGTTAACTTTTGGTAAAATTGAGCCCATACCCACATAATGAAGAAGATGATAGTTTATAAAAAGAAGAGAAAAAAATTCCACGTTTCAGATCTTGATGTTCTCCCATAATACTTAATGTAGGGGAGAAAAGTTAATTGGGTGGTTCTGAATCCAGCTCCTGGTAGCTTACTCCATGTGCTGATTTCTGTACTGCCCAGGGCTATCCTCATTCCTTAAGCAAAATGTTTTCCTCCTAGATCCACACTCCCTTGGTGAAAAGAGTAGGGAAATGGCACAATGTGCCTTTGAGTTGTAGGAGTTACTATGTGCCAAAACAGACCAGCCTTGTTCTGTGCTAATGCACGATGTAGGGAGGGACAGAGAGCATGGCTGTCCCCAGTATAACTGGCTCACTGGAGATCCTACAGCAAGATATGGACTCATGCTCTGATCTGAATAATAACATAAATATAGAATCATCTAGGTTGGAAAGGACCTTTGAGATGATTGAGCCCATCCATAAAAATCTGTTTATGTCAACACGTGTGTGTCTATGTATATAAAATTTCTGAGTAACAGCTATTATCTTGGGAACGAACATGATCATAGATTTGGATTACAAAAGAGATATAGGTGGGACTTTAAATGCTCTAGCTTAAAATGTGAGGCACGTGGCTTTTGAACTTCAAGTTTGTGTTTCTCTTTATTGATACTAGTGCAATTAAGTAGCACATTTTTCAATGTTAATGGAGGTGGTAGCAGAGTAGTATTTTGGTAAATAAGCTAATTTCTTAAAATGTTAGATACCTTGCCCTCATGGGTTTCAATTTCATTGGAAACAAATGGAAGTGAATTGCCTAAATAAACTTCAATATTTGACCTTTTATGTTTTTGTGATTTTATTATATTAAGTATGCTTATTTTAACACTTCATTAAAATCTGTACTTTGTTGGACTTTCCATTTGTATTCTACTAGGGGAAGTTGTGCCTTGTACATGATAAAATGGAATGAATCCTTTAAAAAAAATACGTTCTAATTGAACTAGAAACTTCAATAATGTGACCAGATTAATATGTTCTTGTTTTATAGAGACCTTGAAATACATTGGGGTGGGGGGGAAGTGTTTGGAAAACACTTGCTTTATTTTGTGATGAAAAGGGGGAGTAAGTTTGTTCATTAAGTTTGTTGTTAATTTGTTGACATGTATACTCTTGTTTCATGGATAAAAAGCTTTGTAGGAGAGCATTTGAATGGATTGGTTTAGTCTCTTAGTGTCTTACACTGCTGCCCAAGAATTTACTCAACAGGTTTTTTTGGTGAAGAAAGCTTAGCCATTTCTTTGCATTTTTCTTTAAATTTATGTCATCATTAATTACCTTAATTTTTACATCCTCAATTTTTGTGTATGTTTTAGCTCCTTCCCAGCAACCTCCTCCTACAGGAGAAGTTCTCAATTCGTCTGTTATTAATCTTTCATGGAGTTCCCCTGACTCTCCAAATTCTAACAGGCTTATTTACCAGCTGTATAGGGATGAGGAAGAAATTTATACAACTGAAGACTACCATCCTTATAGTAAGTAAGGTGACATCAAAATTTTCATATTTGTATGTGTGTATGTATATATATATATATGTGATATTTCTTAGCTATTTCTCATTTCTGTCATTATCATCCTCTGTGGTTTTGAATACATGATCCTGTTTTCCTTTAATGAGTTAGTGTTCTGTGTTATTAATTTTGCTTGAAAGAAATGAATACCCTAGTCTAAAATCTGGCAAATGGAATCACCCAAAATAGCTGATAATTGTTTTACTTTTTAATCAGAAAAACTTTAAAATTGACTCACCAAAAGTATTTATTGAAAATATACCCGGACACCAAAACCAAAGTCACAGATAAAGAATTAGGGTGAACAGAAGAGACCATAATATGCTTAAACTTCTTTTTTCATCTTCCTGGTTTTAAACTGTTAACAGATAGGAAAGCTTTTTATGGCTTCTAACTTTTAGCACCTTCTGTTAAGCTATTAGTGTAGCTCCTGATTTGCCTTTAGCAGTGCCACATCTCTCCTGCTGAGGCTTGCCAAGGGATCCTCAGAAGGGAGTCCTAGAGGATTCGACACTCTGTCCAAGCTGGAAAGGCCATTTTGTGCTAATATTGATCCACTTATCAAAGGAAAGGAGATGGGTCCTGTTTGCATGTATACATGGCACACAAGTGGTTTTTTGTAAGAGGATGGTTGTGGTTTAATGCCACTAAGGTTTGACCTCTGTTCTGGGAGCTTCTTGAGTTTGTTGCAGTTTCTTTCCCATGCAGCATTAGTGTTTTGCAGAAGTTGAGTCTCTCTAATTGTTGGTATGTACCCTGAAGGGAAGAAAAAAAAAAGCTATTTTTCAGTGGAAGCACAGATCCTTTGGAATGCACCTCATATTTCTATGTTTTGGTTCATGCTGCAGTGTTACAGTTCATTACTATGTGGCTTATACTGTGAATTTGGGCACTCTGCAATACATACCATGAGGAAAGGTATGTGGCCCTATGTAAGCATGGGATTAAGGAACTGAGAGAAAAAAACATTAAAAAAAACTTAGGGAACTAATAGGGAATATTCCAACTCCTTAATTTTGTTTAAAGGCTTAACTTTAGTAAAAATGTGAATTAATTTCAAAAGAAAAACTATGACATTTCATTGTTATAAATCTGTTTAGTAATGTACTTGAAATGGTGCTTTGTTGAGGATGTTTTTTCATGATACTACCTACATACTTGGTAGAAAGCAAAAAAATTCTGGATGTATTTAGTTGGATGATGAGACATTAGCATGCTTCTATTAAACAAAACATTATCTTCTTACAAACATTGATTTGGTTACAAAAGACATTTTTGACATTTCCTGGAAATCCCCCTAATTAGTGATATGAAGTCATCTGCTGGTGTTTGAATATCAAAAGTACATTGTTAATGCTGACAGAACTTTTGATAATCTTTTTTTTCTTAGTATAGTATGGAATTTGTAATGCTTGTGAGCTGAGAGTACAACTGGATCAACATTATTTTATGGCTAAATGAGAGTTTTATAGAAACATTGAACTTCCCAGGGAAAATTTAGAATAATCTCCTAAATCAGCATGGTGACCTGGATGATGGTATTTCAGAATGCGCAATTAAAATAGTATTTTCTTAACAGCTCTGGAAAACCTGAGCCTCAGATTTCCCAGAGCAGTCTTTGTCTTGAGGACAAAATTAACTACTTGCTCTAAAATGTGAAAAAACACCCAAAATTACTAAGTATTCTAACTCCAAATCAAGTTTGTTTTAATTAATTATAAATGTAACTAAATACAAAGTCATAAACTGATTAAGGATGGAAAAGACCGCTAAGATCTTTGAGTCAAAGAGTTCACCCAGCACTGTCGTGGCATCACTAAGCCATGTCCCCAAGTGCTACCTCTACCCTTTTAAAAACACTTCCAGACACCTTCATTCCACCACTCTGCCAGACAGCTCATTCCAAAGCCTGACCACTCTTTCCATGAAGAAATTTTTACTAATATGTAATCTCCTAACACCAAGTATCAAACCTCCTCTAATGCAATTTGAGGTCATTTCCTCTTGTTCTGTCACTTACTACTTAAGAGAAGAGCCCAACCCTCCCATGGCTACAGTCTCCAGACCCTTCACCAGCTCTGTAGCCCTTCTCTGGACTTGCTCCAGCCCCTAAATGTCTTCCTTGCAGTGAGGGGTCCAGAACAGGGCACAGGATTAGAGGTGTGGCCTCACCAGTGCCGAGGGCAGAGAGACATCCTGCTGCATCTTCTGCCTGCTCACTACTAGCAGACAAGAAAGTCTCAGTAGCCACTGTTCTGCTAGCAGAGTTGTTCTCTGGCCCTGCCTGAAATACCATGGTTTGCAAGGCCTGAAGATGACAAAACCCAGTCTTGTTATTGCTGGACTCCAGGGATAATTTTGTGATCATTTTAGGGAGTTGCAATGCTGTAAGAAATTACTGATCTGATTCTGCTGCTTGTGTGCTGTAGTGTAAAAGGTTGAATATCTAGCAACACTCAGAATTTTGTGGTCCTGTTCTTTAAGTTGTATTCAGGGCTGGCTTGCCAGTGTACAGAGAGGATGTATAAATATCTGCATCCTCTTCATTTGCTTTCAAAATGTTTGCAAGTGTCTGTGCTCTGACATGTAATGTATTGCTCAATGTTCACTGTTTCCTAAGGCAAAAGAATGTATGGTGGTATGGTTGTACATACATTCATACTGTGCTGTGCTGACTAACATGTGTAACTGTTTCTGGGGTGTGCACAGGAGCTATTAATGGCCATTGGTACTGAAAAGATGCTAAAAAGATAGCTAAGAATAATGGAAAGAAGGGGTGAGGAAGGTAAATACAGGCTTTGTATATACCATTTTAATAATTATTTGCACTTTTGTTTCACTTCTCATCCAAGATCAAATGCTATACATATGAGATATTAAATACTGTTGTAGAAGTGAGGATGTGAAAGCACACAAAGTTGAAATATTTGGTCTTATGCCATCAAATTAAACAAAAACAGAAGTCTGAAAATTTGAACAATGGTTTGGGTTTTTTTCTAAATCATATTCACTAATATTGATGCTTATTTACATTTGAAATAATTATTTTCAAGGAAGAGGAATGAGAAGATAATTGTATTAATCTTCATGATTAAAGCAGGAACTAGGAGTTCAGTGAAAAATTTATTTCTCTAGTGATGCTGATGTGCAGTGGAAGGTAATAAGGGGTAAAGGAGGCTTTTTCCTGTGTTAAAGAAAGTTGAAAAGTTACAAAGTTTATAAACTCAAGAAGAGCATGTGAACAGGCATAAATATGTCTTGGATTAGAGATGGACAGCCTTTAGGTATAGAAATTAAGATTATTTTTACTGTTTTAGACTGATTCAGTTTTCTTCTCACCTGTCTGTTTCAGGTGTTCAGACCTTCACCGATACCATGTTAGCTCCATATACCTTCTATTCCTATTATATCCAAGCCAGCAATGTTCATGGTTTTACAAGAAGTGACTCAGTGACATACAGAACACAATCTGGGACACCTATAGGAAGCTTGGATTTAAATCCTGTCTTTCCTGTTAGTCATCACTCTGTTTTACTTTACTGGACAAGTGTCTCCAATGACTCTGGGCCCGTAGAGAAATACATTTTGACTTGTACCAGCTCAGTCGATCTTCAGCCTTGCGGTCAGTACGAAGGCTTAAAGACTTCAGCAATTATTTGGAATCTCATTCCATTTACAAAGTATGTTTTTTCTGTGCAAGCTTGTACTAGTGGAGGCTGCTTAGAGAGCCAGCCAGTAGCCGTAGTTACTGCACAAGCTCCTCCAGAAGGGCTACACCCACCGACTGTAGAAACCATCAGCTCTACAGAACTGGCTGTGGAATGGTCACCACCTGAGAAACCAAATGGTAGGACATTCTGTTTACTATTGTTAGTCAAAGCCTTTGCAAGGGAAAAGCAGCATTTCCTCAGATCTCCTTAGCATATCCTTATCCACGTGTCATGCACTGAGAAATGAAGTAAGGCACTTTCCTAATTTGCCTATTTGCCATTAAATGCATCTTCAGAGTCTGTGTTTTATTTTTCAGGAGTCCATAAATCCACTGACTGTTGGGTCCAGGATTTAGCATTCAGTGGCATCTGCCGCAGTAAAAATCACATTTATAATCAAACACTTACAATAAAATTAATTTTTTTCTAATTTGCCAGATTTCTTAGTTCAGACAGATGTGGTGATATTGCTTGACAAAAAATAAATAAGCAGATAACAGTTATGGAAAAAAATCTAAGAATTAACAAGAGAAGTCTGTTTTTTAAACCATCCGTCATGTGCAGTAGCCAATTTTATTACCAGTATAACTTTGTTAGGGATTAGGTATTTGCCAAGAGTTGCTGGTCTAACTTGTGTAATAATATTTTAGGTTTTTGAAACTGAGAACACAGCTGTTGTAGAATTCTTCTGTGATACCACATATTTTATTGGTAAAACTATCTTTTAATATATGAGCAATAGAGTTTTGTGAACTTGCACTTATGAAACAAGTATTTGTGCATCAAACATTTTGATCTGTTCACAAAATGGGCATCTCTCTATGGAGAGCTCAACTCTCACTTTGAGCATCTCATTTTCCAGCTACTTCCAGATTAGACAGGAAGAATGCCCACACAAGAATAACTAATTATTTAGAGGGGCAGTTTTTACAATGCAGGTCAAGATATTTGCTGTTGGAACCTCAACCTGTGTCATATGGTCCTCATAGTCCATAGACATGACATGCATCTAATGGCCAGCCCAGGCAGATTTGAGCAATATTCTCATATTTGTTTTGATATCTGGTCAGATTTCCTGGTCTCTCCAAAGAGAGAAGCTGTTTCTCCCAAGCAATCTCTCCAGTTTAGTGCATGAATGCAGACCCAAATATATACATTTAATGGTAATTATCTCCTGGCTTTGCAAGAAATCTATGGTCAGGTTTCTTATGGTCTTACAGTTAAACTACTTTCACAATCTGACCTAGATCATTTATTGTTTCATACCACAACACTGATTGGTGTTTTCTTCCTGGAGTGGTGAGGCCTTCCTTTGTATATAAAAAGTTTGTATTGATATAAAACTGGTGCACAAATATCTCCTCTCCAGTCATATGTTCTAAAATGTTGGCGTTAAAATGTCCCTCAAAAGTTCCCTTCTCATTGTCTATAAAAAAAAAAGTATAGTGAACTAATATTGTAATCTAGCCATTTGTTTTCAAATTCCAAAATGGGAGGTGAAAAACAAACAGTGTAATGTAGGAAATTCCAAAGTGAACATTTAGATATAAATAACAGAAAATTTAAAAAGTCTTCTAGTACTTCTAGTTTTTTGTGAATTTGATTGATTTATTCATAGCTTATAAAATATGTTGGAGTTGGTATTTTAGTAGAACTCCAGAAATCTTTAAAATTCTCTAATTTTTCTGCCCTTTTTCTCTAGGTATTATTATAAGATATGAACTTTACATGAGAAAAAAATTAAAATCAGCTGGGAACTTTCTTCCTCCTGAAATTCGTATTTTCCAAACCAGTGGATGGCTCAGTCCTCAACCAGTTGTGGAATCTCAGAATGAAAATGCCTTGGCTCCACCACAGACCAGTACCACAGTCATTGATCTGGAACCATTCACAGAGTATGAATTCTATGTGCTAGCAGTAAACATGGCAGGTAGCATATCTTCAGATTGGATGTCAGGAAGAACAGGAGAGGCTGGTAAGCACAGGTTATTTTTTTTATAGAAATGAAAAGAAAAAGTAGATTAGCATGGATTCTCAATTTTTTAAAATAAAATGTGTCTAGTGATGGTTAACTAGGGATCAATTCCTGTTTTTAACTAATTAAAGATAAATCAGATTATCTCAGAATTTAGCATGTAAAGAAAAAGCATTTTCTTCACCATAAAATCATGTTGAGGAAAATAACCCATGTCAATTAACTCTATGTTTAAAATACAAGATTGCTAAACATACCAAGCGGTGCTTTAATATGAATAACTGGTTAGTTAGTTAAATGATTCTGTTGCTTCTAATGCTAATTAGTCCACATGCTAAGTCTTTCTCTTCTTTTGTGTTGGTGAGTTTCTTGAGTTGATGGGCTGTGAGTTGGTGGTCACAACCTCCCCAATGGAATTGACTTTTACCCAGTTGGAACTGATTTCAACACAAAGTTAGTTTTTGTTGTGGCCCATAAATTTTTCATTCTTTGTGTCTATTATCACTGATACATTCTTTTCCCCAAGGTTTGTTAACCTCCGGCTAGGTCTGAGATAACACCTGGCCAATAGTACCATCTTTATCTTACCTCAAGTTCTTGCTATGGTGGCTCATTTTACCAGTCCGGGTTCCAGGTATCCAGGCAGGCATATTCAGGGGAGCTTCAGTAGTTGGTGTTTGCAAATGCCATCTGTCCCATAACTTGGGATGATCTTTGTTTGACCAGTGATATGTGTATGAGTGATTGCTTCTTGACACAGTTTGCCAAAGTGGAAATTTTGTCTGGATGCTTTAACCAGGATGGGCAAAGCAGATCTCACATCCACCAGGCCTGGAGTTAATGCCATCTTGCCACTCCCTTCTGTGCTTATCTCATGGCAAAGTCCATGTGGCCTTAGCAGTGTGTGAGACAGCCAACTGTGCTCTTTAACTCTTTACAGCTCTTCATGTGGTTTTATAGAGGCCAAGTGTCAGAATATGGCCCCTTTTTATCAAAGTGTAACCAGTTAGCAACCTCTCTTACTGTGACCCTTCTGTTCAGATTTTCAAAAGAGCTTTGCCATTTGACATATTTGAAATATCAGCAATTTATTTCAATGCTTTCAGAAAAAAATCTATGTTTTTCAGACTTATAGAACCCATGACTGGCAATTAAACATCTCTGTTATATTACTTATGCTCTTTGGTGTTAGCTTGAAAATCACGTCCTCAATCATTTGCCCAAGCAAAACAGCAGGCTAAACTAATTCCTCCTTCAGAATGAGTCTTTGTGCTTATCTGTTCCTAAATATTATATGTTATAAAAGTGTTAAATTGTATTTGAGAAGAGGTCCATTAGTGCAGTTGTTTGTACGTAGCAAAAGTGCTATGAGTTGGTATCCTATTATTACAGAGGAATCAGGTGGGGATTTAACTGCAGTGCAAACAATCCTTTAACAGATTCACTATGGAAGACAGGGGAACTGTTCTGTAAGAAGTGAGAGACATGTTAATTTCAAACTGGCCTAGCAAACAGAATTGCTTTTAAGATGCTGAAGTACTGAACACTTTTTGCTTTTATCAGTTTTTTCCCATGTTGCATGAAGTTTTTCTTCAAGACCTTTTCATTCGTATGTACTTTCCTACCTGCTACAGGGGATAGAGCTGTAGTGTTGATTAGTATTTCTTTGAAGACGTAGACAGAGTTTTATCCTGCATTCACAGCTTGAGTAGAAAACAGGAGAATGATGAGATACTTACCAAAATAAGGTAAAAATTCCAGCTAGACTTGAAAATAAGGTTAGAAAAGGAAAAGAAATTACTGTCTGAAGTGGTGTTTTACAACGAGGAAGCTTGCATTATACATATTGCTCATCTATTTTATGTATATTATTAATTTAACTTTATTTCAGCCCCAGCATTCATGCCATCTCCCTCAGTATTCCCTCTTTCACCATATTCCCTTAATGTGTCATGGGAAAAACCTGAAGATAATTTAGCAAGAGGAGAAGTGATGGGGTATAGCATCAGTTTGATGACTGAACAAAATTCCTTGCCACCATTTTCCCAGGTATTGTTGTTAGTTACATTAAGTTTTTCCTAACTGGTAATAATAAAATTGATAAAACCTGATGTCCTCTGAGGTGTTGTGATGTTTTTTTTTTCCCTGGTTTGTTGTATATTCTCTGATCTAACTTTTCCACTTACCAATTTGTTATGATGTTATGTGCTACTTCTATGTTTTAAATTGTATTTCTGATCTGACTTGTTTTAAGTAGCAGTTGATATTCAAAATTAGGAGGGATGAGATTGTGCAACAACATTTAAATTACCTTGATATTTGTATCTATTGTTTCTATATTGTTGCTATATTTGCTAATATGCTTAAAGCCATATTCTGTTGTAGCAATCTACATTTTCCTTAAGAAGGTACTTGTCTGGATGAATATTTGAGGTGGGGAACCTTAAAATACCAGAAAAAAACAGAATTAAAAAATCAAAATATGTGACTTTAAAATACTGCTGTAATGTTTGAGTAACTGGGTTTGTCAAACAAATACCATGGCATTAGTGGTAGACTGAAAGCTTAGGGGTGAACAGAAACATGATACATAATCAGAATGTGGGAGTGGATCTGATGCCCTCATATTGTGTTTCTCATTCAGAGCTGATTTTGTCTTTTGGTATTACCACAGATGGGCCTTAGTTTATTTGCCTATCAAGTGGGGATACCACTGTTCCTGGGGCTGTTGTAACAGTGCATTAATGCCCACTGCTTCATGCAAGATTCTTCATCTAAAAAACATCTGATAACGAAGTTATCTAAAATGCTACAGTTTATTCAGTTCCCCTCCCACTGATAGATCATACTGATGTTAAAATAAAGCAGATGCAAGTGTTTGTAGGTATTAGTTATTCCCCTCCCTCCTAATGCCTGCTAATCATGTCACTCCTTCAATGGTGGTCAGATTTCACAACTTAATAGTGTCATTTTCGTCATCTCGATTGTAGCTGCACTGTTTGTAGTGATAACTGCACCACCACACAGTTTTATGAGGCAATAACTTTGTTTCCTCATTTATCCACTCAGGAACTGGCTTATTACCTCATAAAACAGTGTGATGGGAAGTATTATCACCTAAATCCCAGCTTGTTCAGACTCTCCAAAATAATCCTCTCCCTCAGTTGGTCTGTTCAGGCTTTCTCACATCTGAGTGAAGGAATCTGCAAGTTCAGAGACAAGTTTCTTATTAGGGAACATGCCATCAAGTGACAGGAATGAAAATATTATTAACCAACCGTTGTCTTCCAATCTGTTTGCTTTGCAGGTTTTGCATATAGCTGAGGCTCACGAGCTCTCCTACATAGCAACGGGATTAAAACCTTTCAGGACGTACAACTTTACTGTTACTCTCTGCAATCAAATTGGTTGTGTAACCAGTGAGCCAGGCATGGGGCAAACCTTGGCAGCTGGTAAGGAAACAATCTGTAGCAAAGTGCAAAGCTGACACGCAGTTTACTAATGAATACCATTATGATGGTCGTAGTTTGATGCACAGTGGCAGGGGTAGGTGTTGTATTAATACAAAGTGACTTGCTTAATTATTATTTGTTTGTTTTGACAGATTAAACCCAAAATGTTTTCAGTGGAGGTTTAAGGTACTCTACTATGGCAGTAGGATTTGTGTACTGCTGTCTCAGTTGCAAGTTATGATATGTATACTTTTTTCCTGTTTGTTTAAACAATGAATGTACATAAATGTGGCTGCATCCACTCATTCATTTATAATGCTAAGAAGTTGTTAATTTGTTGTTGGGGGTTTTCAGTGTGTATGTCGTGTTTGCATAACAAGAAATGTCAAATGCACCAGCTGTGCCAATGCCTTGCTCAACATATGCAGGAGAAGTTGCATGGCTTTTCTATTAAAGGTAACATCAGTACATAGTGTGTTTGTGTATCTAAATCAGAAGTGACACATGTGCTTTGGGTCTGCTTTTTTTGAAAATGTTTGTTTATTTAGCCCCTGAGATTTGCAATTTTGCTCTGTAGATATGTATGTACATATCTGTGGAAACAGTGCTAAAGAAACTGTGTATATGTTCCTGTGCACCTTAATGCATTTTCAGTCTTCAAGTTAATTTCAATAGCATTGTCATGGATTTCAAAGGTACTGTCTACAAATTTAGGGGAAAATATGCATCAGTCCAGAACAGAGACAGAGAAAGCCTGTATTTACTTTGAAGAAAGGACTGGCATAAACTTACTTCTTGGGCACTGGGGGATCAAAAGGGTTTTAAGAGAGAAATTGTTGGGAATATCAGCTTTACAAGTCTCTTTATTTATGGAATGAGGTAGCCAGTATGGTTCTTTAATAGTATAAATAGAAGCTCAAAACCACACTGTGACGTATTGGTGGTCATCTGGAGAGAGCTCACCACTTAACACTTTGGTTTCCTTTTGTATAGGCATTTAAAACACGTTAATTAATTTCATAATATTAGCTAGAATGCTTAACTAAAAATGGCAAGCACTTAGTGGGGTTGTCATATGGATGTTGTGATGATGATCTTTGCAATTACCTCTCTCATGTAATTTGGGCTCACATAGGAAAAAAATCTGAAATTTTCTGCTGAAGTGAAATTTAAGCTGTGGATATTGTTGGAATATTGCCCCTAGTCTGTCCTCAGTTCTTCATTGTCTATTTATTTCATTGCCTTTCCATTTGTTTTCATGTGGAAGACTGGCCATACACAGAGCCTCCTACTTGTATGACTTTATCCCATTCCACACAGCCATGAAAGGAATGGTGTTCCAGTCTGCTGATAACCATGGTAACAAATATCACCTAAACAGCACACCTTATTACTACAAATGATCCAACTTTGCATTTATACATTTATTAAAAGATTCAGAAACAATAGCTTAGTTATGCTTGACAGCTTGTTTATGGCCATCTCCTCCCTGGTTGTGTTAATGCTTAGAGACCTATCACATTAGAGAAGACAGGAGAATACAAAATAGCATAGCAGGCATGTCCCCATTTATTAGCTGTTTTGCAGTGAAGCCTTTTCTTATTTACTGTTGTAAGCCCTGAAAGAAAAGAAAAGAAGCAGTCCTGTATTGTGTTCCTTTTATGTTTTTAAAGCATGTTATTGCAATGTCTTAAATTTTGGCAAACTGAAAAATGAAAAACTTTAATTTTGCATGCAATTTTATCTTCCACCATTCATATTTTTTGTTTATGGAGAAATTTGTTTCATCTATCCAGTGGTTTTTTTTTGGGGGGGTAGGTTTTTTTTAATTATTATTTTTGGCTTGTTTTGGTTTTTTTTCTTGGTTTGTTTTTTGTTTGTTTTTGTTTGGTTTTTTCTTGGTTTTGTTTTTTTGTGGCAGTCTGTTTTTGTTATTGTTTTGGGTTTTTTGGTGGGTGTGCATGTTTCATTCTGTAAAAATGTGTTTCCAAAGACAATTTAAAAGAAGTGCTACTTATGTGATCACAAAGTGAGTTAAAACTTGAAACAGAGTTGGTGAAACCAGTCTCTGTAATTTATAAAAATAGATAATAACATCTCAGTCCATTTCTATTCTTTCTTTTTTTGTTATTAAATGGTGCAAAATGAAATTAAAATTGCCTTTCTAGGACTGTTGGGGAGCTCTTTTTCATGAAGGAATGTCTCCCTGGCAAAGAGACAGCTTTCCTGGCTGGATGCCAGTCTCCCTCCATGCCCTGGCAAAGGCAGCTTTTTGGAGGAAGTCTTGACTGAAATGTGTTCCAGCATGATGGTCCTCTTGCATCGTATCACAATCATGGAGCTTTCAATTGTGTTTCAAGTTGGGCTAGAGGTTATACTAAATTAGCCTAATTCTTCTCCTCTGATCCTCAGGAGGATAGGGGAGAACCATAATGGAAAACCATCTCCATGCCCCTTGTATGAATGGAGTATACTGGTTTATCACATGAACTGTTTAAATCAATGGCTATCTTGATGACTCTGATTTTGGCATGTCCAAATGATGTGTATTAGCAAGGGCCTGCTTTTTGAAATTGCCAATGGCTTCTAAGATATGCCACTACAAGTCTCAAGTAATTTTTAAGCTTTGTTCAGATCCCTTAGGTTTATTTGAGGACTAGTTATAAAAAAGTTACTCTTCAAAATCTAACCTTTTTCTCTGTCAACTTGTGGGGGTTTTTTTTTATTTTTTTAAATATATTTTAAGACAGAAAATGAAAACAAAGGCAGAAACAAGGGTATGAAATCACTAGAAAGAAAATTGTTGAGGAAGAAAAGTAAGTGGTTTTGAGACAAGATTGAAAAGACAAAGAAAAGAGACTACTTCATGCAGGAGCAGAATTTAAGGATCGTACCCAAGGGAGTAGGAGCATCAGGAAGAGCCTGCTGATCTTTCAATGAGAAGTCTCTTGGACTACAACTGGTTAAAATCCAGAAGCAAACTGAATGAGTAGATTCCTTCTAACTTGGTTCAATAGAGGCATCTGTATTGGGAATATCTCCTGAGTAGCTTTTCAGGAGTAGAGTGAAAGAAAACCCAGATTGTCCATATGTCCTTGTGTCATGAAGAAAAACACTCATCCTCACTAATACATACACCCACAATATTTGTAAGTGGTAATAAAAGAAGACAAACCAGAAGAATGGGAGGAGAGAGTGAGGAAACAAACAGAATTATTAAGAATGGAGTTATTTTATTAAAAAGGCTGAATGGAAGCTGTTACAAATGCATATGAAACCAGGAGAGTGGGCTAAATAAAAAACATTCATGCCTGCTGCTTCAAAAAGTGTAGCAAGGTCAATGTTACATGTAAATGTGATATTGGGATGGAAGACCAAAACAAGCAGATAAAGATAGTAGAAGAAGAGAATTACCCATCTCTGTTACTTGAAGAGAAGCTGACTAGACTGAAAGAGAACCTCAGTTTGTTCTGTTCAGATAGAAATACGTAAACAGTAGACTTTTAAATATGTAATTAATTAAGAAGTGCTTCATTCTTTTTAATCAGTCTTTTAAATGGTAAATAAAGGTGCTACAGCTTCCACAATCCTTTTTTGAAATACCAAATTCAAATTTGGTATTTGAAATGCTTTTCATGCTCCACAGTATTGTGCTCATGCAGCTGAAATCCTTGACTGATAGATGAGGCAAAAGTTCATTGTTGATACCTTATTTGAAAATTTGGAATCCAATTTGGGCTTTGTTTTTGTCTGTGCTACCCCAAGATCATCAAGAGGATCTGCTTGTATGTAACTGAAAGCAATACTGGACAGTAATTATACATTTTTTATCTCAATACATAGGGCAAAATTTTACTTTATTCCTCCATCTGGGTTCTACCGTGTCCAAATTCCTATTTAATTTTGAGAATGGCATTCAGCCTATAGTTTTTACTAGGTCTTAGGCAATCTTTTGATTTTATCTTTTTAATCAAAAGCTCTTTCTGTTGTGTGGTTTTCTCCCCCACAGAATTCTGAACTGGTACCTTGGAATATATAGAACTATACTAGCTGGTACCAGTGAGAGAACTGGTCCTTTGAAAGTTTTTTTGTGACAGTGTGTCTGCATGAAATTATGAATTAACAATACAAAACATTGCATATTTTCAGTTTTTTTCATAATTTTATTCCTATCAATTTCTGTCATTTCAACAGGATGAAATTAGCCATATGAGTGCTTGGACCAGGACAATTGCTTATGCTACTGATCTCAAATCCTATAGTCAAAGGTTGCCTTAAATAATCTATACAGCCATGTTTCATTAGCTACTGTGTGACTAAGCTTATTTCTTGTAATTAAGTTTGCCTTTCCTTTGCCCTTATTTTTTTTTTAAATTAGTTTAAAAAGCACTTTTTAAGACATAGCAAAGTATGGCTTTGGGATTGCTGCCATTTACCCCAGCACATTGTATTCCTGATCTTTTGCTTTTGATGGCAATTACAGGGTTCAGAAGCTAATTTGTAGAAGATATTCTTCCAGCACCAGCTGCATCTGGCTTCTTGGCAGACTTCTCAAGCAGTTGTATTTGGGGGCTTTGGAGTTGCCTCTGGGTTTGCCGGGGTAATTCTGGGCTGTCTTACGCTCCTTGATGTTGTTTTGTTTTTGATTACCCTTGTAATCTGAGTAATTTGTCCATTTTTTTCCATTTTTTCCATTCATGAGTAAGGTCCAGTGCAAGCCCTTTTCAAAAGCCTCATTTGTTTATGTCTGTCATAGATGGCTTTTCTACAAAATGCTATGCCTCAATTTTATAAATCACCAATACCCATTAAACAGGTAGTAAGAAATGTATAGTTTCCTTTGTTACAGAAGAGAAATATGAGGGCCATTTGCTGCTGGCCTGGAAACACAGATTGTTTTGCATGCAGTACATAAGTCTCTTCATTGTGAATAGGACCCAAAGTGATTAAACAAGCACTCTTAATATGTTAATTTATAATTTTAATTACAACAATCTTGTATATATAGTCATTAGTGAATACTAATATAAATATTTTTCTACCTTTTTATTCATAATGCATAAACCAATCATCCAGTTACTTCTCGGCAGTTGCCTGTTTCCGTTTCATAATACAATCTTTGTTCTTAGTTATGAATGCATTTTGTTCATTCCTGTCTTGAATAATCCCTCATTAAGCTAGTCACTTTCTGCTCCATGCTAAAAAGGAAAAATTATCATGCAAATGTGGCATGCCATATTAAAAAGCACATTACCAAACACTTTTGTTGCTGTCCTTCAATTAGTTTCCCTTCTTTGAATTTAATTTCATTTGTTGTTAAACTACTGACTTGATGTATGGACTCATGAATTTGAGGCTGCTGCCAAGAATGTAGCAGGGAAAAAAATCAAAGCCTCTTCAGAAAGCTACAGAGGCAAAGCTGAAATGAATTTGCTTCACCTTTGACAAGAACACTTGAGCAGCACTGGAATCCTCTGATGATTCAGCTTGGCTAATTATCCAATTATTTATTCCAAGAATAAAGACGCTGTTTTACAATTAGAAAAGTGTAAAGTAATCTGAGAAATTTCGTAATGACAGATGACTTAAGTAACTTCTGAGATAAATAGAATCTGCTCAAACCTGTCTTGCCAAGTGTTCAAGCTGTAGTTAAACTGCTCTTTGAGTTTCAGAAAATCAGTAGGGACTCAAAAGTTATTTGTTTCTTCTCCCCTACCAACCACATATTATATGTCAGAAAATAGCTCAAACCAGTTCAGTTTGTTCTTTTTCCTCTCTGTCAAATTTGCAACGTTTTTAAGCTATGTTTAAGTTGCATTCCTCTTGATTAAAAGCTTTTGGTTCAAAGCAATACTTTTTAATTGCCTAATAATATAAGTCAGTTCTTAGGAAAGAACCGTGCATTTAGGAGTTCATTTGCAATATAACTGAAAAATTCATTGCATGGCAGTAAAACAATTTACTGTTAATTACAAGGAGAAGAATTTGCTGTACCATGCTCACAGATTGCCATGAATCATGCAGCACTCCTAGAGATTTATAACAGATGTGTAAGTGGGATGAATTAGCAGGGTTTAATAACAGAGACACAAATCATGCAGACTTCAAGGAGCTTTAATTGATATACTAGAATGTGACGGGCATGAATCACTCAGCCATTCAACAGCACTGTAACATATGGTCAGCTCAATATGCTGCATCTTAAATCGGTTGGTGAGTCGTTGGTTGTCCCATATGGTGGAAGCAATATATTTTTCATGATTTTTAAAAAATACAGTGTATTACATCTATTTTAAAAGAAATATGATTGCAACATGTCCATGTTACTAAATTTTCTTTTGATGTCCATTGTGGGTGGGTTTTATTCTCTTTTGGGGAAGAGCCCAAAATGGAACTCTATTTGAATCTCTTAAAACTCCAAATATTGTCAGAACACGTTAAGTATTATTGCTTGATTCATTTATTGTTGAAATGACTGATACCATTGTGAAGTGCAGAAAAAGAGGAGAACACATGGGAAATGCCATGGCAAACTTGGGGTTCTCTGGACTAATTACTGGAAACAAAAAAGAAGTGGATGACCCATAGTGAGGTGTGTAATTTTACCTGCAAAGTAAATGCCAATATGAAAAGATGTTTTCAGTAACTTTTTGTCCTCAAATTTTTTTTCTTTTCATTTGTACATATGCATTTTGGATTCAACTTAACAACAGTTAAAAACTGTGTACTTTTTATTTCTGTTACCTTCCTGAACTATTCAGTGTCTAATTGAAGGCTTCAGTGAAAGAGTACAGAAATACCTACCTATGTTATGCTGAGCAGGAGTTACTCAAACATATGTAAGCCTCTAAAATTTAGCCACAGTGTAAATATGTTATTCCTGGGACAAGAATCTGGCAGAGTATGGAAAAGCTTTACCAGTTGTATTAGTAAACCTGACAGACTTGAGGAAGGAGTATTGTATCCTTAGAACCATGGCTGCCAGAATTTAATGTCAACAATTAAAATTTATTTTGATCCTTACCTAGTGTTTATTACTGTTTGTATACACAACAGACCTTACTAATACAGAGATGCACTATTAGATGGAATTACCATCTGTTCAGAGCGAAATGCTGGCATCTGTCTTCGAGCCTAAAACTAAAATGATATTATTTCAAACAAAACAAAATTAACTGCTCTTTACTTACCAACTTCATTTTTGTGTACATGTGTGTGCATAAACACATGGGAAAGGCTTATTTGTAATGACCTGTGTAGCAACATCTATATTTAGATATATGACTTCAACATAAGCTGTATGGACCATCTGTCTTTATTGGTCTTTTCTGTGCCCTCTGCTACACAATGGCATGCAGCAATCATGGGCTTTTAAACAGTGTTTTAGCCTTATAATATATTAAATATGTATTATATAGCAAGACATTAAAACTACATAATTAAAATACACAAAAATGTGACTTTGAATCCACTAAAATGCAATACGCTCATTATTTTGACAGATGTGTCTTAACAGAATGTGATTAAAAAAAATTAAATAGGTAAAATATATTCGATTCATCTTTCAGAAAGTAGCTACAGGTACCACAGTGACACCTTTAGGAAAATAAATACTGTATCTTTTAGTGTTGAATATTTTTAATTTTAGCATATAGTACTCTGCTGGGCTAGTGCTACAGATTTATTTCAAAACCTGTCTGGTTTTGTGTGCAGTTGGGTTTTCTGTTTAGTATTTTTTTTTGTCATTTCTATTTGTTTTTAAATACTTACATAACCTATTCTGTACAGTTTTCTGCTGTCTTGATGCACAATTCTCAAGCATCAAGGAGACTGTAGTTTAAATACTAATGCCATAGCAAGGATGTTACTTTCTGAAAGGGTAGTCTTGTGTTCCATATATCACAAAATAATAAATTGTGTCATGCCAGTGTTTAATGCATGTACACAGTGCATTAACTGTAACTGTAGTACATTTATTTGTGCTAGAGGAGACTTGAAAATGATTAAAAAATCAATACTTCCCTGTCAGAGAAGCAAGTGTTACGATGCATTTAAGTAGTTAATTGCATAAGCCCCATAAAAGCTTCAGGTTTGGGTATCAGAGATGCCATAATTATGGTCCAAGTAACTGCCGTTTATTAATACTAGACTTTAAAGGAAGATGTAGTTATTGTCATGAGTGCTAGTCAGCTGTATGTGTTTTAAAATAATGAATTTTAGCATTTCTGTTTTGCCATCAGTAATCTGAACTGGAGGGCTCAACCTCTTCAGTTCGCATTTAAAATGCTGACGTAGGCTGGTTCCCTCAAAGGTGAAGTTTTGATTGTTAAGCCATGTTTTCTATTTAAACTTGTGCATTAATACCACAATTCATTAGTGCTGTGCCCTACTTATGCAGCAAAGCTTATGACCTCACACTGCATTACTTCAATTTTGACATTGTAAATTTCTACCATCGCGTGAGATACTAATTAGATTGTGAAGTCATAAATGATACCTAAGCAGGAATTTACAGCACATAGTGCCATTGGCAGTTTCCCAGTTCCCCCACTGCCTTTCTCCGAGAAGAACATCTATCAAGTTATGAGGTGTGGGGGACAAAGAGAAAGACAAAAGAAAGAAATATTATACTACTGGCAAATAGGAAAAATGAAAAATATGTTCATGATCTTGGAAATGTGGGAATGTTTAAAAGGATGTTATTAATTCATTTTAAATGAAGCAATCTCTCCTTCTCTAAAGAACTCATGCTATGTACAATGCTGGGCTGTACAGTAATGTGTCAGTTTTTGAAGCCCCATATTTTAATTCAGGTTTTATTGTTCTTGAAAGGCGTTTATTGCTCTTTACTGCGTCATTATGGGAACAAGTAATTTTTACAAGTTGTCATTGTATTTCTCTTCCTGGGTACAAATGAAGTTTCTGTTGTTAAATCCTTCTCTTTATTGGGGAAAGAAGGGGAAGAAGAAAAGGCAAGATAAGAGGTATATAGATTCTATACATAGCAGAGTGTTAGCAGAGTGTTCTCATATTTTCCAGATGATGTCTTCTGTTGTTTCAGTGATGGTCCATTTCTTTCTACCTGTATGACCATTGTGCCATTATCCAAACAGGTCATGCTGCCCTCCAGTGGCTTATTGTACAGTATTTTATTAAAAAAAAAAATGGAATAAGTTTGGTTAATAACTCCACTATAGAGTAGCCAATGCCATCAGAGTGTGTAAAGGAATATCAAAGTATTGGGTTTAGTGGTAGGAATATCATCTAATAATGTAAAACTCTCTTACGCTGCTACCTTTGTGGAAACAATCTTGTTTGGAGCCTTGGTGTGCACCAGAATTGGTGGAGAAAAATTAGAGAGGGTTGTTTTCCTGAACTGAGTAATTATCTGAACACAAGCTGATGTCTGGTGTGCAGATCAGGAGAACAACCTGATGGGCCTGCAGTACTGTGGACAGAGACCTGTTCTGCTCCTCTTGGTGAGGATAAGTCCAGTGACAAGACACTCCTCTTGTCATGTGCCATACTGAGATGTAACAAGAGTTAAATAACTGTTCGGATTTTCCTTTGGTTTCTCTCTTTCACATCCACTTGTGAAAGGCATAGATACGTACTCACGGGGAGTTTGGCGTGAGAGGCCAATCAAGGAAGGGAGGAATACAAATTTACTTTTTATGAAGATGTTGATTAATATTTTTAAAGATCCCTAACAAAAATATTTTATATATAATTACATAGACATTTCTCTAAAGAAGAAACAAATAAAGTATTTCTTGGGTAATTCAAAGTAAGTTTCTTATAAAGATTAAGAAGGTTTTTCTTCTCATAAAGATTTTGAGGTTTTTCTTCTCCCCTAATTAAGCTTCTATGGATATTTATGTTTATTCTTAAGAAGATGAGAAACCAAAACACGGTGTTTTGCAAAGATGTTATGTGCAATAAGTGATTTCCCAAGTGTTCTGGACAATGATACCTAGATAACTTTTTTTTTATCCACAGCTCCAAGGAAACTTAGTCCCCCTCGTGTTGAAGGAATAAACAGCACAACAGTAAAGATATCTTGGAATGAACCTGAAGAGCTTAATGGGCCTTCTCCCATCTACCAGGTGGAAAGGATGGACTCATCTTTAGCTGCAATGAATATAGAAGTAATGAAAGGGATCCGTTTCCCAGGAAATGGGTATTACAGATTTGCTAGTTCCACTCTCCCCACCAACACCTACTTTACAGGTAAATGAGTTAAAATTAATTAGAAAATGTAGTAATTGTATGTTGCATTCGTTTTACCATCTCACATCATGTTCTACAAAATTTTTATGTTAAAATGTGTAGGTTTTAATTTATTAATGTTATGATTAGTGATGTATGAGCATTTTTGATTCACACTTAAAAAGCCTGTGCAAGACACTGGACATGTGGGATTTTTATTCCCTTTTGTTTGGACAGAGAGATGTACATGACAGTAACTATTGCTGCATATTTCACCAGTTTCATAGTTTCAGAGTTGTAAATATAAGAGATTCTATTTATTCTTCTGGGATAAAAACTTTTTAATTCATTTGCTGTGAGTTCTAAGATGTGTTTTATTTAGTACCTGTTTGAGGATTCCTGGGGCTGCATAACCACTCAAAAAGCTCTGTCTTTCAGGTTCAGAACATTTGTGTTGTGATCCTGTTTGTTTTGTTAAGGAAAGAAAAAAGCCTGGCATTCTGACAAAATTCCACTGTTTCTGAGCCTTTGAGTGTTCTCTCTTTTTTCTTGGTTAGTTACTTTATTTTGGAACCAGGAGATTTTCACAGTGAAGTAGACCTATGTCCTATTTCTGCGGTTCTCATAATTTGCTGATGCCTTCCCTTCTGGGATAAAGCAAATATGTAGACAGTATGTTTATCGCAAAAATGAACTTAGTTGCATGTTTGAGATGTTGTAGAGCACTGTAAGTGAAATCTTGCGTGTGTGTGCATGAAGTATGAATGTTTAAACGAAGAAACAGCAGAGCTGAAGATGTTAAAAAAAAGTGTATGAAAGATCTGTGTGTGTGTGTGTGTGTGTGTATTTATCTCAGGCTGTGAGAATGACAGCAGGAAGGGGAAATCCAAAAGGAATCTAGCTAACTGTAAGAGCAATCATTTACTAGCGCACTGATAGTGCAGAGGCCACACCAGTGGCAGTGACACAACTTAACCTGGCACTAAGCCTTATTTGCTGAGAGAGAGAAGGGCTGCAAAAACTGTGCAGCATTGTTGATGCTCAAAAGAACGCTGGAGCTTTGAAGAGCACTCAGCTGACATTCCTTGTCTTCAGGGTCACCACAGGTAATTCTGGCAAAGATGTTTGAGCACTTGGTACTTGTGTGTATGGGCAAATTCAGGTTTTGTTTAAACAGAAATCAGTTTCTTGCCTATGATCATTAGGTAAATCTGACTTGAAAAACACTAAGTTGAAAATGACTTGAGGTTTTTTTTCTAGCTAGGTGCTTACTTGACTGATAAATAATAATAACAAGTGATAATGTGTTAGTTAAATATTGACACTGTGTTGACTGGCAAAACCTGTCTCTGCATGGGAATCTGTAGGAACAGCTGTTGGGCTCCTTTCCTCATCCAAATTGCTCAGTGGTTTTCCTGACATCAGTTTGCACCCTTTACTATATGTTTAGAAAAAAACCCCTTTGATATGTTTCTTCTGTTGTCAGTTGTGATGATCTAAATACCAAAGGAATTGTGACCTGCACTTTTTCTCACTGGGGCTTCAGTCAGCCCCATCACTGCAGTATAGTTAAATAATCAAACAGGTAAAGAATTACGAGTATCACTGAATTTCATACTTCTCAGAGTGATGGGGAAGAGGATGTTGCACTACTGAGATTGTTAATGTACCTGTCTGTTTGTAACCAAGCAAGCCCAACACCAATCTACCCAAGTGTCAATTCACTCTGGGGTTTGGTTATGCTCCATAAGCTGAGACTAATGCCTTGAGTAAAGTTTATTGTGATGGCTGAGATGATTTGAGAGAGTTTGGACTGACAGGTTGGGAGATGTTAAAATAAACCTCCCTTCATATTGGCAGCTGATGGCTGATAACGCTGTGTGGATAAATACAATTTATCATAGCTTTGGATTGTGTTCTTTCTCTTCTACCAGCTATTATTCAGAGTATTTGGAGACAACCTAGAACTAAAACACACTAGAAAATTTTTCCAGACATCTGCTAGTAATGCCTGACAATCAGATTAAATCAGTCTACATTTGGTACCTAAAAACGTGTAGTTTGGGTTTGGCAACTCAATAAAGATTTTGAGAAATATAAATCTGTGTTTGTCTAAGTAGGTCATCTGTCCTTCTTCCAAAACATGATGGAGGGGAAAATGATAGCAAATCCAGGATAGTTTAGAAAGACAGACACTTAAAGCAGATGAAAAATATCCTTTAACTGAACTCTGCAGTTGTTTTGTTGTTGAGACTCTCTTATTACCCATTTCTGAAGACAAGCAGTTGGCAATTGTGCTTTATGGATGGAACAGCTTTAGTGTGCATGCAGCTGTGTACATTTTTGACACAAAAGTGTGCCAGCTTGTATGTGTCAGTCAGCAGACAGATACTTCTTGGTGCGTCTGGGATCTCCCACTGTTAATCCAGAAAAAGATGGATCAGTTTATTCATTGCTAATAAATGCAGTTGTCCTCACTACCTCCCTTGGCTGGTCTTGCGGTCCAAGGTGCAAGTAATAGGGGCAGATGTATCATCTGGGAAATTTTCCAAATTCATCTTTAAAAAAAAAGAGGTTATTCAATAAACACTGGCTACACTAAGCAGTGTCCTGTCTGTAACAAAGCCTCCAGCTGCACAGGAAGATATGTTCTGAGTACACATTAGATGAGCGGAAATCAGGTAATTTTTTTTTCTGCTGGAACTGTCCACATGCAACTTTTCAGCTCTTCAAACTGTGAAGAAGGGTTTTAGTCATGTATAATATCATTTCCCAAATGATGCAGGCTTGATATTTAGTACTTATTTGCATTCCTTGAAGTTCTTAGGTACAACAGCATTTGTTGTATCTATCAAAATACCACAAGGCAAAGGAGAGCCATTGGTGTTCTTGTTTAAGCTAAGGAACTTATCCCTCTCCCATCACTCTGAAGATTGGGGTATTTAGGTGTTTATCTTCATATCTTCCCCACAAGACAACAAAGTGCTATGATTCTGATTTAACATATGCGGAGCTGAAGTTCAGATTCTATTTAATGTGGAATTTTATACTTAAAAGGCCCTCTAGAATAGCTAGAAGGTTTTACAAATTATTTCTTTTGTGTGGTTTGCTTTTATTGGTCCAGCTTGTGTGCTGTGGCTGTGAGTGTGGTGTCAGAATGCTGCAGTGCCACTGATGTGTTTGCCTTTCTGGTTCTCGTCGTCAAGAAGTAATGTCTATTTTATACAGGGTGTAGACAGGCAAGCTTGGAGTTCAAATGTCATTCCTCTTGGATGCTACTTGTTTTAAAACAAAATTATTCATGTAATATTGATCAAAATGCAGTCTGCTCTGAAGAAAGTTTTGTGTTTGGCCTTGCTTTGAATCCAAGTTTTCTGAAATAGGATAATACACTTAAAAAGAAGTATGTCTGGCCTAGACTATGTAATCTTTGCTAACCTCTACATGATGCGTATTCAGCTCTGTAATAATTAGAAAATAACTGTATGAGGTAAGATGTTAATATATTAAGCATTACAAGGAGAATTTTTTTTTGCAGTGGCATTTTTAGTGTTGTAAAGTGGTCTTAAAAATGTGTATTTAAAAAAAATAATATATATCCGTGCTAGTGCTTTTACTGCCAGATTCTGGCTCAGATACACAGACATTTCTCAGAGTGGAGAGTCTTTCCAGTAACGATGTTTCTTAATGAGTTTGCCATGGAACACTGCACAGGCATCTTTTACATTTGTTCTGAGCAGAAGTGCTGAGAATGGCTGTGGTCATTTGGTGTTGGATCTCCCCATAACTCTTCATCACAGTGACCTCTCTTTGCAGGAATGGAAAACAAATTCCCCTCCATAGGATCTTGAGCAAACATTCCATAGTTAGTCAAAGGGGCAGATATTTTCATTAGTTTGTGGAGCCAAATAACTTGGCCTTTTCCAGCATCCCAATAGAACTTTATGGGATGCATTATGACTGAATATGAAGAAAATGAACAATATTGGAGGTCCTAAAACAATGTAAGAGGAGAGGCCAAAGCAAAAGGTGTAGTTTAGAAAAGTTAAGACTAAAAGGAGACATGGTAATGGTGTTAAAATATATAAAAATGTGCAGTTTTAAAGAAGAGATTGAACTTTTCATGTTTACTGTGATTAAAGCAGCAATGTAATGTACTCATAATAGGCTTAAAATACAGCAAGATACATTACCTTTTTTTTCTGAAAGATTCAGGCTAGTTGAGCAAAAGAAGTCATTGTTGTGGGAAGAAATGAAAGTTCTGACACTGCAGATTTTAAAGAATAGTTGGATGAGCATTTGTCAGGAATAACCTGGGTAAAATTGATTCTGCTTTGGAGTAAGTGGATTGTTTCTGTGACCTCTAAAAATGTTTTCCAAACATATATCCTATTATAAACTCAGACTAACCCAATGAAACTAGGAAAGATGTTCATTTCACCAAATAACTTTTAGTAGGAAAGAATTGCCTTTTTTTTTATTGACAATTTTCCTTGTAGAGGGAAGGTTGCATGAGTTGAACAAGTTCTGCTTCTATTTTATTTTTTCTCCACTAGATATTTTCCAGCTTTTATTCTTACAATGAATGATTTGAGATGGTTAGAAATGAATTTTAATCACTACTTCAGAATAATGTAATAATTTAGTGGTGAAGAGCAATCATGTGGTCTTCCAGCTCATAGTGAGTCCAGCTAGACCTGTTAAGGCCTTTGTCTGCTTGAGTTTTCTCTCCATACGTAGCTAAATATATTTCCAAATATTGTTCCAGTTTCCAATTTGACCTGTCTTTTGGTTTACTTTCCCCCCTTTTATCTATACAAAATTTTCTGCCTATGAACTTTGTTTCTTGGTTTTTTTGTGTGTGATTTTGTTGTTTGTTTTTTTTTTTAAGTGTCAGTGTACCCAAAACTGCACTGTAGGACTTGTATTCGCCTCTGCTTGGATTTCACAAGGTTTCTTGCAGCCCATATCTCCAACCTGCTAAGGTTTCTCTGTGTTGCAGAGTATCCACTACAGCCCTCAATTTTATTTTATTTTAATTGCCTCCAAACTTTTTGACAGCACACTCCATCCCATCGCCTGGGATCCATTTTAATGAATAGAACTGTTAAATAGAATTGGTCCCAGTACCAGTTCCTTGTAAATGCGGCCCACTGGGCTTTGTGCCACTTGTCACAAGCCTTTGAGTCCTGCTGTTTAGCCAGTTTTTCACTCACTTTTATAGTCCACCTGTGGTCCATCTATTTCTCCAGATTGATGGCAAGGATTCCCTAATCTATAGACACATCTTTACAGCAAATGCAGTTAAATTTGTTTGCTTCAGCCTTATACTAAAAAGATGGAGAGAACTGGAAGAGGAGGAGAGAAATCTGACCTTTTTTGCTTAGTTTGGCTTTATTTATTCTTTGTCTCTCTGCTGGCATTTATTCCTTTCATAGCTTTTGTAGAATCAGCTTTTTTTATTTCATTGCATTGAACTGGAGAAAGTAAACAAGATTTTCTGAGGGAGAAACTATTGTAAAAGAAATTCTTACACCAAGCTTTTGAATACTGAGAGAGCACATTTGTTTTGTGGACTTGAACAACATACTTTGTGTCAGGGAACTTTTAATAGTGCCAATCATTTTTCAGACTTTTGCATTAAATCATACACTAAAAAGCTCATGGAGACCTCACATTTTGTTGTGTCCTTTCTGTCTAGGTTGTTGCCACAGGACTTGTCCTTAGAAATTCTTTTAATTTTTATGCCAACTTCTTACATTTTCTCCTCTTGTCTTCACAAAAGAATGATTTGAACCCACATCTTCATCTTCTGTGAAAGAAACATAAAGATCTCCTATATCACCGTCAAGTGGCTGGCTTCAGTAAGAAGGAGAACCATCCTTTTTTCTGCCTGAGAACTGTTTGCACAGAGATTTTAGGTAGAATTTTATCTTAGTACTTAAAATGAATTCACAGTTTCATCTTGAAAAACACATTCCTTCCTTTCTTCCTTTTGAATCCCAAGAAGCCTAAAGATAGGGAGCGAGAGAGGAGCTGCATATAGAGAAAAAGGAGTGATCCAGCACAACAAAGTGAACTCTGCTGCTTTATGAACAAAACAGCTTAAAACATTTTTGAACATGCACAACAGGGACTTAGGCAACAAATAAGCCAAGCTGATGCTGACCTTGCCAGTGTTACAGGGGTAATATTTTCACTAAGATGAGCTGGTTTTTTAGGCACAGACATACTTTCTGTCAGTGTGAAGTAGCTGCTTTTTCTTTCTTGTTTTTTTTTTTTTTTTTCAGTTGTAGCCACTACAGAGAAGAAGAAGAAAACAAAATAATCTCACCTTGTGTATTATTTTTCATATTTACCTCTTGTACTTTAACAGATCAACTATGCAGCACAAGCTTTGGCATACGAGTGCAGTTTGGTTTCTTTTTCTGCATCTTCTTGGCTTTAGTGCCAAAGTAGATTTTTGCCAGTGTTATGTGACATTCTGCACTGCATGATTAAAACACGTTTTTTCTGCTTGTGTGTGGTAGCTTTTGGAGCACACAATAGCGTAGTACAGTGGAAGTTGTAAAAGCAGGAGCTTTCCCATTGTTATATGAAGTTGCCAGTGGAAAGGCCCTTTCCTAGACTAGATCATAGTTTTAGCTGTCTGTGCAAAACCAGTTACAGAACTGGGTCATCTGATCATCACAAACACAGTAAAACAATAGTTGTTAAAAGATCAGTTCTCCCCCTTTTGTAACAACTCTAGTTGGGCTTTTGCTAATTTTGTGCAAACATGATTCGTTATTTTGGAATATGGTAGGCATTCTCTCTGTAGGTCTCAAGCCTAAGAATTAGCAGGACAAACGGTTAACAGAAGTGCAGTGTTTTGCTTCAGGCATGACATCTTCTGGGATTCCTTTTGTGCTTGTGCACTGCTAAGAAAAGGTGCAAGATAGAGGGACTTGTTGAGGCAGATTTAGGGAAACAAAGCTGGCTGAAAATAGCAAACAAAATAAAAAAGCTAGAAGATAAAAACTGCACAAAAGCATGATGTGTATTTAATTTAAAAAAAATACAGGAGGCAGTGGAAGGTACAAAGGCTCTGTTGAAAAGCTAGCATGGCAGAGATCCATGTACTTCATTTTAAATGGAGGCTGATTTCACTTCAGTTAAAGCAAATAGTACAGATCAAAGAAAGAATCTGAAGCAGGTTTGAACATAGAAAGGTGTAGTTCAGTGGATGGTCACCTTTTGGAGTGAGTGTGTGAATGCTTCTAGAAATTCTCAAACTCAAATTCGTGATGGTGCAGAGAGATGATGCAGAAATAAAACTGACTATTTCCAGTGATTTTCATTTGCTAGAGCAGTCATGGTTGTTCCATACCAGTACTTCAGTATTTTATAAGATTTTTGTGAGATTCTTATGTGCTGGAATAATAAACTTACAACCCAAAGTACTTTTTTCAGGGAGGAATTTGATGAGAAATAATAGCCAAAAAGACAAAGATCATCTGGTCCAACTTTTCCTTGCAAAAGCAGTCTAGACAAGATGGCCCAGTACTCTGTCCAGCTGAATCTTAAGTGTCCAGAGTTGGGGAATCCACCACTTCTTGGGAACATTATTCCAATGGCCATTTGTTCTCGCTGTGAAATTTTTTGTCTTGTGTCCAATTGGATTCTCCCCAGGAGTAACTTGTACCCATTACTCCTTGTCTTTTCTCTGTGATTCCCTTTAAAAAGGGATTCTACTTTCCATCTTTCTTGTGGCCACTCTCTAAATACTGGAACATGGTGATAAGGTCTCTCCTGATCCTTCTTTTCTCAAGGCTGAACTAACCCAGTTCTCTCAGCCTATCCTCATATGACAGGCTTCCGATCATCTTTGTGACCCTTCTCTGAACTCTCTCCAGCCTGTCCACATATTTTTTGCATAGCAGGGACCAAACTTGAACACGATGTTCCAGGTGTGGCCTGGCAAGCACTGAGTAGAGTGGAATAATGACTTCTTTGTCTCTGCTGGAGGTGTTTTCGTTGATGCAACTCAGCATCCGGTTGGCTTTGTTTGCTAGCACACTGTCCACTCATATGGAGCTGCTTGTCCTCAAGAGCCCCTTTTCCACAGAGCTGCTCTCTAGCTGAGTAGATCCCAGCCTGTGCTGCATTGCTGGTTTACATTTTCCCGGGTATATATGGGAAAGACCTTATATCTGTCTTTGCTGAACTTCATAAGGTTGTTTGCCCATTCTTCCATTCCATCCATGTCTTCCTGCAGGGTGGCTCTCCCTTCCAAAGTGTCCACTTCTACTCATTTTGGTGTCATCATCACATCTCATCAGGGTACGCTTGATCCCATCATGCAGATCACTTATGAAGATATTAAACAGCTTTAGGCTCAGTATTGGTCTCTGAGTGACCCCTCTTGTTACAGGTTGCCAGTCTGCAAAGGAGCTATTTACCACCCTCCTGGGTGCTGCCCAACAGCCATTTCCCCCCCCACTCTTAGACCACTTGTCCTGACCATCACACGTCGGGTCCTCTAGGAGGAGGCAGTGGCAAATTGTATAGAAAGCCTTGGTGAAATTGAGTTGGACAACATCCACTGCTTGCCCCACATCCACCGAGGACATTACTGTTGTGGAATGTAGTCAGGTTGGTGATGCACGATTCGCCCTTGGCGAATCCGTGCTGACTTTTCCCTGTTGTACTTCATCTGACTTGTGGCAGCCCCCAGGAAGCTTCATCCCATTACTTTGCCAGGGACTAAAGTAGGAATGATGGGCCTGTAATTTCCTGTGTCATCCTTTAAGCCCTTCTCATAGATGGGAGTGACATTGGCCTTCCTCCAGTCTTCTGGGATTTTCCTCGATCTCTGCAACTTCTGAAAGATTATGGAGACTGACCTTGCAGCCATATCAACAAGCTCTTGCAACACCCTCAAGTGGGTATTGTCAGGTCCCATCAATTTGTAGGGGCCAAGCTCCTGTAATAGTTCACATACAAATTCTCCCTTTACTGATGGTGAGCCTAAGTTTGCATCAACCTTGGCTTTTGTGCTGGTGAAGATGAGGGTGAAGAAATTGTTTCACCATCGTTGGTGACTAATTCACCTCTCCTGCTTAATAGCAGGCCAGAATTTCCCTTCTGATTCTATGGAGTTTTCAACAAGGTTGCAGGAAAGAGACAATTACCACTGTATTCGCTGGAGAGATACTTGAAGTGAAATTAATGCTTTCTGGTACATGCCTGGCCCTTATTTAGATTATTTCAATAATGGGTTATTTAGTCCAATGACTTCAGACGTTGTGTTTGACTAATACTGAGCCTTTAAATTATTTCTGCTTTTAAGATACAGATTCCTTCCCATATTGTTTTTAAAGGATGAAGATGTAACTACTGAATTATGTATTGACTAAAGTGTGCGAGATGTCATGCATTGATTATGATTGCATTGTGAATTTGATCAGGAAATTTTCATAATAATAATATAAGGAAGCTTTTCACCTTCTAATTGATTTTCAGGGCGATTAAATTAAGACCTTGTCTAAGTATGACTGTCCTTATCAATTACTGGCAGAATAGAGAAATTAAAGGATTAAAAATTTACGTGTGTTAAGATTCAGTATTTAAGGTCTAAAATCAATCAGATCATAGACTGAATAATTCCATTATGGCAAAACTATCATTCAGGATTAGACTGTGGTAATTTGGAGGAAAAAAAAAGCTGTCTGCACTTGTACATATGGGAAAAATTAAGTTTGCAAAATTAAGCGCCCATAGCTTAAGAAATGGAGTTAAAATATGCAGCATGAATTTCATTCAGCTGTGTTATGTTTATATGTTGCAATGGCATATAACTAGTTGATTAAATACTGTCCTTCTATAGGTTCTGTGTATGGTATGGATCAGCTGTTCTGAAAAATCCTTTCCCTTTTTGTTTTGTATATGGCTTTCTGTCTTACTGTACATGTCTATTCTTAAGTACATGCAGATTTAATTTTTTTTCTGTGCTATTTTTACTGGAGTACCAGAGTACTTTGTAATCATTGATATGCATTTTTACAACATTTACATTTCCAGCTTCATTTTATGAACAGGGACTTTGTTTAAAAAAAAAAAAAAAAAAAGAGGAATTCTTGCTAATTTTGAGTTTTACATAGGCAGGACCTGAGTTTTCAGAGTAGTTCATGTGTTTAAAGTAGTGTTTCCGCCAACCCCTTTCAATTAGGAGCACTTAACACTTCCACAGATCTCCATGGGGTGTTGAAATGCAAGCACTCAAGAAAATGAAGAGTGCATAACAAGTGAATAACTCCAAAGAGTTTGACTTAAGTGGTTTACCTCACACTGCCTAAGAACTTTGTGGCAGAGATGGGGACAGATTTCTCCAGAGTGATGTTGAACTGCGCTAGCTGTGGAACTGTTCATTCACTTTTCATACTCCCTCTTTCATTAAACATCCACAGTGCCACAGCAAAAAAGACAGGCTTCTGTGCACAAAATCCTTATTTGCTACATGAATTCTGTTTTAGTTGCTGAATATCATAAAATCCTTGAGGCAGATATCTTATGGGAAATGTGTGTTTGTATAATTTTAGACTATATCATTATTCATGTTCTATTTGGGTATGCATTAATTTCTTGCAGACAGTTTTGGTTTTGCATTTCCTAATTTTTGAGTATTTACTTTTATCTAGTTAATGTGGCCTAAATAGTTATTCTGAATAGTAATAAAAAAAAAAATCCAGTGTGATAGGAGAATCCCAGACATACCCATCATTTGGAGCATTGTTGATGAATACAGATGTCAGTGGGTAGAAATCTTTAATATTCATGAAATTTCTTTCTGTTCTGAACTGTGAGAGACATTGACTGCTGCACTAGATGCACATCTGTATGTGAAGAACAGAGTGAATGGTTTTCCGCTATTCTGTGTTTACAACAACATGTGTTTCAATTTGATTTATAAGGAGACTTCTTATTAGTGGTTATAGGCTCTCTCCTCTGTTTCTGTTTACTTCTTCCTCCCTTTTTTTGATTTCTTTTGCTTTTCAACTATTTTTCCAGAATTTTGTCACTGTCCATGATTTGTTTCTTGCTTCTCCCTCTTCCATTCTCTTTTTCCCTCCTTGTTTTACCATTGCAATGTCCTGGATTGTCTTCCTTCTATGTTCTTCAAAGTGTTGTCTTCCTTTTTTTTTTAATATTGTCTGTCATGAAGTGGTAGAAAATTAAGAGGACAAGGAAAAGACCCTTTGCCCTCCTTTCTACTGGTTAGTGAACCATCATGATTTGGTGTCCACAATGAATTTAATGGAAGAGTCTTCTTTCTTAGCTCCTAAATTTCTAAGATGCAAGTCTCTGTGCAAACATAATTTTTCTTTGAGAATTTCATCACCATCATCTTGTAGCTAACCATTCTGCAAAGAGCTGTTTCCTGACATTGATAAATTTAGACTTCTATTTTTTTTACTTCAGGATAAACAGTCTCTAAAAAGGTCTCTCTACTCTCTTCTTTCCGTAGAAAGAAGGAATCAAAAACCTTAAAAAATTTTGGTTTTTAAGATTATGAAAGTGATGTAAATTAATTCTTCAAAGTAACAGTGAAAAAGTATTTGGCATGAAGAAAATATGGTCAGAAAAGATTTCTTTTTCTTTTACTTGCAAACGTTTATTTTAGAAAAAAATTAAAAACCCCAAAATTGTCCATCAACAGTAATGTTGACAGAATAACTGCAAAGTAATTGTACAGTATAATAACTGAGAATACAGAAAGCCACTGTTAGCATAACCATTAGAATGAAAACACAAACCTGCCAAATAGTACTGTTCTGGTGTTAAGGCCATTTAATATAGTGCGAGAAATGTTATAAACTAAATTACTGGAGAATTCATGATCTTGATAGCAAATTGTTGGACAACTTTTTTAAATTAAAAGCTATTATCGAGAATTATGTACTATATTTGTTGTGGAAAGATCTCAAAAAGTAACTATAATCTATCTCTGTATGTACCCAAAATGAGATTTGATCTAAAGTAGTTAGATCTGTGCTTACTGACTTAAGATCTATAATACCTTAAGATTAATTGGGAGCATAAATGGAGAAGCTGACAACCTGGAACCTTGACTGCTTAAAATTGCTGACCCAATTACTGCTAAGCCCTTTGCTGACATGTTAATATGTCTATTTAAACTGGTAAATCACCACCATTTCGGTACGTGCTAGAGTTGGTCCATCGGACGAAGGAAGATGTAAGTTTAATTTAAATAATTATTGACCTATTATGACCTTTTCATTTCATTTGCACTGCTCCTCTCAAGGTAAGCAATTATATTTTTATAGTGTTGGATGGTAATCAATGTACAGGAGCTATCTTTATTGATTTAAGTAAGGCCTTTGATCTGGTAATCACTAACTATTGCTATCTAGACTGGCCTTAACTATATTGGAGATTAGTACAGTTATTTGGTTTTAAAGAATGCAGAATTTAGAATTACGTTAAGGTACTGCAACCAAAGTTAAAAATTTGGAAGTCCAAAATGTTTTACTTCAAAAATCTTCCTTAGAAATTGGAAACAGATGATTTTATACAACCAGTGCAATTTTTTTGAGTTATAACTAATTTTAGGTCAGCAACCTGATTTTGTATTTCTTTAATATCAAGTACATGGTCCTTTTGGCATAGAAAAGTTTGGCATTTAGGTTTTTTTAAAATTTTCTGCTCCTATTGGACATCTTTGGGAAGAAGGTTAGAAGGTTTGGTTCATTGTTTATTTAGTTCTGCCTTGTATTGTGAATTCAGAGTTGTAAACTTCTGTACTTCCATTTGTGGATGGAAAACAATCTGTAATTCTATTTCTTTACATTTAGTGATTTTTTTTAACGAATATTCATGTCAATGTGTTAGGTAGAAAATAATTGAGATCTTGGACCATAATCATAGTTTGCAAGTGGTACCTGAGTATCTTCCAAAACATATTCAGCTAAATTGTTCTCATTTTTCTTTTCTCACTCCTCATGTACCCACTTCTTTTTTACCTCTTGTTTAACATTCTTCTCTAGACAGGTTTACTTTTTTTTTTTGCCTCCTCTCTTTTGTTTTAATGTATGACATGGAAAAACCTGACTAGATCTCGGTTCAAACTGGTTTTAGAAATATGTGAAATTTGTGATAATTTTTGATCTACTCCTCTACTCTAATTAGAGTTCCAGGGCCTCTGTCCTTGTAGAGGCAGCTCAGTCTTGCTCTGGTGAGCCTTGAAACTAACAGCAGTTGTTCAGAGAGGTCACCAACATAATGAAAAGGGCACTCTTGAGATATCTTGAACCACTTCCATGGATGGCCATGAAGATTAATATTGGGACCTTACATTTGACCTAATATTCTATGGAGAGTCCATGTAGTGAGCAGAGCAAATGGGATGATGTGCTTGTGGCAGAGAGTGTAAATAAAACTCCTACATTCTCGATTTTTTTTCTCTTTTTTTTCCCTTTCCGCCTCCCCCCTCCATTTTATGGTTTTGGTATGTAAGCTAAAATATTGCAACTTGTTCTTGCTTGAGATCATGAAGGTGAGAGTTGTGACCAGGTGCACTCCTGAGAAGCAGTGGCATAGTCTCCTTGCTGGTCACAGGTGGGAGGAAGCAGGTTTTTGCACGCTGCTGCCTCTGCCAGCCTGTGCTGAAATGGCTGGAACTTGGTGTTTGGAACTGTGCTCGTGAGGAAGTTGATGATACAGTAGAACTGATAATTAAACGCAGCAATTTTCTTCCCAGTCACCACATTTTTGTGATGTCATTATTTCTAAATCCTGTGAAATTGTTATTTTGAAATAATTTATTCTTTCTTTGTTTGTCTACTGACAGACTAATTTATTCTTTCCTCTTTGCTCCTTTTTGATTTAGGAACCCTTCTTTGTTTGTAATTTCAAAATTCTTCTGTCAGCATTCTAAATTGTTAACTTGCTTCATTTTATTAATAGTTTTAATTGTGCAAGCAGGCAGTACTACAGTTGGCTTAGTCCCAGCATTGTTGTTCAGCCGTGTTCACTGTTCCTTTCAGTCTGTTGGTCAAAGGCTAAGTGAGGTGGTGGGTAAAGGTTGGGACTGGTCAGCAGGCTTGAAAATTTCATGTTAAGTCTTGATCATGATCCCATTTTAGGACTGCAGGTGTTCAGAGTGGAGTGACAGATACATATTGTGAATCTTTTATCTCTAAGTGCTTGTAGTAGCAACATACTCCAATAGAGCATTTGATTTTAAAATTATGTTGGTACTAAAATAAATATAATCCCTGTCTGCCAACATGGCTAAGAACTAAAAATAAAAATGACTCAATGCTGGGACAGCTAATTTTATGTTGGGTAAAATTATGGGGATTTTTCTCCTCTGTGTTAAAAAAAAGTTAAATTCCTTGGAACTGTGTTAAACCTTGAAGTCATAAAGGACATTTACTTGTCTTTTGTGCTGCAACTAAGATTTTTGGTTTTGTGGGTTTTTTTTTGTTTTTCCTGGGGAACTTGCCAGACAGAGGTCTCTTTCCCCATCAGGAGAGTTTTTTGTGCTGCTCAACATCATCCCTCTATGCTATTCCACCTTCTTTGGGAGTACTCTGCCAAAGCTAAAAGACAATACGAAAGCTTTAAATATTTCTTGTATAGCAATGACTTCACACTTGGTGTTTCACACAGCTGTAAATCTCGTATCAGATTTTAAAAAAAACAACTTTTTGTATTGAATTGCTATAAATGAACAAAATGCTATTCCATTTTTCTCAGTTATGCTATAAGTATATACCAACATGAAACAACATGTTCTTCTAAACAACCCTAACCCCATATGTGCTCCTTTGGCCCCCCATTGTACTAAATAGAGTTTTTCTGATCTCAGGAGAGGGTTGAGACAAAGGATGTCACCTGTTTTAGTACAGCACTAGTTATATGACAGGTATTTAATAATGATGATAAGAAAAACAGATTGCTATGTTTGAAATTAAAAATACTGAACCAGGTTATATCCTAGATTTATATAATCTTAGGACTATACTTGCTAGTCTGACTTTCTGCCAGAGTCTTTGTCACTGTGCCCCAAGAATAAGGCATTCTGACTGAAGATATTACATCAGCCAATTTTATCTCTGTGTATAAAGCTGGAATTTTTATTTTCTCAAGTTTTTCAGGTAGCCAGAGTGAGATCTGTAGGTTTTTGGGTTTGGGTTGTTTTTTTTTTCTTTTTGCTTGACTCATGGGATATTAATAATATAAAGTTATTTTAGATGGTTATACTATGTTGCAATATATTTTTAAACTGATCATATATACTCTGCAGGAAAAAGGGGAAGCATAAGCAAAGAAAAAGAGTCTCTTGGTCCATCGGGTAAATTTTCAGAACAATATATGAGCATTTAGTCACGCAAGTCCCATTAATGTTAATGGTCCCAAGCTTTCTTTTATTCATCACAGCACTGATTGCACTTGGTCAGCTCTTTATCAGTTTGAAATATTGACAGTAGGAGGAGGCGTTCCCTTAGCCAGACCTGACTGTTGCAGTGCTCTTTTAACTTAGTCATCCTGCAAATGCTCCTATAAATGGATTTATTTCAGCAGATCCAAAATACATCAACCGGATCACCTTACCCTGGTGTTAGCCCCTTTGCATTGGCTTCAATTTGCAAGAGCATTGATTTTAAACATTGATCATTACTTATATAGTACTCTATGGTTTTGCACCATCCTATTTATTAAACTAACCTGTTACATGTGCCGCTGTTAAAGTCCTGTCTTTATCTAGCTAAGAAGTGATTATTTGCTCTCAGTGATTATGATTTAGAATATAAAACAAGGCTGTTCTGTGAAAAACGTGTTGGCTGCACTGACTCAAGCTTTCTGTATTTCCTGTTCTGCAGCTCCACTTTTCCTCAGTGGTCTATATAGGACAAATGGTAACGTTTTTTAACTAAAAGTGGGTAGATTTAGGTTAGTTATAAGGAAGTTGTTTACAATGAGGGTGGTGAAACACTGGCACGGGTTGCCCAGAGAAGCTGTGGATGCCCCATCCCTGGAAACATTCAGAGCCAATTTGGACAGGGCTTTGAGCAACCTGATCTAGTTGGAGATGTCCCTGTTCATTGCAGGTGGAGTTTGACAAGGTGACCTTAAAAGGTCCTGTCCAGCCCAAGCCATTACATGATTCAAAATTCTCCCTGTGCTTTCTGCAGCTGGTGATGTACTTACTATAGCTTTTGCAAAAGAGATTTTTCTTTTGTTGGCCATATTCTTAGAGAGTGCTTTCGGGTTTCTTATTTATTAGAAAAACAGACTTTAACTGGGGGAAAACTGGGATTTTGGGGGTCATGCCTGCTACTTTTTAGATACTTTTTACATGTCTTCCTCTGCTGTCCTATGAAATCTATGCAATGTTGGTCAAGAAAGTAGATGTAGCACAAAATATTTTCCAATACTGAGCAAGGTGGGGAACTACAAAAATATCTTGCTGTTTTTTTCTTTAATTCAGAGAGTTATTGTTATTTATACCTATGGCACTCTTTGGTGATATACAGAATGGTATTCTTGCAGAATTTGGAAAAGAACATGCTATCTACCTCAGGGAGGTAAAAAAAAAAAAGGAAAAAAAGAAATAATCTGGTTTAGACCTGATACTTCATATCTAAGCCTGTCTGCTTAAAATTATTTGTTCTGATCATGCTTATATGCATAAATTTGAATTAGAGTTATTCTAGGGTGGTTAGATTTACAAGAATTGATACTTGAAGTGGAATGTCTTCAGGTTTTCTCCCAAATAAAGAAAAAAAAATAGTTCAATAATAAATAGTATCACATTTTTATACAGAAGCTTTTTCCTCATTTCATTTTTTTTTTCAGGCTTGGTAATTAATAGTTCTCTTTTATTCTGGTTTACTTTAAAAGTTTCTTGAATTACTAAAAATGAAACTCCACTGGCAAAGGGGTTACGATGAACAGAATGCATTCTCTTCTGTAGTAAATAATGGGAATTTTGGTGTAGTGGAGTTTTAGCCCTTGGGGGATTTTATTTTATGCATTTTCAAGATGTTCAATGACTTGCTGCAGAGACAGGGAGGGAGGAGGTGGAATCTATTTACACGAATTACAGTCTTTGCTCCCATCAGCCTTCATAATTGGATGAGCAAAATGAAGGCTAGACTGAGAGGTGCAGCTATCCCAGGTAATATCTTTTGATCCAGAAACAAATTGTGAAGTGAATTGTAGAACCAGAGTGAAACCTTGTTGGGAAAATCCAAGAGGGTGTGGGAATAAGTGGTTTTGAGAATGTCTTCCATTGAGAAGACTTGTAGAAGGAAATGAGAGTTTAATCTTGGGATGAAAGTAATCCTTTCCACAGAAGTTTTGGCAGTATTCAGAGTGAGTTCCTTTACTAAAGATTTGTACATTTAATTATTATTTTTTGAAGGTTTTGTTCATTATTTTTAAAAGATGAAGTTTGTTATAAAAGCTGTACTCTAGCTTTCAAAATGAAGTGTTTCTCCCACTCATTTTCCTCCTTTAGGAAGGAGGAAAATTCCTAAAGGAATTTTCTTTAATCTGTTTTGTATTTTTTCTCTCCAATTTTTTCCAGTTCAGTGGTTGAAATATGTCAATTCAAGCTGCCTATTCCAAGCTCATGTTAAATTGTTACCTTAGCATCATTAATTTTCAAAAAATTAGGGTTTTTCTGTGTAAACTTGGTTATGCTACTGAACAGCGTGCACTAAGGGGGGAAAAAAGAATTGAATGGGATCCTGGGTGAAGCAAAGACTGCATAATTGGTTTTATGCCAGACCTTCTGCCTTTCACATAGGCAGGAAAGGGCCAGGGAAATGTCAGAGGTGGAAATCAGGGCAGCACAGTACTCCTGCAGAATTGTAAAGTGACCACCAACTGCAGCTAGCCTGTGAAATGGCTAGGGCTAAAGGCTGCTTTAAGATGGAAATGCCCAGTTCTCCTGAAATCTTTCTACACCTAAAAGCCTCAGGATTACTGCTGCATGTTTTGGGAGGAAATAGGTTCATAGCTCCCAGGCAGCCTCCCCCAGAGCTCATACTACGGGACAGGGCTGAGCTGGTTGGAAGATTTCAGCCTTGCTAGTCTGACACAGCCCATTTCCAGCAGTTTGGGATGCAGATTTCCTGAGTCCCCATGGCTGGAAGCTCTGCTCTCTCTCAGCTGCCTGGTGCAGTGGGCAGCATTCCTGCTCTGACACAGCTGAGAGACTGTTCAGGAGCTGTTCAGGAGCCTTTGCCTCCTCTAAGGCTATGCCATTCTGTGCTAGGCATGCCTTGCTACTACAGTTACATAATTGACCCTCTCAGAGGCAATTTTGTTTAAATTTTCCTTTTAATTTAGTGTTTCAGAGTGCATCTATAAATAAGGGGTTTTGCATTGTTAAGGATGAGGTAATTTTTCCTCATTTCCCTTATACTGCTCTAGCATCACAAGCAAAACTTTAAAATCTTCAGTGAGAGTTAATCAAGCTGATGTCATCTGAATCCTCAGGCAATACAAGGGACAGGAAAAAAGGTGACTTGTTACAGCACATGGGAAAGGATTGTTGCTTTTCATTTTTAATAGGAGTGTCTTTCTATAAGGCATTGCAAGTGGTAGAGATGCAAAAATTATCACAACAGAAACAAAAGAATATAAAGTCTCATACTTCTTAGTAATGTTATATTTCCAATCACCCACTTTTTGATTTAATCTATTACAGTATTGTAATTAATAATAATTATTTTTTTTCTGTTGCAGTAAGCCTTATATTTTGAGAGAAAGGGAGACAAGGAAGAAAGGAAAAATTATCTGTGAATTTTGCAGAAGAGGAGAAATTTCTTTATTGCCATAATTCTGAATTGGTCATGTAGTCTGTAATCACTCAAGTTTCAAGCAATAGTGTAAAAATCAACACAAAGGCAATCTATGGCAAAGTGGTCTTTAATTCAAGAATCCCATAAGGAATTAAAATTCTGAAAAGATGACATAGGCTCAATCAATACCTGCCTGAAAATATCATAATGGATGTAGGTTAAATGACATCATGCTATGTGAAAGAAATTAAAGTATTTTCAGTATTGGCCTTATCTCTTCTTATTTAGATTTATTAAATTATTTCAATGTTAAATCTTTACATGTCTGTTTTGTATTGAGAAAAAAGTTGACAGTGGTCTGTCCTAAGGAGTTTACAGTCCAAGACAGGATCAACTACACACACATACACAGAAGGCAGAGAAGGAAAATTTTATGGAAGTTAGTTATTTTTTTCTATCAATTAATTTCTGCCATTGTATTTTTTATCTTACTTTCTTACCTTTTTTGTCTACTTGAAGTTGAAATTTTTTAAAAAATCATTCCTTTTATTAAGCCCTTACGAGGTTGAGTCACATGGCTGTTCATACCACTGCAATGTCTTTGTTCATGCTCATTTCTGAATCACCTTTTCTATTGGTTGCATCAATGGATGCAGTTCCAAATTTAGAGATAAACTTAATTTCCTCTGAGTATTGATTAGAGCCATGAGAAAATCACAAACTCCTTACCATACATGGAAAAGCACTGAAACACCAACAGATACCACACCTTTCCTGGTGCTGTTGTGTGCATTAGTTAGCTCTTATTTGCACCTGGACACGTGAAAATCTCAGCTCAAATCCTCCTCTGTGGAGCATCTCCACCACCTGGGTAGGAGGAAGGTGTTCCCTCTGTGTTCCACTGCTGCCAGCATTATTGGGTACCATCCTGGTTTTCCAGGTAGGTGACTGCACACAGGACAGAGTACCTGGTTAAATCTGTCCTCTGCAAGGTGTGTTGAACACATTAGCTGGAGTGCTGGATGTAGTACAGGAGCTTCCCCGTGTCCACTGCATACCACTGGACTGTTTCCTTCAAAAACAGAGCAGAAGGGAGGGTTTGAGTTCTATTTTTCACTCTGAAAGTATTTCATACTGAGTGAATATTCAGCTATAGATAAATGTGATTTCATTGCCATACTAGTTTGTTTTATGCTTCTGTATGTGTTTAATGCTTACCGTGAGTGCAGGGGTTTGGTTCTTGGGAATAAGCCAGGCTACAAATTGATGACATAACCTCCACAGCTGGCTTACTGCACTGGGTCATGTTTTCTATGGCACATGCTCTATAGAAGCTTGGCAGAGCAGACAATGTTGGTGAATTTGGTGAATATTACCTTAACATATGATAAATAACGTAAAATCCCCTGTTCAGTTACTGGGCTGTATATTGGGCCATGGCCTTCCAACAAAGGAAAAGGAAATTATAACAGCAGCTGATCCTGAAGAACTACTTAGGTTCTCCCTAAGGTTCTCCCCTCTCTCCCCAGTTCTGTTTTCAAACTCAGTCCAGGGACTGTGTGTGCTGTGTCAAGGACAAAATCTTCCTTCTGTGCACTGGGAAACAATAGGGAGAGTAAGCAGGGATCACACATATGCTAAAGTAATTTCTATGAGAAAATTGCTAGATTTCTGAGCTTCTCGTGCAGCACTGTTTATATTCTAGGTAGCACATAGTAGTTAACTTTTCCAGTAACACCCCTGGAACGTTGGCTTTATCCCTTTGACTTTCCTGCCTTGACATGGTAATTTAAAGACAGCAGGGCTAAGGCTGTCCTTCAGGATTACAGCTAACGGAGGAGGTCAGGGAAGGTCTAAGAAAGGCAGACAGAGCTGGGCAGACAGGACAGAGCAGTGGAGAAGAATGGTGAGATGAATGGGGAAGAAAGGGAAAGGAACAGGGCCAAAGAGAAGGACAGAGAATGTAGGAGAAGGGCAGAAAGGAGGGTAGATAAGGACAAAGAACAGATAAGATGGGTGGAGCAGGGGGGCAAAAAATTGCACAAATATTTGGACCAAAGTGAGGGTGGAAGTGAACTGGAGGTGAGCAGAACTGTGTTAGTGCCAATTGCAAATTGCACCAGGCAATGATATAGATATAAACCAATCAAGGCAAAGATAAAAATCATAACGTAAAACTAGTTCAAAGTACAACTACAAATAGGACAAAATCAGCTATGAAGTGGCACTGACTTAAATGGACTACAATATATATTCTGTGAAAGGAAAGGTAAATTGCATACCTTTGGCTTTTTTCTTTTCTCACTTCCTTCAGCTGAAGCATCCATGCATCTCCTGCATACTATCCTTCTTCAGTAGAATTTCCTGCATTTGGGATTTGAATTTGTAACAACTTTCCAACTTGCATCCCTTACTTTTTGTTTAGATTACCCTTTAGCAGTCTTCTGCTTTAGAATTTATTTTGCATTTGTCTTGTGAATTCAAACAATTCAAAACAAATGTAAAATAAACTCTGCCTCAGGTAGGTTACTCACTGAAGTCACTAGGTATTTTTCCTGATTAAGTGTATGCATATTTTGGTCTATTCTGAAATTCATATTAAGGACATAATTAACTGCTGATAGAGACTGGTAATCTAGGCTAGGCCCTGACACTAGAATGAAAAGGAGTTTACAGTAAAAAGGAACAGATGTACTTTGTTCTCATGTTCCAGGACTACATTTGGAAAAAATTAATTTTACTTAGTATCTGAATCCCAAAGTGAAAAATGCCATCATCTGTATGTCCAGCACAGGTGACGTTGGGCTGAGCTTTTCTATTTCTGTTGTGTCCTGATCTGTAAGGGCTGTGCTCTCACTGAAACTCAGGTATTAAAGACAGTGTTTTGGTAGCTCTGGATCATATTTTAAGCAAAATATTCTCTGTAATTGCTACAAAGTGTTTGGATGTGTTTTCAGGGAACATTTCATGCCAAACCCCATAAAGCACTTAATTCACAGAGTCTGCAGTTGCTGGGTACAGAGGCAGAGAAATAAGAGAACAAAATGTAATGAAATGTTATTAACACTTTCAGAGCAGGACCTGCTGCAATTTCAAGGCGTAGTTCCATTAGTAAATATCTTAGAAGGCAATGAAAGAACCTTCACAGTTACCTATATATCTACATATAAAGCTTGCACCTGATCATTCCATTGAAATCCTTTCCTGGGCTTAGTCCCTACGAATAAAACCACCTTTAGTCTTCCTCTGGAAAAGGATATTATGTGAAGAATACTCAGGGGAAATATTACTGAAAATACTACTAAGATGAAAATATTGTATATTCCTTTCAGTTAATTGTTAATTTGGCAGTTTTGTTCCAGTTTACTGCTCTGCCTTAAATTGCTGCATTAACTTGAATATATAGTTAGGTTTTTTCCCCTAGTTCCGTCATGAGTAGCATTTATTGCTGAGTTTGTAACTTCAATCTATACTTTTTGCTGAGTGTTTGCTCTGTAGTGTTGTATTTCTGTCTGCAAGTTTTTTTGGGTTTTTTTTTTTTCCTTCATGTTACATTTCCATTTTTGTCCTGTAGTATTTCTCCAGACACTCATCAGCTTATTTTAGTTATTCTTCTGTTCCTTGTGTACACTGTCTAATCAATAATCCTCCTTACTTGCTGCAGGATTTCCACCTTACTGTGCTTTCAGCTTCTGAGGTGGTGTGTGATGGGATTCTGCCTTGGCTAGTGCCTGGTTGTCTAAATTTGCTGTGTTTCAGATCATTACACTGACTTTAATTTTGATGTATTTGCATTTTACTCAGTTGTAGTCTAAGTCTTTTCCCTTGATCAGTTAAATGACTGTCTGTGCAGCGTTACATTTGTACTACTGCTGGAAATACTTACTAAAGGCTTATAATTGAAGTGCTATTTACAACTACTGACCTCCAGCTCGTTTCTGATTTCACTGTGATGTTGACCTTTTATAGACTGCACTGCTGTAAATCTTTGAAGTGATTCTTCTTGTCGTCATATTTCTTGTAATTATGATTTGCATTGCATTAACACCTAGAAGCCTCTCCCACCTTACCCTTGTTGCATAAGATGACCTTTTTTATGCACTAATTCACATATGGGTAACAGAATACAGTTCTTTCTCTAAAGAATTTATGCTGAAATGAAGATGAATGCTTGCTTCTGTTTCCATTCTTTAAATATCAAACTTTGAATTAATGAAATTGCTCATAAAGAATTCTTAGCCCTAGAAATTATTTTCCTCCTTTTCTAGCAAAATCAGATTCTTTTGAGCTTTTCCAGGCTGTGAAAAAAAGAATAAATAAAGATAAATAATTAAAAATGTTTGAGAGAGGTCATATGACTACAATTTTCTCATATTTTGTTTGCTGGACACCAATATCAAAGAAAGTATTGGTTGAATATTGGGCTGAAGTTTTCTCTTTGTTCCTATTTCACCTCAATATTGAGCAACACAGAAACTAACTTGCAGCTGATCCTCACACCAAGCAGCATTTGATTCTGTGAGTTTCAGGATTAGAGTTTTATTTCTACTCTGGTAGCTATGCTTTGAGAGAGTGATGCTGGTTGGATGGCATGCTCATCTCATACTTCCCCAGTGTACACAAGTGGAAGACAGTAATGAATTCTGTTCACAGACTTGCTTAATAAATGAATTTGAGGCAGGTCACTAATTTCTTTAATGATAGTATTGCTTAAAAGTCTGTAAAGAGCTGGCTGTTGACTCTAATGACAGAGGATGCTCACAGATAATGGCATCACCTACATCTTCATATAATCACCTTCATCTTCATAAACCTAGGTAGGCAGACTGACCAGTTACTTTCAGGTCTTGCCAAATTGTCACATAACACATGCCAACATTTTGAAGATCATCCTAATTATGTTTCTGTTTTCACTGAGAAAGTTGTAAAATACCTGTGAAAACCATGTTTTTGCTTTGAAATGCTTCCTTTTTTCTTTCCCTTAAATGCTCTTGTTTATGTGTTGAGTGTGTGTTCTCTGCTCCCTAACTGCCTTTCCTAGGCAATCTCAAATGTTTGTGTTACATCCTCTCCCTTGTGCACTAATTGCAGTAAATCAGTCTTTTTCACTTCATATGAAAGTATTCTCATGCCATGATCAATCTTGCCCTGAGCAGGTTTGCTTTTTCTTGAATTGTTTTGTATAAATATAAATTCTTTAATGTATAAAATATGGTTTGTTTATTTTTTCATTGTATAAAAAAGTGATAGGACAGGTCTGGAATGGCCAGTTAATTCTGAACTGCACCTACTGATGTGCAGACTATTATTAATACAGACTGAGAATTTGCTCTTTAGGGAAGTTTTGTGATGTTCTGCATTATATTATGCAGTGTTTGAGGAAGCTAAACTAATCCTGTCTTTTGGAAGTATTACTGTTTCTCAAATGTCAGTAAATGCTTCATCTCTAGGTAATTTTTCTGAATACACGTGGGCATTTTGCTGCTTTTATATGTATGTTAAGGCTGTGGAGGACAAAACAGTAATGAATTTTTCAAACATTACAGAAGTATACACAAGTTACATTGGCCACTGTTCTTCAGGAAGGGGGAATATGGAGGGAAAGTTAAGTGATGGCTCACTGGTGACATACCCCAGTCATTGAGTACAGACCCAAGGTCTCCTAATTTGGAATCTCTTGATTTAACCACTAGGTATTGCACTATTCCTGACAAAGCATCACTCTGTAAGTGAGGGGATAAAGTGCTACTAATACATCACATCTTATCAAATGACTTTAAACTTATCTTGGCTTTGTTTTCACTAAGGTTTGCTGTAAATCTTTCTTACTGGGGAGTAGCAGGACTTGTGTCCTTGCTAAGAGGAGAAGATTGATTTACCGTATTCATATGGAACCAGCAGATTCCTAAGAGTATGCAATAATGAATAGGAGAATCCGTGGGTTTTTCCCACCCATGCAACACTTTGGGAGACCTTAAAGCCTGGAATATGTTACACAAGTGCATTTGATAGAAACTTCTAAATGTGTGTCTTCTGCATAGAATAACAGCATAACAAATCTTTTAGTATGAGCAGTATTCTTATTCTTCAAATAATCTAATTGATTGTTCATTGGGCTCAGTCAGCCAAAAGTGGAGAGAAACTTTGTACAGACATCATTAGTTTTTCTCCATTTAAAGATTAATCATGAAGAGCTCTGGCTCTTTAATTCTGTAATTTGTATATTTAATGGGCTGCTGCAGAATCTATGACAGTAATTAGCATAGCCTGAAAACTCATTAATACGCAACAACATGATTAATGCAGCATTAATGCAAACATGACTGAAGTTATTTGGGTTATGTAGTAAGAAGATTAAAGCTAAAATGTCCTGTTTGTTTTACCAGTAGTGGGTATAATGGGGTAGCAAGCAAAATAAGAAAAAACAGGTATCAAATTAGTCATTTTAGTGTAAAAGAAACACTCAGATCTCATCAAGAGGATTTGGGGTTTTGCTTGATAGTTGGTTTCCACAAGAAGTGTTGTGTGTTTTTCCCCTTTAATTCACTCACCATACTCTGTGTTTATGCTTTCTACACATTTTAGTTTGATTTAGCTTTTTGGCAGTTTGAGGTACTAAGAATACATAAAAAAATTCTTCGAATTGTGTCATTATGAATAAAGTTAGATATTTTCAAAATACAGGGCTTTTGTACAGTCAGCTTAGAAACCATGGATTTTTAGCTTCTGCTGGTTTTACTGTGATCACCAAAGGAGAGGGAATTCAGTTACAGTTTGGGAAAAAGTTTGGGAACTTTTTATGTGTAGGTGTATACAAATATATGTGTGTGTGTACATATGTATGTGACTTTTAAGTATATATTTTAAATTTCTACTAAAAATTAAAGGAACTTAAAGATGAAGAGGATTTGCTTCATCAATGGAATTACTAACATATTGTAATGTTTTTGATTATGAACTTTGAAAATATTGTCAAACCCATTAAGGTAACAGTAAAAGGTGGATTCTGTATGAAAGACAGATCTTGGACAGATTGGGGAATAAGACTTTTCCGTCTTCTTCTCTCCAGGGAAGTGTCCTCTGAGTTCATTCTTTTCCTCAAATTCCACTATCCATGAAGTGAAACTGCTCTGAAAACTGATCTGTTTTTGTTAAGTCTTCCTTCTAATTTTTTTTCTATGGATATGTTTTCTGATATATAAAAAAATAGAAAAATCTTTTTTAACTATTGTGATGACATGAAGTGTTGCTCTCACAGAGACAATAGCAACAAAATACTAATTCAGTGGAGGTGTGTAGCAACCAAGAGTTTTACTCTCCATCTATCCCCTCCCCAGTTAAAAACAAATTTTGATTTATAATTCCTGTGGGAAAATGTATTTTGATTAGGCAAAAGGATTTGTACACGGTCTTAATGTTAAATAAACACTTAATGTTTGTCACCCTGAAGGGAATGCTGAGAGCCTAATGCTGTAGTCAAAATTTTATATACAATTTCTATTCATTTTAGCTGGTTTTATGCACAAATAAGGCTCTCAGTGAGCATAAAGTGATCCCTTTCTTTGCCAACAATTTTCAGTTCATTGGAATGTGCAATTATATAATTATTTCAACAATTTCATATAACAATGTAAGTAGAATGGAAATGCAAATTATGTTTCTACAATTGTGCAGTTCTGGGAAAAATATTACTGAAAATGGATGTGCTTCACAGCTTATGCAGAATTCATTTCTAAAAATTTTGTGATTTTCAAGGTATTTGGCAGGTTTCTTCCTTTTTATTTTTCCAATTGTAATGAACACTGTTTTCCATTTATTTTTTTTCCTAAGTCTATGACAAAATTGTCCATAATATGCTGAGATATTATTATTGTTATTATTAATCTTATGCATATGGGTTGGGATCTGATGTATTTATGAAAATTAAGCTAGCACTAGGCTTGCTGATCACTGAAAATGTTGGAAATATATTTACTTGACTGTTCTTAGCACTTTTGGATACAGTTGTTCACATAGTTGTACATAAGTTTTGGTGAATGGTCTTCAGAATTTTGAAACGTGTAGATAACTTCTTTGTATTTAATGAGTATAATAACTTCAACTTTTTTGGCTATTTTTAACTGGGCTCTGAACACTAGTTTTAGAGAAAGCTGCTTTAAAGGTGTTTTTGCTGAATGGTTGGGGCAAAACTAATTTTTAAGTAGGTCACTTTGCTGAAGTCTCTCAGCTGTTACTGTGAAAGATGATTTCAACTGTCTTGCCTTTGTGGCTACATTCTCTCCTCTGCTCTTCCCCATAATTAAAAAAAGTCAAAGGACAACTTTTGAGCACTCTAAATGATTTTGTATTTTGAAAGGTTTTTGATTTTTTTTAAACTTTTTTTTCATTTTTAGAAAAACTGAATTCAGTTCAGTTAATTTGGAAAGATATGTTACAAGTTGTTTCCCTCTGTATTCTGGGTGAATGGTTTCTTGCTCCAACAAAACCTATTTTAAACTTTTTACTTTGCAAGATAAAAGGTATTTTGCATTAGTCAGAAGTAAATTTTATTGCTGTAATGATTATAAATTATTAGTCTATGTTATGCTAATCTAGGAGTTGTTCTAATTTATTAATATTTTCCTGCTGACTGCCAACTGCTTCTTCTACACTCAAAATAATCCCATGTGCTCTGTAAATTTGCCAGGAATGCAGTCAGCCTCTCAAGAGCACATTCCTGCCTCTGAAATACTTTTGTATTAAGGTCTTGTAATTCTTGCTAGAATTACAAGATTGAGATTCTTGCTAGAAGAATCTCAATCCAGGTAGTCTGAATCTGAAATGTTGCTGAAGTTCTGAGCCTTGCTAAACTCACATGAGGGAGGCAAAGAGGGGGTAGAAAAATCCCACCATGTGCATTTTCTTTATTAGACAAAAAACTGTGTTCTGGCACATCTAATAATGGAGTAATGGTATGTAATTGTAATGTCAGCCTGCTGTTCCTAAGATGGACTCTCCAAACTGTGTCCCTGGCAGGGTAACATGCTGATATTGCATCTCATTTGAACACCTTTGAAAATGCCTGAATTGGTCATTCTCCACAGCCTCATTGCTCTGCTAACTTGGGTGTGCCATCTTTGAAACTAGGCCAGAAATATAATCCCAATCCACTACTGCATAAATTGAAACTGTGTAGATCCTGACAGAAGGTTAGTCGGCCCTAATACAGTTTGGGATGCTTGAAAACACTAATGCTAATAATTAGAAATTTATTTTACTTGTCCTTTTTATTACTCTGTGTTCTTCTTTTTGTCTTTTATGTTCACCATATAGAATGCTTATATTATTTTTTGTACAGTGTCATTATAATGAAAGAAATTCAATTACAGAAATTAAACAAATTTCTTTATTTATAATTAAAGGAATTCTGACAGCTTCTCCAATTGCAACTATAATTTGAAATGGAATTAAAGAATTTATTTGGATGACATACATTAATGTTTAATTTGTAGTAGAATTTCCTGTTGGTTTTTATCCCAGAAATGATAACAAGTTCTTGTGGAACAATCATTTGTGTCACACAAGCAGGCGTGTTAGGTGAATTCTTGAGTTGCAATTCAAGATTCAGTTGATTAAAAGTACCTTCCTACTATGCCCCACAGATGCTCATGTTTTCCATCCAAGATTTAGTAGCATGAATAGTGTGGCTGAGATGCAGTTTCTGTATATGACAAATTACAGAAGTAATTGTAATGTCACCACTTTATTTATGTTTCTATTTATATGTTACATTTAACACTGAAACTAAGATTTTAGATATGCATACTCAAATAATAGACACAGGTCTTTGAGAAACTTTCTTGCAAAATGTCTCACCTTCCCTCTTGGCAGGTAAAAAAAAGGAAGATTTTTTTGGTAATACAGTGTGGTTTTCAAGTTCTGTGAAACTTTTCAGATTTTCAGAGGAAAGATTTCTCCATTCAAGTGAAGTAAATCCATTTTCAGTGTTCAGTGTCACTAAGAAAAATGGCATGCATGTAGCTGGTACAAGTCTGAATGGGCTTCTGATTATGCTTTGTGTTGGCCATGAGGTCCAACATTAATTAGTATATTCTTGTGAAAAATGTAAATTTCACATGCTTTTCATCATGCAGTGAAAATATTGTCTGTGGGGCAGAAGTTTGCTTAGTATTTAGTTTCTCTATTGTACTCGCTTCTAGAAATACAAGAAAATATTAATATTGAGGTATACAAGTATTTATTTAGAGCTATCTCCTGTGATCTTCCTTATCTCATGCAAAATTCCAAAGATCCTTGAACTTAAAGGGACAGAGTCCTTTTCTCAGTTCTTTAATAGGTGACAAATGAATTTAGAAGAAAATGACAATTCCTGACTCATCAATAATTTCTATAAGCTGTAGTTGCTCTACAAGCAGGGCTCTTCAAAATCCAAGGGAAAAAGAAGACTTCTGCATAACAGTCAAAAACTTCTGTAATTACTGCAATTTTACTGTTCTGAACCATTTAAATTTATATTTTTCTCACACAATGTTATACAACAACAATTATGTTTTTGCAGAAACCCAATTATTTCTTTTGTGTTTGTCCTTCTGAATTAGGTGTGAGGAGGGATCCTCTGGTCTTCAGCAATCTTCTGGCAGCTTCATAAAAATACTGGCAGCTTGTTAAATTAACTGTGCTCCCCACTGCTGGGATTAGAGGCCATCAGTCTCAGCCTCTCCAGCAGGTACTGCAGCTGGAAGTACCTGAAACCTCACAGTATTGGAAGTGTTTATTTCTGAACCAGGAAAAGCTATGCTTTTCTGCTTTTCCTTAACTAGGGACACTGTTGGTTGATTTTTTTACTTGCAGGGTGTTACTTGTGTGCAACTACTTTTTGGAGGTGTTTTAAGAGCAGAACTGATTTTCATTGCCTTGGTAATGTCTCATGTCTGTGACTGCATCATGTGATTTACCTGAAAACATTTATGTGATTAGATAGAGAGGGCGAAGGATATTTCTTTCAGGTGTAGGTAATTGACAAGCATAATCTGATATGAATGTGTGTCAGAATTATGATTTTTATTTTTTTAAATATAGGTACTGTCTACAGTAGAAACTTCAGTAATTTGTTGTTTTCTGCCTGACATAAAATAGTGAAAATACTGCACAGTTGGATAGAGTTGGGTAAAACCCAATAACTTACCCTGTTTTGTAAAAGCACCTCATACAGAAAAGCCATGAAAGTGTGTAGAATAGGTGGATGTTGCTACTATTGCCTTTTCATTTCACTTTGCAAAAGAATAGGTACAGTAAAGGCATGGCTCTCCCATACACTCAGGGGTTTTATCAGAAATGAAATGGAGGACTATTGATAATGATCTGGAAAGTTCTTAATTAAGCTTAGTTCATCCATTACTCCTTGAGGTATTTCCAGTTTCTGTTGGAAAACTACTTCTTTTCCAAGTGTTCTTTGTGCACTTTTACCTAATGTTTATCAAAGAATTTATATACAAATATGCATATGAACACAGACGTATGTCTTTTTGAACAAAAACCCTACTATTCTTCATGGAAATCCTTGTACACAGAGACCTCATTTCTGTTTTACCTGTAGAAATTTTAAGTGACAAGCAAAAATTCACATGTAAAATATCAACAATTAGAACAGTAGCTTAATATCTGATTTCTATTTTCTTGGGAAAGAAGTTACTAAACAACGTAAGTCATAACTGCAATCTTTCTGCTCTCAAGGGTTGCCTCAGGCTGGATTAATAAAATTTCTTCTGCAATGACTAACAAATGTTTTAGGTGAACAGAACTTCTATGATTTTGCTTTGCAATGTTGCTGCTGTTTTTAAAATTATATTTTATTTGTAAATTTTTTTAGCGCCTACAAGAACCACTTTTGTTATTAACACTTTACTTGCTTTTTTCTAACTAGGTATAAAAGTGAAATTTAGAACCCAGCATCCTGATGGTTTGATTTTCTTCTCTGCATCACCTGGCAGTCAGGAGGAATACATTGCACTGCAGCTGAGGAGTGGGCGTCCTTACTTTCTTTTTGACCCACAGGTACAACAAAAGACAGGATCCTATAAAAGTATCTTATATTATGTACTTCAGTACTTATTGCATACTTATCCATGGTTGTTTTGTGATTTTTAAATTTTTAAATTTAATTGATACAACCTAACTTGTTTCTCAGAATCCTTAGGTAACTAGAGATTTTTAGGAGAGAAAAACTGAAACACTAAACATCTTTGCTCATTTTATTGTTATGTATGCCACAATATAAGACTTTATTTTTGCATTTTTATGGGTTAAGTTTTCTGTCAGTGCTATTACTGCAGCTTAAAGTACAAAGATTTCAAAGGTTCCCAGACCTAGGTTCTGAATTAGTAAATAAAGGCTATATAATGCTAATCAGTTATTTCTAAGACTTCCATCTTGAGACTTTGTGCTTTCCTATTGAGATCAGCATGACACCATTATGCAAAAACATAAATAATTAGGGTACTATCAAAAAAATGAAAAATATGGCCACATTACTTGCATTTCTTTTTGGGCATTTTGGGTTTTCTGTGCACCCCAAAACTGGATCTCTTTATGGAATTAAAAAACATTATGGCCTCACTTATAGTAAATAAATATGCAAGAAACTGTAAATATCAGATTTCCCAATCCACTGTTAGCCTTTGCCTCCTGAGCTCTGCCATAGTTGCTCTGTGACCATGTGGGGATGTTGTGCAGTAGTGAAAGTCCTGTTAAGCTTTGGAGCATCTCTAGAAGAAGCAAGGTGCTGTACAGAGGCTGGCTTTCATGTGATCCCCATGCTAGAAAATATTAAATCTGCTCTTGACCCCAAGATATAAATTTCTATTAATTCCACTGCACTTACACACAGGCTTTATCTTGTCTCATCACATACTTCAGTTTTTGGGACCATGCTTAACATTGTTAATGTTGTCCTCATCCACACTTTAATAGGGACTAGTTCTAGTCCTCTTACACCTATACCTTCATTTAACTGAAAAGAAAGTTTTATTTCATTTGCAAGATCGTCTGAGGTGTATTTAGATTTTTTTGTTGTTGTTTGGTGGTTAATGGAATAAGCGTCTTTCAACTAGCATTTTAATGCTTTGAATAGTATTGCAAATCCTTTTTGCAGATTTGCTTCTTCTGAAATAGCTTTATGTTAGCTTGTTTGGACTCATTCCCTAGAAGTTTTTTTTTATGTTTGGATCCGCAGTATCTGGGGAATGGGAAGGTGGAGAGATGGAAGAGTAGCTGCTTTGGAGGTTTAACATTTTCCCCTTTTTTTACCTGTCTTTTAACTGTGAAAAAACCCAGCAGGTCTCAGATTCAGTCCTCAGAGCTTCTCAGTTCATATAATATTTTCAGCAGTTACTATCTTGAATTTTAACAGATTAGTTGTTTATGAATGTATCTTTGTTTGTCTTTTTGTTTCATTTGAATCAGGCAACTCAGTCCCATGCTGATTTTTAAGATCATCACTTCCGTATTGTTTCCTCTTATAAAATAGCCCATGGTGCTGCTTCAGTGCTTCAATGGCCGTATAGAGAAAAAGAAAAGCTGTCATTCAAGGCATCTGGGAACAGTGTAGGTCTTAACAGTTGATTTACTATCTTGAAAGCTAATGCTTTCTAATTTCTCATTAATAATGTGGAAGAGATACCTGTACATTCTCAGACTCAGAAGTAGGGTACAGTGGCCTATATCAATGTGTTTTGTGTAATAACCTTTTCAAAATCTTTTACCTATGAAAATTCAGTTACCAAGTTTTTCAGTCTTCTGTAACCTTAATAAGCTGTGATAACTTACTGTCTTTACCTTTGTTTCTATGTTTTCATCATATATTGTTATTTCCTTTTGCCATGTTTTTTTATTCCTATCTTACAATGTCAGGTATCATGTTCCATAGCAGCATTTCTAATCTTTCATTTGTGCACCATATTCTACATTAGTGTGCAAATATTTTAATTATTTCTTATTGAGATCATTTGGTGTCTTAGAGAGGTTACAGGCATTGCTGTCTCTAATTATAGTCATGGCATATACAGTAGGCATTTACGGCCCTTCCTTTGTGCTCTTCTCTTGGAAATTGCAAAAATCCTTTTTGATGACAATTGTGTCTCTGCTGCTTTTTATCTGTAGCAGTGTGGTGTAACATTGTGTGCTCCCTTCCAGCTGCGTCCTGTTGCAGGTTAATTATTTGTACCCTTAGTCCCTTTCAGGATGCTGGTCTGTATCTTTGCTCATGATCAGCAGTGCATTTTCTCTTTGTTGTGTCTGCTCTGGGGATCATCCTGCCAAGTCTTCCTAGTGGGGAGCCTTCAGCAGCCTCGCTTCTTCCTTCGCTAAGTGTTAATTTCAAATCCTTTTCTTCGTGTCCATTCATACTTCTCTGAGCTTCATGTACACCACCATTCATCTGGCTGTTGTCTGACCATCCCTTTTGTCTCCCTTTTGTGCTGTTTAACTGCTCTTTTTTCCTTCCTGATTGTTTTGCTGCCATTCTTTGCAGGTTTCTACTCATGGTCCAGGAAGCACGAGTTTTTTTTGCCAACAGATGTCTTCCTTAGTCTTTTTGGAGCAATCAAATCGTTCCATAGATCTTCCTCCAAACTCAGAGTGTCTGTAAGCCTTCAGCTGTCTGTGGATTTTTTTCTTATCATAATGTCTTTACATCTTCATTACACAATCAACTCCAGCTAAATTTATGCTTGTCTTTCAGTGGCTGCAGGTAATTTCTTTATTTCCCAGGGAAGCACTGAATATTTTATACCAAGTGAAATTAGTTTAGTGGAAATATAAGTCCAGCATGGAGCACCTTTGTTCCTAAGTGATTAGGACAGTCTGAGGAGAGAATATTGAGATTTTTCCCACAGGATGGAGGGAATTGCATCCAGCTCTACCATGTTAGAAGATAATCCATTTACTAAATTTTACATTAAAAAGGAGGAACACTGGATTTCCTTGTTGAGTGTTTTCCTTGTTGGTTGTTCTTGTCAGGGAGAGGCCAAAGTATTAGGCACAGTCTGAGGGTGACCTGTTATTCCACATGATAAAAGGAAGATGGAGAATACCTGGCTATGAGTCCTAACTAGACCCTCCTCCTTGGCACTGGCTAAGTTTCAGTACTTGTTCACCTTCTTAGTGGTAGGAGTTCAGGCCTTGAAACAACTTGACTGGGAAAAGTGTCATTGCATTCAAACTTTGGCACCTGATACAGTACCTTTGAAGATTCATATTTGTGATATTTCTCTGTATTTTGCATATAAACATCAGAATGACAGAACTGTTTATATTTACTTAGTTATTACTGACAGCAGCCAAGTATTAAGACATATTGTACAGCATAGGAAAATAATGCAGATTTCAAAATATTTCCAAATGCATGACAAGCCATCTCACAGCAGGCGGTTTGAATGTGATCCCAGAGTGTGACTCTGGTAGTTCTGGATGAAGTGTAAAGAGGCCTCTCCAGTGCAGCACATGCTGAGCCCTGTGTCTTTTCTTGTCTTCTTCCTTCCCTCCCCCCAAAATTAAGTACAGGTTAGCACATATGCTTGTGTGGTCCCAGATTGAATTGGTTACAAATAAATGTGGTTTCTGATGTATAAAACTGTTAATGCTCCAGACTGTTGCCAAACATAATATGAAGAACCACTTATTCAGGCACCTGATCTTTAGAATGCAGCATCGTTTGTAACAATTTTAACGCTAACTAAGTACACTTTGATGAGACAGCATTTAATAAAATGCTCATTAATTTCATCATTAGCAAGGGTATGCTAAGAAGTAAGCCAGTTTCTTATGTCACGCCCAATTAGCATCCCATGCTAGTAATCCCATTAGTATTGTTGAATTCACTAATGGAAAAACTAATGGGCATGCTACCAGGGCACATTAATTGGGCATGACACCAGTTCTGGTTTTAATTATTAAACTACGATAATGAAATGTGTGTGTTTGTAAAATATTAAAATGTTGAAATAGGAGAGAAGACAATAAAAAATAGTATATGAAAAAGTGCCATTAGTATGTAAGGATATATAGCTTTGCGTTCTTATTGTGGGGCAGAGGACTGCTCTAGAAACCTCCTCAGTAGCAGGACGTTGGCTGAATGGAGTAGGAAACATGCTGAAAGTATTCACAGAAAATAATTTTTTCTTTAATTGTGTACATATGTATGCATACATGTATATTTTGATGCATCAGATGCACAGTGACAGTCCCCAATACAAAATGTACTGTAAAATGTATCCAGTGCTCATAACTCTATGTGCCAAAATGCAATTTCTAATGGACAAATGTCTCTAAAGGCAGAATACTAAATTTTGATAAGAAGGTTTTAGTATTAATCAAAATAGGCAGTTATTTTTATCAACAGGTATTCTCCATGGGCATAATTCTAAGATCCTTGGGTCAGATAGCATACTAGAAGATCTTGAAAAAAATTGCTGAACTGTCTGACTTGCTAGTGCAAAGTTGCAAGCTAGGCCCGTGAATCATAAGGAACCAAATATTTCATTAATGTACTTTTTGGAAATTGTTTATTTAAGCCATAAAGTAACTCCAGTGGTTGAGATTGTTTAATAGAGCACAGTGCCTATACAAAAAAATATTTTCTCATCAGCAATTGCCTGCGGTACAGGAAAATTCTATTTTGTGAATTCAGCAGAATAACTTTGAGTTCCCAGATACTTCAAGTATGGTATAAAGTCCTGAGACAATATTATGGGAATTTTTACAAAGTTAAATGATTATTTGGATATAAATATCAAGAAAATTCTTGAAATATATTATTTTTATTTTTATTACATCATTATATTACTTTATGTGATATTTTGTTTGGTTCTTTACAGCCTTGAGATTTAGTTTGGCAACTGCATCTATTATACTCCTCTTACTCAGCAATTCAGAAAAGATTTCTCTGTTTGTAATAGACATCCTTAAATTCAGCCCTTCATGGTATATATATTTTTTGTTTTAATAAAACCAGTTAAAAACTGCCGTTAAATTTAAATGCATTTTTACAAGGATCCCTTGTACCATGAAAGCAACCTCAATAACTACCTTTTGGGGTTTTTTTTGTTTGGTTTTGTTTTCCTGAATCTCTTGGTATGACCACATTCCCCCCTCCCCCCAATAAATGTATGGTACTCTCTCATCTAGAAATTTAAGTCCTTTTGATGCCAGGTTAACATGGACAGAACATACATCTACTGTGCTACAAATGCACCCCTTTTTTGGGTCCCTTTGTGTAGACAGGTGCTGCAATTAACAGTCCTGATATGCAGCTGCTCTCCCTGGATGCTACATGGAATTATGGCCATCAAACTTCACAGCCACAGCGATCCATGAAGTAGTTAAATAGAGACATAATTAAAATATGAGTAAAAAATAAAAAATCTGAGTGACATGACCCTCAATAATTTGTGCCTCATCCTTGTCTTTATCAGGGGAACTACACAGGGTTTTCTATTTTTAATAGACACTGAACTGGATCCTTGATCCTTCATTTATTATTTGAGAAGGTTAATTTAGTGGGGAAATAAGTCCTAAACATCATTCAGCAGTCCAAAAGAAGTTAAACATAGGACTTCTGTTTTTATTTTTAGATCTTATATGCTATAAATTCTTATAAAAGAGTAAGGTGTAATTCTAAATGTTACCTTCAAAATATTCTAAATCAGATTCTTCTGTTAATAAAAAGGGATCTGCAGTAGCAGTCACTCCAACTAATGATGGTGGAAAAGTGTATAATGATAATAGTTGGCACCAAATAATTGCTACAAGAATTCAAGCCCTGGGAAACATCACAGTGGATGGGCAGTACACAGGTAATCAATTCATTTAAGTAACTTTGGTATTACTATGGATGTTGCTCACCTGATTTTTCAATACCTGTGTTCACCCATATAGAAAAAAATTTGCTCAATTTTCTGACTGTTTTGTCGCTAGTGTTTTTTCTGCTCATCTGAGGGATCTGTCCAGTGTGAACCTTTGATAATTTAATACTAATTGTATTTTTGCACTTGTGAATCCGTAATTGTGTTAATCTCCTGTTGTAAAATATAGCTGTAAATAGTTCCTGCATATGTTCTAGGAAAGTATTAGGATACTGTGTCACATAAGCCTCTTTTATAAAATATAAATATTTTTTATTGAGTTTAAAAATCTGTTGAAAGCGTTGAATATGAGAATAATGAGCTATATTGTTCAGGTTCTTCCTTAGCAACTAGTGGCAGTACCATCATTGGAGAGAACACAGGAGTTTTTGTTGGAGGACTTCCACAGGGTTATACTATTGTTAGAAAAGATGTAGGTAAGTATGATAAATAAGTCTGTACAGTTTCTCAAATTTTATCTTTTGGAATAGACTGAAATGTCTATTTAGCTGATTTCATCATCATTAAAGCAGCTTATGAGGTCTGTGTACATTTGAATGAATTTTATATACAGAACTGGTGGGAGTGTGAAACTTATGGGCATGTTTTACATATAGATTCCCAAATTCTTTTCCAAACTACCCATGTAAATTGTTTTTATTAGCTGAAGCACATGGTCATGCATCCCACTTTGATGCAGGGATACAACATACTGGCCTTTTTTGGTGTAAGTTGGTATCCTTCAGAGGTTGTTGCATTGATTTCAGAGATATATTAATATACCTGTATTTTACAGATATAGAATTTATGTGGAGCTGGATCATATCTGGCTTCTTGAAGAATCAATAAAGAGAAGTTTTCCTATATAAACTTAGTATATATGCCAAGTGTATAAACTGCCATCAGATTTGATGGTGGTGACTGTCTGCAAATCCAGTATACAATCAGCTGTTCTCAGTGAATTCATATCCGGAATTTTGGCTTTTTCATATTAATCTGAAAGCCAAATTATTTACAGAGTTTGTGTTTCCACCTCTGACATGAAATCTAGTTGATGACTTGATGTGAGGTACACAAGAGTTCAACTCCCTCTTTCCTTCTTTATTTCACTGCACTAAAACCAGAAATATGTGCATATGCTCTTCTAAAGCATTGGTTCACAAAGTAATCCAGGAAGTCTCTCTCAGAAACCTCACCTATATATTCAAAATGAGACTGACTATAAATACCATTTAAGAGAAGGGCACCTATAAAACCTGCTTTAAATTTTTGCCCCAGTGAAATAGAAGGGATAGCAGCCATGCATCATTAGTTTTGTTTGTTTTGTACAAATAAGGAAAGAAAAACTTCCTGATGAAGCTTCTAAACATATATTTCTCTCCCTCAGCTTTTGCAACACTATTTCTTCATATTCAGCACATGCATGCCTTTCTTCAGAATTATTGTTGTGTTTAAAGAAAACTTTTCTTTGATCTTCATAGAGTGGATTTATGCTGTTGATTTGAACGTACCTGTATGCAAAATCTGAAAAAGTTTAATATTTTCCAGCTACATAGCAGTAGGTGTTGTCTTTAGTCATTAGATCCATTCAGAAATCTGCATTTAGCTTGGAGACTGGCTTTAGGGATTGGTGGCTGGTTTTCTATGCACACATGGACACATATGATAGGGACAGCATGCATAAAACATATAAATTAATTCCTGTGTTTAGTTGCAGGTGATGGATGTAAAAAAAAACTACTTTCCTTTTTTGCAGGGGTGAAGAAAATAGTCCAGAAAGGATTTGTGGGGTGTCTCAGTGACATATTTTTGAAAAAAGTGCATACTCCCTATGAAAACTGGGAACCTTTGAACTGGCAGAACGCTGAAGAACAAAACAATGTCTATCATGTTTGGGAAGGATGCCCCATTGGACTCTCAGAAGGAGCACATTTTCTTGGCAGAGGTAGTTTGCTGTACTATTGTTCTATCCAAATATATTCTTGAGATATAATTAGAGGTGATTATATCAAAAGTATTGCAGTGATCTGCTTCTCAAGGTGTCTTTAGCTGTATGGGATTATTTTGGATGCTTTTAAATTGTGTCCCTTGGTTGGCAGAAGGTTGCTGCATGGAAGAGGAATTGCAAGTAGTGCTGCTGTAACTATATGCAGATTTGATGTGTGTGTGAAAGTTGAATATTTGCTTTTGCAGAGAAAGAAAAGATGCCTATAAGGCACCAAAAAAAAAAAAGCCAGGTAAAAAATTCGGGATATTGCAGCAGTTTGGTTTCATGCAGTACATTATTGATAATTGTCCTCAAAGTTGAGTGTTAAAGTTGTAAACTATAATCTTGAAGCCTGAGTTCTTCATGTCAGAGTAGAAAGTGTCACCTAGATTTTTACTTTTGATTTCTTGAACCCATTTATTTATTTCATTAACTTATGTATGCATTCACCTTCTTTCAAGGGTTCCTGGAATTGCATTCAGGTGTTTTCAGTGGTGGACTGGATTTTGAGATCTCATTCAAATTCAGAACAGATCAACTGAATGGATTGCTTTTGTTTGTTTACAATAAAGATGGCCCAGATTATCTTGCCGTAAGTTCAAAAATACAATAACTCTATTCAGACATGATCTGTGAGTTTTGTCCACAAAAGCCAAACTAGCACTGAAAGAAATTTCAAGCCATAAGTTATTTTCATGTTTTTCTGGTTTTGAAATGCTTTGCAGAGCACATTATAATGGAGCAAAAATGCTTGAATAGATGCTCAGTGTTAAGTTGCTAATGTTATTTATGTCATAAACAAGAAAGATAACAATATATGAAAAACAGAATTACTGTCTTAACTGGATTAGTAGTGATCAGAAAAGGGAATAAAAGACATGTATTAAAAGATTTCAATTTCACTTCATCGCTAGAAAAGCATAGAGTTTACCTGTTTTCCCAGTTCTCATACTAGAACAAAATCCATTAAATTGTAAATAAAAAACATCATGAGGGAAATTGTCCGGTCTCCTAATAAAGCTTTCTCTTCAAGTTACATGTATATTTTTATAATCCATAATTTTTTTAAAAAGTTTTGATTTGAAACAGATAGACAGAAATTATTGGTCCATCTTAGTTCCATTTCATCTCTGTCACCATTTTCCCAATGCTGTAGAGGAAGCTGCACAAATCCTGTATTAGGCAAATCTGGGAGGTGGTGCCTATTAATTTTATTTTTGGTGTCTGTTAAATAAGACTGTTTATGCTCAGAATTATTTGTGCTTGTATTGTTTCCAACATTTTGTTTTAATGTGTTTGGTTTAGTTTTTCAAATTATTTTATTAGCTACATGACTCTGGATTTTCATACTTTTCCAAGGATTTTGAGTATTAATTAGACTGTGGTTGCCACTGCTTAGTGGGCCAAATATAGTTAGTACTTACACCAACTAGTAGATATTACAGAGGATTATATGGAAAAAACCACATATTTTTGATTGGTCCAGGAAGCAATAATTTATTTTTAGATATTTTTGAGAGCATTGTTATTCTTTATGACCCAATCTGCTCTTCTTGCACTTTTATTGAATTTAATTTATTTATTTCTTATTATGCAGCTGTTTCGCTAATGGCTGTCATGTTTTATTGTGTGGCATTATGTCTAATGGGCCTTCTCTTTTAAACTTCTGACCTAAACCATATAAATATATTTTTCTCCTTTTCAGGTCAATTATAACTTACTACATATTTATTTTTTATACTACTGGCTTTTCCAGCAGATAATTTTTTTCCTGGGTTTTGAAAACTGCTAGATCTGATTGCTTCTTCTTTTTCAAGCAGCCTTAGTAAAAAAATTGTCATGACTTCCAATAGCAAGTCTTGCTAATTGCAGTTATTACTTTAATTTTGCCCTCAAGTAATGACCAAGACCATGATCTAATAGCATAAGATGTTACATGTATGCTACTGTCCCACTGTAAAAAAAAACAACTTCTATGTGTGTAATTCACAGCACAGGGGCATTATTTGTGTGGAGTATTCACAGGGTTCTTCTGGAGGTTCTGGCAGTAGGTGATCCTTGTTCCTTCTCTCTTGCTCTGTTTAAAACCAGGAGAAATATGAGAAAATAGATTCTGACTATAAAGGGAGAAAGGGGACTTAATACATTAAAAGTGGAGTCAAAGGCCCAAAGTAGTTAAACAAAATAATTTCCTTTTCTTAAACTTCCAGATTTTTGGCAGTTTTATATTTATAGTATTTTTGTGCTCTGAAAATTTGGATTGGATAATAGTCTTAGCATTGTTTTAAGTCAGGTAAATTTCATTTATCTCACTTTAATCTGACCTCAACATCTCCATTGCCTTAACACGAGGAGTTTTAGAGGGGATGAGTACATGAATGCTTTTCCAAGCCTCTTAGCTTTGTGTTTTGCACATACATAATGATGACAGAAGGCTTTTGTGTACACTTGAGCTCCTGAGAAGAGGTTAATAGAAAGTGAAAATGAGGGGTGTAGCTTGTTGCGCATGAGCTACGATGTCTTTGTTAGGAGCTTTGGTCAGGAGACACTTGCACAGCAAAACAGATTACGAGCTATACCACTTATCCTGAGCGCCAGGTATTCCCTGACCCTTCCCTTTGCTTAGGTCACAGCTCTCTTATTAGCTTTATAGTTTGGGAATGACTGGAGCTACACACACGGCTGGAGTGCTACCAAACAGCAAAGACTCTTTCTTGTCTTCTGCCCAAGAATGAAATGATGTCCTAGAAAGGTGCTGTGCATAAAGGTCAGTTCTTCCATGACTTCCATGCCCTGAGAATTAACTCAAGCCAGCGAGGTCAATCTGATTATCTTTGGATCCAGGCATAATAATTAGAAGCAAACTGTGACCAGCTATGCTAGTATGAATCACCAGCTCTCATTCTGGCATGTGTTTCCTCATGAATTTATGTGACAAGAAGATTTTGTGACTGCTGATGAAGTTTGCATTATTGATTTTGATGCTGGCCACTTCTGCAGCAGCAAAAGCCTAAGCACTCATGCTTCTATTCAATACTGGTAACTAGCTTCTGAGATACTGTAGATGATGATCTGTTTCTGCAAAGCTCCAAGGAGGAAAAAGGTCCTGCAAGAACTTTTTGCAAAGAGTTGCCCTTTTCAATAGCTGCATGAAGTGAAATAACAAGTGTGCAAGATGAAAGTGTTACCTGTGATTGAGCTAAGGATGGATTAGCATTTTGAGAACTTGCATAGGAAAATCTAGCAAAGAAGTGACTGGTATTCATATGAGACTTGTGAGGGAGGTATTCCTGCTGATTACCAGTGATTTCTCTCTGTTAGGTGTCAGGAAGAGATTCTCATTTCCTTTTCATTGTAGTGACTGACTCTGAGGAGACTATTGAGGGGTCAGTGTTTGGGCCTCTGCTCTCTGGCTGGCAGGTCTGAACTGGGCTAGATTTTGAACTGGAATGACTGCCTGAACATCAACAGAAGTATCATGTACTTTTTCTTTCAAAGGGCTCAAAGACTGCCTGTCCTTGACAAGTTTTTTGAAGTCCATTGCTTGTCTTTGCTGATATTTCTGAATCTCAGGAAGACTTCGCAATTCAAAAGACCTAAAGCAATAATCACTCTTTTAGTTCTACATTGGTTGAGACTGTTTTGTATGGCAGGTTCACCAAAGTGTCGTTCAGCCTCTAATGTAGCCCCTGTCCTATCTGTTTTGTTTCTCAGAATATGCCTGGATATTCCTTTCATCTTCAAAATCATATGTTTATAAGCAGATTGAGTGAGGCAGCGACTGGCTCCTGCAGAGAAGTGCAATACGGAGTCACAAAACCATTTAAGTTGAAGGGACCTTTTCAAGTAATTCATTCCGAATCTCTGCTAAAAGCAGGACTAGCCTATGTTTGATAAGGTTGCTCCAGGCATTTTCCTTTTGAGTGTTGTGGATCTCTTTGCAGATGGACAGTCCACAGGTTTCCAAATTCTACAAATTCTGTTCCAATCTTTCACCACCCTCATTATAGAAAAAAAAGTAAAAAAATGCAAGGAAACCAGCCCTGATCTCTTATTGTTTCTCATTATAACTTGTCTTTTGCCTTTCATCCTGTCACAATGAGCCTCTGAAAGAAGTCTGGGCCTGTCTTTTCTATATCCTCACATAAGGCAGTGAAACAGTTCTCTTCCTGCTTACCCTTAAGACTGAGCAAAGCCTGTTCTTTCAGCTTCAGCTCATACACAAGGTGCTCCAACCCCTGACCAGACTGGTGCCCTCCACTGGGTTCACTCTGGTGTGCCACAATGTCTTTCATTTACCACAGTGTCCACAACTGGATACAGTAGTCCAGATGTGTTCTTACATGTGATAACTGGAGGGGAACAATCATCTCCTTGGAACCTCTGCCCACTTTATTTCTAACCATCCCAGTGCCTGTTCATCCTCATCATTTTGAGGGTACTTTGGTGGGCAGTGTTCAGTTTGTAATCTGTCTTGACTCAGTATTTTTCTTCAAAGCTGATTTATGTGTCTAGGATATCAATGGCAGCTCCCTTTGCCATGAGCTGCAAACTCACTGGGAGTATAGCCCATCCTATTGCCCAGGTCATTAATAACATTTTTAATCAGAGTTAGTCTCTGTATCAATCTCAGAGGGATACCACAGCCTGCTAGTGGGACTGTGGAAGCTCTTCTTGGCTCTCTTATCTTCCAGATTCAGGCTAACCTTTGGCTTTCCTAATTCCAACCTTACAAAATACATGCATGTATTTTGATAGACCTGCATGCATGCAGGTATATCAAAATGGGAATTCTGTGCATAGAGAAAAGCATGAATGAAATTTTGTAACCCCAATTCTGAAAAGTAATCATGCTTTTAAGAATTAAACTGGAACCTGCTTAGGTTTAGAGCTGTGATATAAAGGTCTGGTTCTGTTGAGAGTTGGCTACTGAGATATCTGGTAGAATAATATGATCTTCATCCATTTTGGTTTCAAGTAATAATATATTTTCCAAGGACAGGTTAAAAATCATAATGATTGGAAATATTTCTCTTTTTGAAGTTGTCCCAGAATTCTGTGTAAAGCAAGCAATTTATCAGTTGTTTTTCTAAACCTGTTCTCAGTACCTATGCCCAGATCTATCCAGGACTTGGCTTTTTTTCTTTTTTTTTTTTCTTTTCACCCTGCAGAACACTTGAAACTGAGCAGTGGTCCCCCATCTTTAGCTGCACTCAGGCATTCTAAATGTCAGTCCAGGTCAACACAAAAAGCACAGGCATCATTCATTGCCTGCTTTAAAACTGTGCCAAGATGAGTAAATTGGAGGAGGGCTGTCCTGAGCAGTGACCCTGTGTCAGACACTGTGCCCTCTCTCTGGCTCCCAGGTCTGGCAGGTTTGCTGGCATGCTGCTGTACTAATGCCTCTGGAATGCTTTCTTCTCACAAGCATGGTGTGCTCCATATTAATTTTTCCCAGTGAAGAAAAGCAGTGCCTTGTCCCATGGACTGCTTTTTTGAGCTGTACTCAGCATTGATGCCATGATCATTCCTCCACTTGTGTTACAGAGTCCTTGGCTATAAATGGGTCTGAACCCATGGAAATAGGAAAAGTTGTGGTCTCAAAGAAACAAATAATGAAAATCCCTCTGTCTCATGAGCAAGAAGTCAATGTGCAGTGAAGAATAGGACCTGCATTGTCTGTGATACTTCAAGCACAGAGTTCTTTCATCAGTTGGGGTCCCTGTTAAGGAAATACGATCCAATTACAAACACTGTAATATAAATATTATCAGTAAACTAAATATGTCAGTTTGTCAATAATAGTGATAGAAATTGATATTAAATCTGCAGTTTTTATTTAACTCAATCAGGTTTTGGCATAGAAACAATAATGCCTTTCTGTGAATATATTTGTATTTTTCAACCACCAGTTCATCCCCTAAGTGTTTAGTGCTTTATCCATGCCAATTTACAGTCTCAGATCACTTGTATTTGAGTCAGTTAGGATAAAGAGTCTTGCTGTACAGCATTTGGAAACTTCTGCAGTGAAAAATTTAAGTAAAATGTATTTCTATTAGAGAATTGGCACATTAATCTCAAAAAGCACATACAAAACCAATTATTTTCTTACAAGATTTAGAAGAATAAGGATGGAATGTATGAATGTAAGAATCAATGTATGCTGGAAAAATTTGAAATTGAGTTCACTAGCCAATTAAAAAGACCTTAATCAGGTCTGACATTTCATTTCCTTATTATCTTGTTACATTCTTCTAAAAAATGAATTGATAGATAAAATACTGTTTTCTCATTCTCAAAAAAGCAAAACAGTCCTGATTCATTGTCTTTTCTTTTTAGCTACATTAGTGCCAAAGTCTGTTGTCAAGAAAATTGAAATATATTTTCCTACATTCTGAATTAACTGATACACTGTATTTAGCATGTTTTGTGTAAACAGCATTATCATGAAGATAAAAAATTCCTTGTTCATTGATCTTATTCATAACTCCCTTCATTATGTCCTTTAAAATAACTTTCTGTCATTGTGTATTTGATGTCTCTTTCAAAATGTCTTTTTTCTGTTTTAAAATGTATAGATTGAGCTGAAAAGTGGACTATTAAACATATTTTTAAGAACTGGCACGGTCTTTATGCAAGTGGACCTCTGGCTGGGACTGTCTTACTGTGATGGAAAGTGGAATGAAGTCACTGTGAACAAGGAGGGCTCTGTGATTTTAGCAACCATGAATGAACTGAGAGAGCAAGCGCTCGAGCCCCGTGTCCAGCAGCTGAAAGTAAACTCACCTGTCTATGTAGGAGGAATCCCACCTCTGATTCAGAACTTTTATAGAGAACTGGGGTTAGAACAAGGTAAGATGACACCGGGAAGAGCACAGTTTTTTTCAAAAACTGGTGTCATGCACAAGGTGGACAGTCTGCTGCCAATAGTCTAAATTCATGACTATGTAACATGAATTTTTCCTCCCACCCATTGTGATACTATCAGTTGTCCTTATCCGTGTAGCTTTGCTTAGACCTGATTCTTTCGTAATGCTATAAAAGTTCTGTCAGTGATACCTGAGGCAATCTCATTGATAAGAAAGGAGCTGGAGTGTAGGAAATGGTACAATGAGATGCCCAACCAGATGATCTCAGATCTTCATCAGAGAATGCCAGTACAGAGAAACCTGTTTTCCTTGATCAACTTGTGTCCCTCACAGATCTGGAATACAAAACCAGTGGAAGACAGGAAACATAGCTTAAATCACTGTAATGAATCTGGATATTGCCACATGGAAGGACAGCTTAGAGATCATTAGTCTTTTTTAGGCAATACAAATTCTGGTCTAAAAAACTAAGGGAGTATAAATCCTTGAATTTGGATTTTGGCTGCAACTGCCATGAAGTTTTCCTCATTATCAGAAGGAGGGAAGATTATCATATTTTTAGCCATCACTGTGACCCTTCTGTTCTGGAACAGGTCAAAGTTGTAAGTAAAAGAGAGAAGTATTAATTGCAGCCTGATACTAACGGCCTCCACAAGAGGATCCACTGTAGCAAACCTAGTCAAAAAGTGTCGACTAAACTGGCTCTGTTTGAGTGTGTTTTTTCATTACTTGTGAAACTGTTCATTAGTCATGGTGTATTTTTCAGCTACTGTGGACAAACATGTATCAGTCAGTAAGTGATTAGTGCAGAACCCAGTAAGTGGCTCTGAATGCATGAGGTCACACTGAATGTGCGCGCTCAAGCACAGAGCTCTGTTGGAGCCTTGTGGTTTCACAGCTATAGAATAGTTCAAGGATGTTGCTTCAAGTATTCTTCCAGCTGTAGGTATCACATATAATATAATCTTCCTTTGGGTTCTGTGTGCATAATATTTATGGCCCAAAAGAGCTGGCCAGTCATACCCTGTCAGTGTTGCCTCGTAGCAGATGGTGTAGCCTCGTGAGTGGATGCATTCGCAGCTCCTGCAGCAAAGAGATCTGCGAACAAAGAATCTAGGGCAAAATTACATCTCAAGTGAATGTCTGAAGTGCATATCAAGGCACATCAATAAACATTACTATCCTACCGAACCTCCTCAGCATGCCACAAAATAATATGGTGGCTGTGAATTTATATTTAGTATCTGAAGATAAAAACATTCTTATGTGCTCCTAAATGTAGGTTTAGGTGAGCAAGATTAGACATTATAGCTTACATACTTTTGTTTAGGACTACAATGATGGAGTGACAACATAATAGAATGTAGAGATCTTCCCATTTAATAAATATTTTGAAAATCTATGTCTGCTTGGTAGTTAATTTTTTTAATAAAGAAATGTTGTTTTGGTCACGTTTGCCATTTTGCAAATAAGGGATAAATATTATTCTCCTCCCACCTCACCTCCATCTGAGTTACAACTTTGTTGTAAGAAATTTCAGCTTATCCTTACTCGAGAAAAGACAGAATTGCTTGGCTGATGTCAGTGAGAAATCTTGAAATAGTGATAAATGTAGCTAAAAAGATACTAAAAATAATGTATTAAAACAGCTTGTACAAAATGCATCTCACTGCAAATCAAACATCTTCATTTTATCTTACGATTAGGATGTCTGGGCAGACTGGGACTAATTCTTTCCTCTGCCACAGGCTAAGAGACTGAACTGGTTGCTGTGGAGTAGCAAGTTGAGCTTAAATTAGGATGTATTCATTTCAAGGAGCAGTTTGGCTAAATTCCATGTGTTGTGGAGTGAGAAGGTATTTTAGAGGATGATTCAAAATGGGTGTCCACCTTCAGTATCCCTTTTTGTATGAACTATGTATGGACATTTAGATTCTCAGTTGGGGTTGCTAAGGACAAAATCTACTCTAATCTCTCATCTTGCAGTAATAAAGGCAATAAAAGTAAAATATAAATACTTTAGCTTTCACAAAGCTAAAGAGCAGCATTGTTTTGTGAGAGGTAGATTGTTAATTCACAAAATTAATTAGTAAATGAAGTCTTCAGTTCAGTTACTGTTTACTTTGGTTTTAAGCACCAATCACTACTCAGATTTGAGACCCATTTTATATCAATTTATGTATTAGTAAATCTAAAAAATTTTAACAACTGCATCCTGAATTTTGTAGTTGTGTTCTAACTGGAAGTAACTGATTTAACATATTTGTAATTTTTATAGGAATGTCACACACACAGAGAAATATATGGATATAGAGGAATAAATATAAAAGGAAGCTTCTTCTATTTTTTTATTATAAACAAGTAGTTTGGGGTTATGTTTCTAGAGTATATTTATAAACAGCATATGAGTTATGTCCCTGTAAGACAAAACTGATATGCTTCCATCTGATTAACACCTCCTGAAGTTAATTGTATTTTTAATCTAGCTATTATTTTCAGTTTTAGGAAGTATGTATATTAACAAAATAGCAAGCAGCAGCAAGCTGATTTTAAAAGTCAGAGGATCACTTTTATGGTAATTTCAAAGTGGGAAGTGACAAAAGAGAAAATGGAAAGGTATTTCCTTGTGGGATGGAATTGCTGACAGTGAAAGTGTAGATCAGTAAGGCAAGAGTTTACCAGCTTAGTGTCTTGGAAGTGCAGGCAGAATGTCATGTTGGAAGTCAGCATATTCACATTACAGTCTTTAATGTTGAAAATATAGAATTGAAAGGAAGGGAAGTGTTTCTTAATGACTGAAGCTCTTTATGTGGTACTAATCCCTTACTGTTTGCTAGGTTTCGGTGGTTGCATGAAGGATGTTAAATTTACACGAGGTGCTGTCGTTAACTTGGCATCTGTGTCCAGCAGTGCTGTCAGAGTCAATCTGGACGGATGCCTATCAACTGACAGTGCTGTTAACTGCAGGGGAAATGACTCCATCCTTGTGTACCGAGGAAAAGAGCAGAGTGTTTATGAGAGTGCTCTACAACCATTTACAGGTAGTGTATTGGCTCCTTAAATAAAATGCATCATTGTCATTTCATTCTTTGCTATTGTATTACTGTGTTCAGTATTTTTTTTTAATCTTTTACCTCCTCTATCCTTCTCGATGTCCTTTGAAGAATACCTCTATAGGGTGGTTGCCTTAAATGAAGGAGGATCAGTACCTAGTGCATGGACCCACGCTCGGACAAGAGAATCAGGTAAATGTAATTTTGAGGTTTACTCATTGTTATTTTTCATAAGCCATTTAATGTCAGGTTGAAGGTGTTCAAGAGCTATCTGGACACAATCCTGTGCCCTGTGCTCTAGGCTGACCCTGCTTGAGCAGGAGGTTGGGCCAGATGACCTCCTGTGGACTCTTCTAACCTGACCCACTCTGTGATTCTGTGGAGATAATGCAATCACAACAGTTTTGATTAGTGCACCTTACATAGGGTTTCTGAGGAGGCGAAACTGTTTAATGCTTCAAACAGGTAACAAATTACAGTCATCAGCTATAAAATCTTCAGGCAAGTATTTTCTTCTCATAATTCAAGCTATTTTCCAAATATGTATTAGATTATGTAATTAAGGATGTTAAAGGCTTGAAGTGCATTAACTGAGTAAGAGCAGCCATCTGGTTGTGTTCATATGTGCACATCTAACCTCACATTGCATGAGTGGGATGGAGTAACTAAATCGATATTTTCCTACATATAACTCAGTGCTGTAAAATACGTATACAAAAAGGTAATACTAGGATAGCAGGCACAAGCTGTGGAAAAGAGGCCATGTATTTGCTAGGGACAAGGTGGTCTTGTGAAAGTTGTTTTTTTAAATGACCCACACATGGGTGTGGTACTCAGTGCTGCTGAATAAGGCTTCTTTTAACACGTAGTCCATAGATTGTGTGTGAAAATGTGGCAGTATTTACTAGAACAGCAGCACGTGGCTTGTGGAGGAGGTTTCAGAGTAGGAACATAATACATAAAAGATCAAATTTTTCATATGTCTTGTGAAGAAAACAAGAAAAAAGAGTTAAATCTTCTGGTCAGTGCTTTTGCAAACTTCATCAAGCCACTATGTTTTTGAAGATTTGCAGTTCTGTGTATTTTATTTAACCAACTTTCCCTCTTCTTGAAATTGAAGCCCAATTGCATTCCATCCATGCAGAGCATTCTTTTGGTATAAGTTGTCCAGTGTATCACCTTAAAAAATTATGTGATACATGCATAAATATTGGACTGGCAAATGCATTCTTATACAACCTATATTTTGTGTGCTGCCCAGAAGGACAAAATATATGCATATTTTCATGTCAACTGTCTGACAATTGTAAGGTTTGCCACAAATTTATGTTTGCAAGCTGACCACAACAGTGAGCAGTCCATGTTCCCTGGGGTTGGACAATAATTGCGCTATTTAATTATTTTTGAGTTGGTTTTGTTATATCCCTTATGAGAAGACCATCTGCTGTACAGTACCTTACCTAGCCCTGTGATACACTTCATAACTAATGAAATCAATATATTGCTGTAGTAATAGAAGCTTTTTCAGAATATCACATTCTTTACAGAAGAATCACAACTTCCAGATATTTTTCTACTTTCCATGCTGGTCCCCTTATAAAAAACATGGTTGCATTCATATTTAATAATAGTAAGCATGTAAAATGACCAAAAAATAGGTAATTTGATGGTAAGAAGAGCGAATGATCATCAGCAGGGCTAGGGAGTCCACATGCATCTACAGCAAACTCATCATCCATCATCCTGCCATAGTGTTCCTTGGGCCTTTCCTCTGCATCCCTTGTGCAGTCATCTGTGATGAAGCTGTTACTGACCAGACCTTTACCTGGCATAGTAATATCCAAGAAATAGTTAAAGGTTATAGGAAATGGGATGAGTCCTTTTTATTAGCAACTCTATGCATATACGATCTTGGTTTTCCAGTTCTTTAAAACATTTAAATAATTTAAATTCTCTCTCTTTCTTTCTTTTTTTTTTTTTGGGGGGGGGTAATGTGGAATGATCAGAAACAAAGGATTTTGCAAAAAGGCCTTAAAAAAACCATCTCTGCTTAAAATATCTGCTTTGCCCCAAGAAAGGTGCATGGCATTGTGGAAATAGGAAAATAAATGGAGGAGTTTTAATTTTTTTAAGGACTTCTGCAAAAGAGACTGCAAATTTTTAGAAATGTTTCACTGTTGTGGCGTTCTGTGGCTTAGATACCCAACTGATAAATATCAAACTCTTCTCTGTTACAATACTGCCTTGCTTCATTTAGTTGTATTTTTATAATGCCTGAGCTTGTTAGCTACATACAATCCACCTCCTCTCTTTGTGAATGATGCTTAAGTATGTTTGATACATGAAATGTTTTTGGAAAATTGCAACAAGACAAGAAGGAATGTTATGTAGATGGAGTTTTGATGGTTTTGAAATATAGCTTAAACTGAATAGCTCAAGATGTGCAGTCATATTAAATCAATGCTGAAAAGTTACAACTCTAATAAATTGTATTTATGCTAATGGTTGAGTCTGATTTACTGCAGCCATTAAAAGTGAAGAATAGGGGCAATAGTCTCCTTAGAACTGCCATTTTCTCTATTTTCTATTTTATCCTTCTACAGTTCCACAAAATGTGCCAACTCCCTCAAGAGTTCACAGTATAAATGGTTACAGCATTGAGGTCACCTGGGACAAACCAGCTGGGGTCATAGGTGTAATTGAGAAGTACATTTTGAAAGCATATGAAGCGGATGGTCCCACTGTACCCATCAGCAGCACTGAGCTCACTGACGCTGGTGTGCTCACAGGTAAATGTTGTTAAGTACCATTTTTTAGGCATATCTAATAATTCGGGATGCTTATCCCTCCTTTTGTTGATCTGTAAAATACTGCTTGTCTGATTTTGTGTATACACAGCATAGATAATGTTTGGAAGGGTAATTATTTGTGTCAGCATCCTCATAGTGATGTACTGATTTCAAAGAACAATAGAAATTAAGATACAGCACAAATACTAAAAAGCAATTCCTGAACTATTTATGATCTGGGGAGAAATGCTTTTTTGTTTGCTTGTTTTTGCTTCATCTATGCAGGTTTTTTTTCCTCCTTCCCTGTTGTTCCATCCACTTCACCTAAATTAGCTCTGAGTGGGGGTCTCATATGATACTATTTGACCTGATGTATGAAAGCACTTTATTTGCTTGCCTAATTTTGATCATATAAAACTGACTGATTTCAGTGGGAGTTAGCATGCATTTTTGTTAATCAGATGCTGTGGTTGATGCCACTGAGATGTGGAGATTGGTTATTATGGAATGAAGGAATCTGGGGCTTTGGATTTATGGGGTTTCATACTATTTCGTGGCATCTAGGTCTTTTTACCCATAGAAGGAAGATTTTTTTAGGGAGAAATGCTGCACTCTTTCTGCTAGATAGAGAACATTTTGGGACTTTCCCTCCCATCAGGGTAGCATGGATCTGGCTTTCTGCTCTTTATGAACAAACTGCCTTTTCTGGCTGCTACAAAGTTCCCTGGCAAGGAAGCACGTTACAGACAAGAATCTGGATTATGTTATGTGATGACTAAATGGGGCAATAGTGCAGACCAATAGATTCATTTTTATGGTGTCTAATATCAATTCTATCATTAATAACAATTTTAAAAGTGGTAATGACGCAATGCTCTAAGCTGGAGCTTTGATTTGGCTCAGATTTGGGCAGTGCAAGAGTCTTGGAAAGTGTGTTAACTCTCAGGCAGTGTGTTATTTCTGCTTTCCTGAAGCTCAGGTAGTAGGTTTTACATAAGTACATATGGTTGGAGTTGTTTCTCTGTCATAACCTATGTACACATTTTCAAGAGAAAAATTGCACACATTTTGTTTTCTCTGATTTAAAATATCTTGACTGTTTGTGGGTAATGAACTTACATTCTCTAACTGCATGAGCTTTCTATCCTTGCAGTAATTTCTTTAATAGCCTTCTTAATTTCAATATTCTTTAATCTACGCTTATAAGTCAATACAGATTATACTGGCAGAAATTAAAGACCAGAGTAGAAACATATGGATTAGGTATCTTACTCACAGCTGGAGGTCAGAACCAAAATGTTGTTTAATTTGGCTGGCATTGTGCCATGATTACCTGTCAGGGTAATATGAAAATGTCTGCACCAGGCTGGACAGGTGAGAGTTTATCTGCCTGTATCTTACAGAAGGCAGAAGAAGACATCATACCTTTACATTAAATGGAGACAGTAAATGGATCCTGGTTCTTTAGGCTATTACAGCAGATAGAATCATTGAATCATTGCGGTTGAAAGAGACCTTTAATATCATCAAGTTGCACCATCAACCCAATGGCACCACTGTAACCCCTAAACCACATCACCCAGCACCAGACTGGCCCCCACCTCACTACAACTTCTATCAGGGACTTGTAGAGAGCTGTTGAATAATGCAAAATAAAATCATGGAATTGTAGAATACCATGTTGGAAGGGAGCTTAAGGATCATCTGATCCAATCTTTCTTGGCAAAAGCATTGTCTAGATAGGATGGCCCAGCACCCTTTCCAGCTGCATCTTAAAAGTGTGCAGAGGTGGGGACTCCACCACTTCTTGGGAACATTATTCCAATGGCCAATTGCTCTCACTGGGAATTTTTTTGTCTTGTGTCCAACTGGATTCTCCCCAGGAGTAACTTGTACCCATTACCCCTTGTCTTTTCCAGGTGACTCCTTTAAATACTGCAACATGGTGATAAGGTCTCCCCTGATCCTTCTTTTCTCAAGGCTGAACAAACCCAATTTTCTCAGCCTTTCCTCACATGACAGGTTTCCCAATACTTTGATCATCTTTGTGCCCTTCTCTAGACTCTCTCCAGCCTGTCCACATCATTTTTGCACAGTGGAAACCAAAACTGAACACAGTGTTCCAGGTATGGCCTGTCAATCACAGAGTGCAGTGCAATAGTGACTTCTTTGTCTCTGATGGAGATGTCCTTGTAGATGCAGCCCAGCATCCAGTTGGTTTTGTTTGCCACAGCAGCACACTGTCCACTCATATGACCCAAAGAATTTAAGAATGGCTGTATTCAAACACTGATCTCTCTGACTGTGTGAGATTATGACCCTGAGATAAGCTCAGTTGGTTGGAGCATGGTGGTAATAACACCAGTGTTATGGGATCAAGCCCCATACAGGCCATTCTCTTAAGAGTCAGACCCTGATGATCCTTGTGAGTCCCTTCCAACTCAGAGTATTCAGTGATTCTATAGATGCTCAGGAAGAAAATGCAAGAAATGTGCTAAGCACAGAATGAGTCCTTCTCTTAGTACAAATTCAGTTGGTTGGTTGTGGAATTCTTCAGCTAAAAGCTGCATCTGGACCATTGTGCTTAATAGTCTATGGTAGAGTTGTCTTTATTTTTTATTACATTTATTCTTTCTGTTTCTGTAGCTGCTTGGGACTAATTGTTCCAGTTCAGTTTTGTGTGTGAGTGCTTCCTCTTGGTATTTATAATTGCTGCCCAATAGTTTAGTTATGTATTTCCCAGTTTTGGTATTGTATGAAATATATAATTCATGTCCTCATGGTGAGGTCAGAGCTGAGATGTGTAAATTAGATCACTAATCTTGAAGTAATTTGACTTTAGTCTGTTGATTTCAGTGAAGCCCACACAGGTGGAAAAGTCAGTGGACATTGAAAACTAGTTACCTGCAAATATGAGACTCTCAGGAAAAGGTGTATCTTTCCCCGATGAATCATCTTTCCTGGTTCATCAAAAGTTAACAAAAACGCAGAACCCCACAGAAGATGCTGTCTTTGCTTTTCTTTTAAGTTTGTTGAGAATGAGAAAATTTTTGCTTGTTTTCTCCCTAATTTCAGGCTAATTTCTTTAGAAATTATTTTGTTGCATTCCATGAGAAAATGCTATGGTAACCCAAACAGCCAGGCTTGCTAATGCAACAGCAGAAAGGCACCACAGCTCCCAGTGGGATCACTGATGAAGAAACTACGGTTTTTCCGCACCCTCGTTCAAATTTTCATTCTCTGTCAAGCCCAGGCACTGCTTAGTCTGCTGCTTGCAAACGTATCTGAGTGTACTGACAACCCTCTTTGTCTTATTTTTTTCTTTGCAGCTTTCTAGGCCCATCTGTTATGTTTTGTTTTATACTTATACTGTGAAATTTTTTTTAACAATTGCAGTAGGGTCCTGAGTCATAAGTGGAGCCCAGTTACAAAAATTTAAGAGCATTACCCATTTCTCAGAAGGCTGTACTGTGTGTGTCAAATTCAGAAGAACCTCTCATACCCTTGTCAAGAAGAAGAAAAGTTGAGCTAAATATTAAAAGTAAAATAGGTCTTTAAATGACCATAATCCCAGAGTCTCAAATGCCTATTTCTGACTCCTCAGAAACCAAAATCCTTCAAAATCTGACCCTTGTAATCTTCCAAAATGTCAAACTGTTTTTTCACTTTCATCCAAGAAAGGAATATTCATCAGATTTAAATCCTTAAAATGAGGTTCTGACTGTTGAACCAGGAGTTTATTGGATAAGGTGATATATTTCAGCACTGTGTTCAGTATCTGTATTCTAGGATGAGAATATAAAGTTGGAGTGTAAATTTTTGGTATTCAAAAAGTACCATGCTTGCCCGTCTTGCCTTCAGAGAAGCATATAATAACATTGATAAACTTTGGATGCAGCTGGTCACACTCACAGAGTAATAAAGGAAATACAGACTCATCACATGAAAGAAAATTTTTCCTAAAGGCTGCGTTGCTTTCCTCTGCATTCCAGTGCATTTCACATGCTGACATCAAAATTTGGAATATAAATTAGAATCAGTATTTAAACAAATGAAAGAAGCTTTGGAATACACTGTTTCAATGTGGTTTGTGAAGAGCTTTTGCTTCTGCTTTCCTTTGGAATCCAGAATATCACAGGAGCATTTGGGATTGAATTGGGATTGGTTGTAAGGATTATCTAATCCATTGCCCCAGCTCACGCAAGGCCAACTGGGAGCAAGTTTCCCAGAACCATGTCCAGTTGAGTTTTAAATATCTCCACATACGGATATTTCTCTATGAGAAGCCTGTTCCAGGTTTGTCCATCCTCACAGTAAAAAATGATTTCCTGTGTTCAGTTGGAATTTAATTTTCTCTCCAGGGACGTGGTCACAACACCAAACCTGCCAGAGTTCAAGAAGCACTTGGGCTCATAGACACATGGTGTGGTTCTTGGAGTTGACCTGTGCAGAGCCAGGAGTTGGACTCAACGATCACAGAATCATTTAGGTTGGAAAACAACTCTGAGATCATTGTGACCCATGACCCTCGTGGGTCCCTTCCAGCTCAGGATATTCTCGGATAATGTAATTTATGCATTTCAGTTTGTGTCCATTCGCTCTTCTCCTATCACTGGGCTCTGCCTAGAATAGTCTGGCCGCTGCTTTCTTCCCTCTTATCAGGTATTTATGCATTTTGATAGATCCTGAGCCTTGTCTTTCCTGACATGATCAGTCCCACCTCTCAGCCTCTCTCAGAAGAGATCTGCTCCAGTCCTTTTATCATCTTAGTGGCCCTTTTGTATCATCCACAGGCTTGCTGAGGGTGCACACTTCCCCCATCATCAGGGTCATTAATGAAGATACTGAACAGTATCAACCACCTGGGATACACCCCAGCTGCCTTGCCTCTAACTGGGTTTTGTGCCACTGATCACAGTGCTCTGATGCTTCTCTTATCAAACACTTGCAACCCCCCCACCTTTTATAATTCAGATTTTTCTCACTGTAGAATTCAGGAGATTGACCAGCCTCTAAATGATGGGCCCTAATGATACCTACAAATAATAATGAAATAAAATATGCTGCAAAAGAATTCACACACAATTGGTATTTATTCCTCTTACAGATTTCTCTTTCAAGTTTGTATGATTTTGCAGTTCATCCCACCTCTGTCATTGCTGCAATAGCTGAGGGCTGATTTTGTGGCTGCACGTGTGGTAACAAGAAAATTGTGGTCGACAGCTGCCATTCCCTCCTTCCCATGACACGTGTTTGTAATTACTTTTCACCTTTTAGTCTTTTATGCTCGGCAGATGAATATCTCAGGAAAAGTTAATTTATGATTTAATGATTTAATATGGTTAATCAAAGTGTCTGAGCTGTGCTGTGGTTTTGAAAGCTCTCTAGCTGGAGAGTCTCTCAGAAGAGGACATGGTCTGACATGATCTGCCAGTGACAGATCAGCCAGGGCTGGAAAGTGGGGCCATGGAGTTGGGGAAAGCTTGCTGCCAGGCTGGCAAACGCCCATGGTCTGGGAAATGCTGTCGGCTGAGAGATTGTCCCTCTCAGTGAGAGCTCTGCCAGGCCCCCACCCAAGCAGCCTCTTCACCCTGACTGCTGCCTCCAGTGGGGTCTGGGGGTCACTGTCTGAGTTGGCTTTTAGAAAATGCTGTTTCTCTCAGGCTTATTTCATCTATGTGGAACCTGTAAGCAATTTACCACCAATGGGGTAAAGTTTGCTGTATGAAACTGTTGGTGGATTGCTTGGGCAATACTTTCATGCACTTGAAAGTCCTTGAAAGCTCTTGGTTTGCACAAATATTTTACACTCAAAACATCCCTATACTGCAGTTAATGAAATTTTTAAAATTTATAGAAAAGGATTGCAAACCAACTAACATAAATGTATGTAGAGCCAGAGCACTAGGAAGATTCCCAAATCTTTGCTCCCAGCTGAGACAAATATCTGAAGTTCTAAAACTTAGGTAGATTAGAAGATCCATAACACACTAAACAGGTTTGGTATTTTTAGCTTATATTTATTTACAACTAATGTTTAAAGTAATAGAAGCTGGAACTTTGTATTGAAAGTACGGTTTTCAAGAGCTGCTTCATCAGGTGCTTGAACCTGATGCAAGAATGGCTGTTATTTTCAGGGAGTTTATTTCTCGTTATCATCATTTTGTAGAAGTAACCTGTGGTCAGGGGTACAGATAGATGACTGAAGATGTATAAATATTTCCCAGAAGAATGACAGTATTGAATGCCACAGTGAGTGAGATCTGCAAGGCTGTACCCATCCTTCCCACACGAAGGGGTGCTGTGCACTGAGATCCATGTCATGATAAGGGCTGTGATACTCATTGTTGGCCTGGTTTGTCTATGTGGGTGTCAGAGGATTTGGTGTCTCCCATCCATCTGCAGGCAGAGCTGCAGGAACATACCAGGAGCTGTCCCCCAGATCCCTGTTTGGCTGGGGCAGCTACTGCAGTGTGGGGTAGCTGATAGACCTGTCTATTCCCATTTGGTTTCTATGAGTTGTCAGGTGGTGCTTGAGCTCCTAATGACTCTTAAGTCAGAGTGGCAGAATGTAGGTTCCCATCTCCTTTCATTTAGCTGACTTTAGCAGACTAGTGGCATACTTTTCAATATATGATTTTAAAACAGAAATTGTATTAATATTCTACAGTATTAGGATTCAGACTTGATTGAGTTTAGACCTAAATGAATCTTGTTTGCAATCCAATGCCGTTGTGTTAATTTATTCATACAAAATGTAAATTATCTGATTCAATAAACCTGAACATTTTATCAAAATTACATCAACTCTTAGATACATACCAATACTTTTATTAATAAAAATAAAGTAATTTCTTAATGTTTTTCAGAATATAAAGGATTATGTTTTTATAGACATATTTTAAAAAATCTGCCAAAAACAAAAGGATATTTCTTTGTCTCTCTGCAAACTTTTAAAGGTAATCATACTGCAGAAAATAAGCAATGATGAAGTTGTTTGGGATGGTTGAGGGTTATGTTACCCTTATTTTGTGATACATGTTACAAAACCAATACTCTCTGTAGTTAATTGACTCTTGGTGCGAAATTGCATTGTTGGGTTAAGGTTTTCTGCAAACTGAAGCAGTTAGAGAGACACCCTGTGCTATGTGGAATGTAAAAGCCTTGAACCACTGCAACCTGAATTGCATCTTCAAAGCCAGTGGAGCTTGTGTATGGTTTGTTATGAAATATTTCTCTTGGGGAAAAAAAGGGTCTTTCAAGCCACCTAAATGCAATAACTAAAGTAAAACTTTTGTTTGTTCTTACAAGCCAAAGAGTTGGGAGAGGTGCCCTCGTGTTCAGTAGTTCTTCATTTTATGACTCATGCTATACTTATTAGAAGATGCTTTAAAAATGCAGATGTATGCGACAGATTGATGTGCACAGGCTTTTGGTTCAGAAATGCATCTGTGGAAGACACATGTACTTAAACAGTTTTTGCTACAATCTGTCAAAAACAAAGTCAGTTGAGGACTTCCTTTTCTGATCAGTGGACTGTGATTAAGTGTACTGTGGCAATGATGCATCTCGACACACAAGTGACTTTGTTGGACAGATGCTGTATGACCTCAGGCATTCAAGTTAGCTAAATAGTCTAGGTTTGGGTAGGGGAGATTTGGTAATTTTTGTTTTTAAAGCTTAGACAAGAATTAAGGTAAATCTAAAGGTCAAGTGTTGGTTCAATTGCAATAGGTGTATTTCAAAATATTGCCTCATGAAATAGCATATTAGGGTGGAAACTCAAAAAAATCTGGCAAAGAAAAGTCCCTTTGGCAAATAAACCACACTCAGCTCATGAAACAAAGGGAATTTGCATGGTAAACTCTGTTCAGAGCCTTAGCATTCAGCAGCAGAGTTTCCAGGCTGCATATAAAAAGTAATGCATGGTTATGATTAAAATTAGCTGAATTTACTTGTTTAAAAAAAAAAAAAAAGTTGAACTAGCCTTGCAAAATAGTCCTCTTCCACCATCTTAGCTGAGTTCAGCTTTTATGAAAGTGAGGAAAAGAACTTTAGCATTTGTGTTACATCTGTAGGAATCAATAGCTTTTTTGGGTGAGTTGTGCATGTAGGTGAATGGTTGTGTTTTTATGGGAAGGCTCCATCAGTAAATATATTTTAAAAACCTCACCTTGATTTATATTCGTATCATCAATCCGTTGTGTAGAGTAAAAGGTCCATAAGTTACCATAAGCAAGTGTGTTTTTTCATCTCTGAGGACCTGGTGGAGTCTTGAAACAACTTCATGAAATGGTAGGATGACAGATTGCAACAGTGAAGCAGCTGCTTTCATAAAACTCTTTTAACTGGATGAGAAAACTACTATAATACTGTAGTTGCCTTTGAATCTGTCTTTTAGTTTTTGTGAACAGGCTATTAGCCCTCATACCTTAATGGTAAACTTTTTTTTGTTGTTGTTGTTGATGAGAAGTACTAGTTTTCTGCTCAAAATCTGCCAGAATGCTGTGGAACATAGTTGTGCTGCCTAAATACATGAGACCTCCCTTTGAGAGGTACTGAACAAAATAAATGTCTGCTTTATGGAAAAGTGAAGGGAAAAAAGCTGGATATGTAATGTTCTTATATACTGTATGTATTGGAACAATGAATGGAGTGGATATAAAGATGCAACTAACTCTGATTAGTCCACACCCCAATTTTACCATAAATTCACTGTTGGCCCCTTTGCTATTGCTCATATCCATGTTGTTATCCCTTATCTGCTAGAATGAACCAAGCGTCTTCTCTCTTGCACAACTCTAAACCTCAACTTTCAATATTGCAAATAATTAAAGACCATTTAAATAAAAGTATAGAGAATTAAATACTAGTTTTGCATATAAAGTAGGCTTAATGTTCTAGGTGTGATTCCAGATCACTCTTTTAGACTGTTAACTTTACATTCATATTTAACAAATGACATTATTCAGTTTCATGGGGTCACTGTGTCAAAATGTCTGTGTTAGAACTTTAATTTATTTCCAAAGGTTCTTTGGGCAGATAGGAGTGGTGTGTTAAAATGATTTAGCATCTCCACTTCTCCATGTGGATTTTAAGGCTTTGTACATAGTCTGTGATGTAAATTTTGATTCAAGATGGATTCAGCTGCTCTGTAATGGCAGACTGAATACATGGGACTCATACCCCAAATGTTTGATGCTGACCCTCTTCTTAAATATTGATGATGTCTCTAATCCTGTCTCCAGATCAAAGTGACAAGTTTTCCACCTCTCTCCTGTTAGCATTAATAGAATACATGTCAGTGTGGCCAAATTTTGCTTTGTTAGCATCCCATCTTGGAAAGTCTGATGGAGTCTTACCAGATCAGCAATTATTGGGTATAGACAAGAGATGCCAATCTGAAAGTGTGATAATTGAGGAGTTAAGGAAAGTTTTTTTAAAGCTGTCAGCCAACTTCATTGGATCATAGGCTATTTTTTACTGCAAAATTTATTTTGCTGTTCTTTAAATTAATTCACGTGTATCAGTGATGATCTTTGCTATGGGACTGCTGACTTTGTATTTCAACATAGTCAGGTGCTGAGTGTAAATTTCACTGACTGACTGAAAGTGCAGAGGAAATGAGTGGGTAATGAGAGCAGAGCAGCCAGTTCTTTAATTGAATTAAAAGCTGGGTGACACCAATGCAGACACCTGTCCAATTACAGACAGGCCAAGGTGTTTACCATTGCTGTACAAGCGATTTGAAGATGACAGAAATCTTTCCGCCCACAGATTAACATAATGAAGGAGAACAGATTACAGTGGATGCTGGCCAAACAGATAGGATGGCAGCTGAGAAAAAAGTAGTTTGCTGAAGTATGTAAATAAAATCTGTGCACTTCCTATTGCCTACCTATGCACATCTGTTTCTTTGTTGAAATAAAACAGTGCAAGAATACATGTGAAGGAAAAACATTAATTAGGAAATGAGCAAATTATTTTCCTAAATTGCTGCCTTTGCTGAATGAATTTTTTAACAATAACCCTCCTGTAGTAAAGGGGTTTATTTGTTTGCTTCTTTTTTCATGCAAATTCTCTCAGCCTTTTACAAACCTACCTATGCAATGTGAAGTCTGTTGTGCTACAGGTGCCTCATATAAAACCTTATTACTTTCAAAAAAGTGAACCAAACAGCCTAATCCAAACCTTCTGCACATGCTGGCATCTTTTTGGATATGTCTGATAGTCTGCAGTTCCCAGTGCCTGAAATCATCAGTAACCCTGCAGAATGTCTTCCATGAGGAAATGCAAGGAGCATTAATTCACTGCTTTGTGAGAAACAAATGCTACAAGTGCTAAATGTACAAATCAAACTAAATTGCTTCCTAAAGCAGAGCAGAGTGAATAGTGAGAAGCCATATATTCTGTGCCCTGCTCCTTTTGACCAGGAACTTGCAAATGTCACAGTTAGAGGATTTGGTTTCTGCTTGTGTTTATTTGCTGAAGGTAATTCCCAAAGAACCTTTTATAGTTTCCTGCATTTAACTTTCTATGATCTGGAAATAAGTGGAAATACTGTCTTGTGCAAAAAAAGCTGGTGTTTTGACTAATGGAATTTCTGTGATGAAGAACTTTGTGTAGATTCCAATACTTCTAATACTTTACAGGCACAGTATTACCTAAGAGGGGCACACAAGAAATCTGAAAAGTGACAAGGGCATGTAGTGAAAGGACAAGGAGTAATGGCTTTAATCTGAAAGAAGTTAGGTTTAGATTAGATATTGGGAAGAAATTATTTACTGTGGGCATGATAAGTCACTGGAACATGCTGCTCAGAGAACTGTGGATGCCCCATCCCTGCAAGTGTTCAAGGCCAGTCTGAATGGGACTCTGAGCAGCCTGGTCTAGTGGAAGATGTCCCTGTCCATGGCAGGAGCGTTGGAACCAGATGATCTTTATAGTCCCTTTCAACCCAGACCATTCCATGAAGACATTATTTCCTATTTTCTGCTTTTTTGATGACTCTTAAAAATATTTTCCTTCCATCACAGGAAGATTACAGGAACATTTCTTTGATGGTGACTGACACAGCATTATTTTTCTTTCCTGTCCCACTTACAGTGGATAATAAGGTGTCAGTGTAGCTCTCCACTGTTGACTGGGGATTTACAAAATCAAAGTATGACCAGAGCAAACAGACGCTGATCAACTGGTTTTAGTTTAACACTACTCTGAAGTAAGAGCAATTACTTGTGAATATCTCTCCATTGGTATGAGTAGAACTGCACTTTAGAGAATTCAAATGGAAAGACCATTGCAATACCAACCTCTGAAGGTCTTTGATTGATTGCAAGAAAGGCATAAGTGTTGCTATTTCAGTCAAAGCTAATCTCATATTTTCCATGTGAACACACCTATTACTAAACACCATATAAACATGTACAGACTGATGGTTCTACTCAGAAAATAATATGTTTGAGCTGTAACTGTTAATTTGCAACATCAAATTCTCCATGCCCTTTTTGTGGTTATAAAGGCCTTATGTGGTAAAAAAAAAAATTCTTTAATGAAACGCAAAGTTATGTGGCATTCTGTTAGTGTAGTAACCCAGTGAAGAGCAGTAACAAGGACTAATTTTGTCTACCTGTTTGTGGACATTTAATGCTGAGGGGATTTTCAGACTTCTTGTACTGTGGGACAGTTGGCCAGAAATTACGGTTCTTTGATGTACTGTTGTTTTTTAAGCTGGTTTGCAAAATCCTAGTGTTGGACAGTTTTGAAATAACATAGTTTGCTATAAATTTTATTAATGGAACACCACATTGATTTTGCTAGTGCTGTGAGAGTCAAGGTGAGAACATGGTTTGAAATAAAACTTGGCATGAATTGTCCTTCTTTTAATTACTTCTGTATTTAGATTCTATGTTACTTTATTGTTGGACCTACTTGGAAATGGGAAATACTGATGTTTCTGAAAGTGACTGTAAACAAAATTTTCCCCCTTGTAATCCTTTTGTATATGATAATTCAAAGTGTTGCAAAACGTCCTGAAGTAGTAAGTAGTGATTTGTTGTATTTGTTGTAACAAGGAGCTGGTTGATATGTGAGAATTTAGTAACTTGTCTTCACTAACATAAGCAGGATCTGAAATAGAATAAGGCTCCAGATCTTTTCTTCTTGTAAACTCTTGGTGTCACCTGAATTATGTTGCTGTAGCAGTGCAGCAAATGTATGGTCTGTATGCTGCCACTGAGTGGGAGACAAGTGGAAAGTTTCATAGAAAAAGATATTTCAGTTAATGGATTAACAGAGGCATCATGGGAGAGGAGGCATTAAAAAAAACTTGTTCTGAGAGACAATGAAAATTCCTTGGAAAAACAAAATGAATAACTGAAAAAACTTTGAGGCAGGGATTAAGAAAAAACTCCTTAATTGTCATTGTCACATTAAAATACACACCTCAGTTTTTGAGTTGTATCTGTTTAAGTGAGCATAGTTAAAGAAACATAGGTGAATCTTTAGTGCTAAAAATGGGATCAAATACCGTTTACTCTTAACTTATTTTGTAAAATTTAAGTCATGGGTAACAGTAATGGAACGTTAAATAATTTTTCTTTTCCACCTGTAACAGTGGAAGCCCGTAACAGAAAACTTTATTTTCCCTCTGCCTGTGTCTGCAGGTAATCAGTCTGTACACTGTACATGCATAACACCTTGTTTTCTTGTGTTGCAGGCACACTGACTGGCTTGCATCCCTTCACAAACTATGCTGTAACCCTAACTGCTTGCACTTTGGCTGGCTGTACTGAGAGCTTGCATGCATTGAACATCTCCACTCCACAAGAAGGTAAAGTAATTTCAAAGGTCTTGACTTCCACATTTCAGTCATGAATAATAAAACAGGAGAAGAGCTAAACGCTGCAAAGCCATTTGCTGGAAAACCCCAACCTAATTTGATGACAAAGTGCATTGCCAGACCATAATTGCTCCATTTTTTGGGGGGTGCGAAAATGAATCAAACTCCATACCCTTTAATGACATGCATCTTTAATAGCTGTAATGCAGATTAATGGGCTTTTTAATTGCTGTTACATTGTTCATGCAAGAGCCTTGTCATTAATATGAAGCATCTGAAAGATTAATGAAAGCTTCCTCATTTTACTATGGCTCAGAAGTAAATCTAGAGACAGTCTGACTAAAAAGAATTGATTGTATGGCACAGTATGAAATTGAGAATCAAACGGTTGATTTCCATGGTTTCTTTTAACCACTAAACACCAGCAATAGGCAACAATTATTTCAGTGTGATGAAACTGCCAAATGCCAATTGAGTTATTTATTAATTGCCGGTCAGATTTTCCCTTTTTTTTTTTCCTAAACACTTTTATATGTTGTTGTGGTCCAACTTAAAGGCTGTGAGTGTAAATTACATTAAGAACTAGGGCACAAAGAAAGAAACAAATGCATTGAGTTTTGACTTTAGAGTCTAGGCTGATACGTAATACACATCAATTACTAGAACAAATGCCCCAAAAATATCAGTGACATACCTAACTTTATTCTTAATTAAACATAAAGTTCACATCTCCTGGTTCTGTCATCCTAAAGCCATATTAATCCAGTTAAGATAATCAGTTACTCCAAATCCACACCAGTAGAATAATGAAGACTTTGACATGTATTTATTGGACAGTAGTTAATCTTCCATGATGCAAAGTAGTTTTCAAAATTCCCTCCCTCCCACAGTTCTTTGTTTTATCTTCTCATGTAAACTAGGTTGTAATACAGTACCAATAAAGCAAATAAAATTTAAGCATGAAGTCATGTGAATTATAGCCGTAATAATTAAAAAGATGTTGAAGTGTTGAAGTGCTGCCAAAGCAGGTTGTTGTGCAAGGTGTTGTCTTGATGAGGAAAGTACTGAAGATTGCAGTCTGACATTGCTAGAACAGAGTTTTGGTGTGACCATGTTAGTAACTGCCAGCAGCAGCAATCAAATCAAAATCCAATTATTGCCTCTTGCTTGTTCAAGGGAAGCTGACTGAGACTGTCTGGTGGTATTCTCCATGAAAGGGTGCAGCCTCTGACAGCCGAAGAGTTAATGGGCTCTGTGATATAAAGATGAAACACATTATTTCAATATTTGTGTATTTCTTTTTGCTGTGACATAGTAATTAAAAATAAATTGTTTATGTCCTCTTTTCTCAGCTTAGTGAATAAAGCAGGAATCCTACTCGTCATAACGGAATGGTTTAGGGTAGAGTAGATTTTTTTTTTTCCCAGAGATTGAATAAAGCCATGGGGAACATGTGTTTTATCCCTCAGAAGAATTGAACAAGAAGTCAATGTGTGGAATTTCTATTTTTGGATGCTCTTGTTGCATGGTCTTAGTAACAATAAATTGGTGATACAGAAGACAGACACCATATCACACCCTCCAGCTATCCCTGTTTCCCTATTGAAACATTCATTACTTTATATTGTTTTCACAATGCCAGGCACTGCTAGTTATTGTTTTAAATTGCTAGCACAGAGCTTGTAAATTACAAGATATTTCTCCCAGACTCAGGTCTCAGCTCTGCTCCCCCTGCAATATTCACTGGAATTCCTTGTGCTTCTAAAGTGTAACTCATTGGAACAGTGAAAGAACTCAAGTCTTAAATTATGATCTATTGCCAACTTCCAGTATATTATATACATAAAATCTACATTAAACAAACATTACTAAGTGTACTGAATTACGAAAAGTTTGAAATAAGGGGTAGTGCCTAAAAACACATTTGTGATTAGAATGATCACTTTGTAGTGAGGAATAAAAACCAGGAAAGAAAGTAAAATAATTTGTATTAAAAAAGGACTGCACTAAAATCCTGTACCCCTCACCTTGCTCAGTGTTATCAAGCTGAAAAGATTAAATTATAAAAGCATAATTATTCTCCTAAAAGCAGAGACTATATCACTATCTTTAATAGCAATTTCTGTTTGGCTAGGAATCCTCACATAATACAGGAGAATTCTCAAAATTCTGGTACATTGCAGGCATAAAGTCTCTTTTGAAATTTCAGCTTTACCAAAAATTATTCTGGTAGTAGTTTATCATTGAAAACCTTTATTATTTGTGGAACAACAATATGGTATAACGTTATACATTTTTTCACCAGCCCCTGAAGATGTGCAATCACCCATAGCAATATCCTTTCCCACGTCCCTGCTGATGAGTTGGAGTCCACCCACAACACCAAATGGTATTATTACACAATATACCTTATATATGAATGGAGTACCAATTTACTCTGGAAATGGGACTAAATATGTTGTAAAAGGTGAGTTCTTTTCTAGGTAGCATGTCAGATGAGATGGGTATCTCACAGTTGCTATGAATAATTGTTTGATTGACCCCTTCTTATTTCAGAGGAAAGAAAAATAATTCTAAAATTGGCTGGATGCACTTTAAAACCTGATGGGTTTAATATTTTAAAGAATCTTACTCTCGGATGGAATTCACAGAAACTAATACCACCATGGATGATGTAGCTCATTCTTGTGCCTCTTTCACAGGATCTGGGTCATCTTTTTAATGTTTTTATAACATTTTGGTTTCATACCATCTAGCTCTCAAAGCAAGTAAACTGCAAGCTGTTGAAGACAAGGTATTATGTACAGGTTGCATAGTTTTTCTTACTGTCTTCCTTAAATATTCTTAACTAGAGAGATACCACATTGTTTGCATGAATAGCCTCTGTTTAATACATTTATTAAAAGTATGAACTATTAATCTGTTTTCTTCTGGTAATAGTTATGCCATGTGCCAATAGTCAAATTCTATCAGTGCTCTTAAACTATTACATTGAAGTTAAGTGCCTGTTGTTTGGCAATACAATGAAGCATGGTAATCTGACTTTCTATTTTAATGTAATTGGTGTAGTTTAATGAATTATCCAAATTACTTGTTCAGGCATTATGCAAACAACAACAACAACAAAAATAATAATTAAAAAAAAAACCCAACCAAACCACAAAAAACCCATCCCCCAAAAACCCAAAAAGAAAATATGGAGCTAGAAGTATCATGCCACAGCATAAGCACCATTGTGGACCCCTCAGAATTTGATTATATTAGTAGGTACAAGTGAAAATAAAGCATTTCATATTGGACAACTCGGGGGGAAAAGGGTACGAAGACCTTACTTTCTTTTTAATGTAAGGCCTTAAAATTCAAAACCATTTCTGCATCTTGAGTCAGTATAAAACATATTTAAAAATTCATATAGTTCAAATTTCTTTGCCTTGCACAGGCCATAAGGTACTGGTGTGGTGGGTCAGTTTTGACACTGAAAAATGAATCCAGTTAGAGAACCTCCTGAAGGCTGTTGATGATCGCTATAATAAATAGTGCACACTTTAAGTCAAACTTTTTCATTCTGTATTCAAAGGTAATGGATTTTTCGTAACCATAGTAACCTTAGTGTATTTCTGGATAAATACACGAGGTATATACATTCTGGTTTTATTTTTGAATATAAACTACCACATTATGTATTACTAATAATATGAAAAATAGGATATAGGTTAGCATAATGACAGCTCAAACTAGTGTGCATTTTTCTTCTGCAAAAAATAAATATTTATCAAAAGTGTAGGTTCAATTAATTTCTCCCCCATCTCCCCAGTTTTCTAGTATTCTTGCAGTGCCATTTATCTTTTATTTTTTGCAAGATTTCCATTAATCTCTCATTGCCTTATCATAGCACTGTTCTTAAAAATTTTGAAGTGCAAATAGTTTTGCTTCCAATCTTACTAAAATCATCACTGAAAGTTCATGATTGGTAGTTTTACCAAAATGTTCATCTGCAACCTGGTTATAAATGGGCAAGTGATGTACAATGTTTGAGGAAGTGTTCACACTAATGTATTTTGGTTGGTTGGTTTTATATTCATGTCTGATTGTAGTCTGAATTAAAGCCAAAATGAATGCTTATTGATAGAAACTATGGTCAAGTAAATTTTGTAATTATTCCTTGAAAATATAGAAAATCATAAGGCTCCTACCCTTAAATCTCAAGTGATATGTCAGAATAAATTCAGCTGAAGTAGTCAGATCAAATCTCATCTGGTTCATAAGTTTCCTAGAGAAGCTCTTGTTGCATTTATTTAGAAAGTATTTATTTGTATTTTACTAGAAATTTTTATATTTTTGGTCCTACTGAGCATTTAATGACTTTGATTTCAATTAACTTTTAGGCATGGATCTAAAGAAAACAGAAAATCTTAACTTACTCAAAAGAGAAGGCTGGTGGGTTGGATTGTGTTACCATAGGCTGTACACCACAAGGGCCACTCTTGCCTACCATTATGCACGTGGTGTGGAGATAAGTCTGTTTCCTTTGGATCCATTTTATGTAGCTGCCAGTTTCTCACTCTGCCTGAGGGAGAAGTGGCAATGTGAGCCAGCAGGCTGGGATTTGGGTCACTAGAAATCCCAGTCCTTGTGAATCAGGTTTATTTGAGATCTTGCTTAGATCTGCATATATCTTCAATTTGACCTGATTTAGCTTCTTCTCAGAGCCCAGGATTTTCCACTTTGTAGGCTAGATTTAAAAGAAGTATAACATAATGCTCTTTTTTTTCCCCACAAGGGCTGTGGTTTTCTGGTGAGAAGTTGCAGCTTTTGGCTTTGTAGTATTATGTTGTACACATCTTGGCTTTTTCCATATAATTGTCTTGTTTTCAGCATTTATGCTAGTGATGATGGTGACTTATTGCCACAACATGATATGCTGTTGACCCTAAACAGAGGGACAAAGTTCATTGTCTCTGACATCTGCTTCTTATTTACTCACCAAAATTATTTTCCTAATTTAGTAAATATATGAGTTAGTTCCTGGCCAGTAGTCCATACCAGAAAGTCACAGATTCTTCCTGTGTTTTTGAAGTGCTATATCTATTGAAATGTGATGGTTTTCAAAACCTTTCTTTTTAAGAAGACATAAATTCTGTTCAAAAAGTAGTACTTCACCGACTTTCATTTCAGACTGGGGAAAGTGCAATCAGTTTAGGCTCATACTAATCAATCCATAACTTGAGGAGGAATATGTTTTCTCAATGCCTTAATGGCAAATATATTGTTAGCTTAATTTCTGATCTTGACAGTTGTTGAGGGCTTGAAATACTCATTGATTTTCATGGAAATTCAAGTGTTTGTTTCCTCTAGGGGTTGAGCTGTAATTAAAAAGGAAGCCCTTTAAAAGCACATATGGCAAATGTACACTTTAGCACATTGAAAAAGGAGACCCATTAGGCATCCATCATCCATTAGTGCCTTTAAATATTTTCCCCATATTGACAAATTTGGTTTCTGTGTTGTGAGTAATGAAACACTGAAATGAAGCCAGCCCCTCTACCACAACACCTGTATTAACTGTCTGCTGGTAATTTTTCTGCCTCCCACCTTTATGCATTTGCTTTACGTGGTGTGTTCTATTTCCTCGTGCAATCTGGGTTGTATTTCACATCCTTTATTCCAGTGAAAGCCTAGTGTCTCCAAGGGACAAGCCAAGAGGAAATAGTCCCAGATCTCAAATGGAAGTTAGGCTGTGTGAATCCATGCCCCCCCTGTATTTATGCTTTCATCTCTTTTGTGTGTGAGTGCAGAAGCTCCTGTACCAGTAGGGTTCTGCTCCCCAAACCTTCAGACCTTACTGTTCTGTAGATGACTAGCAGCTGTGAGGAATTGGAGTAGCTTGTACAGTTATCTTCAGAGCTCTTAACATAGTGAGCTTAGAAAGGCTTTTGATTTTAGGAAAATTTGAGTTGATTTTTGTGGGAAAGGTAAATATTCTTCTCATCCAAACACTCACAGACAAAACTGAAGCTTCTACTATGAAATATGAAGAATTCTTAATATAATTATTTTAAAGATAATTTTAAATTTATGCAAGGTATTCCTTCTTGTCTTCTCTTTTGTTTAAATTACTCTCAAAAATTTTCTGCCTGTCTTAGATGAAAGAGGCAGCAGGGTGTGTTTTGTCCAGACTAGTGGCCTGAGCTGGTGGGGCCAATACCACCAAAAGAAAGGTGGCCTAATAAATGTAGAATGTTATAGCATGAGCAGAGCAGAGATGATCAGATGTGACCCAAGTGCCTAGGGTTTTTTTGTGGGGAACGTTATTGATGTGAAGAAACTTGAGAAAAAAAAAGGCTAGAGCAAAATATTCGTGTAGTCTTAAAAGCTGAACATTTGATGGGCTGTGAAAAGGTGTTCATTGTTTAAGATGTTTGCAAAGGGAAATTCCTTTGTAGATACTTTAGAAAACAAAACAAGACAAAAAAATGTGAATCAGTCTTTGCACTGAGCTTGGCATTGGGGATGTATGTCTGCATTTTCTGCAGCCCCAGGTACTTGACAATATTAACAAATTGTGTTCGTAGAATTTTCCTAGCAGAATCTAATGGTTCTCATCATGAATCTTTAAAAGGAAGATATTCTTATTAAGACTCAGCTGTATGAAACTTATTTTTCTCTGTCAACCTGAAAGAAGTGTTTCCAGTTTTTCAGGAAAGATATTGTGTCAGCTATGTTACAAGGGCAGATCCTCAACTGAGTTAAGCGAGTATAGAGTTATCCTAAATTACATGTCCAAGAGTTTATGAAAAAATATGACAGAGTACTTTGTACCAGGTTTCTGGGCAAAATATTAGGGAGAGCCTTGGAAAAGGTGAGAAAGAGCTTTCATCACAATTTTTTTTTCTAAGTGGGTGAACTAAGCTTTAGCTTATTCAAATTGTTATTTGACCTGAGTGTGGAAAGGCTGATCCTACAAAACCAGGTTAGAATGGGAGCCTTGTTTTTCTGTGAGGAAGAGACAGATGTTTGACATCTGTTCAATCAGGGCTTAACATATCTGAACTTGAAAAATGGGAGAATCCCAAATTAGTACCTGTATTTTTTGTGTTGCTCTAAACCAGTAGTGATTACAGTACACATCATGCACAGCCATGTGCAATGACATTTTACTGAAAAATTGGCAACATTTTGGGTCCTTTTTACTCCGTGAATACTACTGCTTGTTTTAAATGAGACATCATGATAATAAAAGCAGAATCCATCATACTATCACTATTGCACTAATTGCCAAGTGAAACAATTTGAGCAAGAACATCCACAGAATTGTATGTAGAAGATAATTGCAGTAAGATGTATCACTGCAAGAAGTTGAACCACTGAGATGAAAATCCTTATTATCTTATGTCTAAGATGTTGTTTGTGTGGTTACTTTTCATAGTTTCCAGCTATTGCCAAGTTTAAGAACAACAATTTACAGCCCTAAGGATTTGCGTTCCTTTGTTTTAGGTCCTGCTCAAAGATGACAGGCAGCTTTTGCCTTAAAGGACAAACAATAGAAAAATTCTGTAGTCTTCTGGTATGTGTTTATTCCCCATCTTCCAGGTTGCAATGAAATACTTATAAATACTAAATGTACCTGGTCTGTTCTTTCACTAGAGGTTTTGGAAAGAGTTGTTTGTTATCAAATACAATGTTAGTGCTGGATTTATATATATTATCACCCTGAATGTCACAATTCCTCATTTTTTTGTGAAGCAGAGACTTCTTTAACACCATGGTGAGCAATAAAAGTTAGTTTTCACCTCTTTGCAGTTAGAATTAGCTATCTGAAACCTCTTGCATGTGACCAAGTGAGACATGGCCCAGATTTTCACCCTTATTTTAGGGTGTTGCACTACTGTGCAACAGTGCTAGGCCAACCCTTCCTATCTGGTTTAGCAACACATCCCTAAGTCATATGGGACGGCATATGAAGAATGCCTGCTGCTTTATTGTGGCCCCAGTGTGCATTTCAGTGATCATCTCTAGGTGCACCTGGCACTAGAGGGCAGGGTGCACCTGCCTTACAGGAGAAGCTGCCTTCCTCTCAAAGCTCTATATGTGCAAGAGGGCACATTTGGTACACCTGAAGTGGCAGCAGTGACATTGGCGGTGACCGGTGCTATCGTGATTAATTCCACAGAGCCAGAATGCAGATTCAGCAGGCACAAAACCAAAGGGCAAATGGGCTGTCTGAGCCTGGCGTCCCGGTATTTCAAATTCAGACAGAAAGATCTGGTGCACTCACTGGACTTAATAATACAGATCTGGGGAATTTAGAAGGGAGGGGGGCAGGGTAAGGGTAAAAGCATTATGTTTATTTGTAGCAGCTCTGTTGTATCATTTTCTATTGCAGTGCATTAGTGCAGTGTTAAATAAAATCTGCTTATTTAAAATCCTTTTAAATAGTGTTTAAATATTTCCTGCTGATACAATCTGCTAAAGTAGTTATCCTTGCTGCAGATTTCAGTTAACCTTGTCGCAGATATTAAGCCTGAAGCTACACAGACTTTTAGGGACCTTGATTATAGAGCAAAACCTAATGGTGTCATTATAAAACCACAGCTGGACAAGCTTCTGGAGTCCTTGTCCTTTGATCAGATTTGGGTAACACAGCAAGCCAGGAGAGAACTCACGCTAACCCTGCTGGAATTGCTGAGCTCTCAGGTTACTTGAGTACCACTTTCTGAAAATTAAAATGCAGCACAAATTATAAAATGAAAGTGATTGGGACCTCCCAGTCTTCTGTATGTACCTAAGTGAACTGGAGAAAAATAGCTTCTCCAGAGCTAATAGCTGTAGGACAGGGAGAGTATTTTTTCTATCATTTCCCTTCTGGCACATAAGAGTTATTTTGGCTATGGCTCTGTTTTCTAAATAAGGAGAATAAAAGCATTGATTTCCTGGCTTGTCTAAGTTCCATGATAAGAAATAAAGCCCCTAAAAAATGTAAAACTCTCAGATTATTTTGTCTGGTGGTATTCCTTCAAAATATTTGTCACAATTCCATGTATGTAAGCTTTTTGTTCTCTATTTTCTCCTTCAATATCTAGATTAGCAAGCTGATTTGAAGATGCTGAGATTTCTTCAGATAGCATTGTCTGTTGAGAAGGACACATTTAAATCAAGAGTTCATTGAGTTCAATTTGTAAAGTGTGAATTTACAGCCTTACAGCCTTTTATCTCTTTTTTAGCTCAGCAGCAGAGCTTACTTCTTATGTCCACATATAATTGCCTTATAGGTGTTCTGCACTGGCATGTGGATTTGTAAGTCTTCTCCAAGACATCCTCTCCACAGTTAGATAGCAGCAAATTCTTATTTTGCCACTTTCTGAGACTAGGTTGTTGTAATGTTGTACGTGTGAACCTCTTTTGGGTGAACTTGCCAAATCTTGCCTGCATTGCTCTTGGATTTTTCTGAAGGGTCTAATCTGTTTCTCTGCATTTTGTCTTTTGTCAGTGAGAGCTTCACATCAAGTGTCACAGTTTCTCTTTGTGAGCTGTTGCCTCATGGTGACCACCGTTGTGAAACAACAAGAGAACTCTTAAGATTTACAAGAACTAGGATATGCTTTCTTGGTCATGTTGTGCTCATAGCCTGAAGTACTTTCTGTGGGATCTTATTTTCAGCAGTATGCCTGGTAACTGGGGTTTGCCTGAAGCTGGTAAGGCAAAATGGTGGGCTCTGTTCAGGTTTTAATTTTTCTGATAAAACAGGTGCATAAGCATATTGTTTAAAAAACATTTCATCCAGTCACTTTTTCCCTAAGTACTTTAGAAAACATCAGAAACTGTGCAAGGTTTTATGTTGAAATTATAAATAATATATTTATAGATCAAGGAAAAATGTCACTGCTTTTCTGAAATATGTTTTTTTTTGGTTTTGCCAGGATCATTCTGAGATGCTTTGTAAATGATTTATGCCTAGTTTCAAGTCATGCTGGACTAGGGTAAAATAAAGATATGGCACCTCTTGCACAGATGGACTACAGCCAAACTTACTGCTCCTGTTTGAATCTCTTGCTGTCCATTCATGAGGACACACCTCACTTAGCCATAACTTCATAGGCTTGCATAGAGAGAAGCAGCCTTCTTGATATTGCCAGCTGCATAATGAAACTTCTGACTTTTCCCTTATGCCCTGGAAAGCACACTCATGGTTCTCCTTATTAATTTAGGAACCTTTGGTCTCCTGAACTGCTAAACAGTTGATGGATATTTAATATGAAATAGGTATTTTTTTCCATGCTGCTGCATTACAGTGTGTTGGTTTGTCAGCTGTGATAATTTGACAGAGCAATACATGTGTTCCTGTTTAGCTTGTGCTAGACACAGACCCTTCTCTCTTTACCTGGTGTATCTCAACATTCCTTTATCAGTACTAGAACGTTGATAAATTATGACAATGTACAGGCAGGTAACACCACAGCAGAACTTCTAGATGTTTCCCAGCTGGGGTTTCCACTTTCCCTTGGTTTTACTAAATGCATGGCCCTGAGGGTGTTTAGTCATTTACCATTACTGAAATATTTATTTATTGAAAAAGAAGCCAGAAAGCTGTAATGAGACAAATTTATGGAAAGGGGAATCTGATTTTTGCATGTGTTTCATTCTTTTAATTTCAGCAAATCTGGGAAACTTCCTTAGAACTTGAATTTCTAAAATACTTCAATTAAAGTAAGTCCAGGCTTTTCTGAGTATTTTCCATCTTTCACAAGTCTTGTCTTGTCTTGTGTGTGAACAAGACAAGACTGTGTTATCAGGCCATAAAATAGTTGGATGTAAGTTTGATTTTTAAAAATATTTGGTGGTTTGTATGAATGGAGTATTAATGTATTTTCAAAATCTGTTTCTTTATCCTCCTAAGTTATGTGGAAATGTATGAAAGGCGTGGATGTTGTCCCAAAAAGCATGGGAGGCATTCTAGGGTACTTCCTCTCCTGTTGAATCACCGCCAGAAATCTAACTTAGGCTTCTATACTGATTGCTTAAATTGTTTACATAAAGCTTAATAGACTTTTTTAGTCAGTACTGAACTCCATCATGCTTTTCACTAGTCTTCCATGGAATATCTCTTTTTATGAAAATTTATTTCTGATTGAAGCATTTTGCATAAATTGTAGTTGGACTCTGAAAGCTGCTGGGGATTTTCCTCTTTTTTCTTTCTTCCATTTCAATGTTTTTTGCTGTATAAATAGAGCAACACATTAAAGTGATGTGTTACCAGAAAATTAACTAGTGGGAAAAAATATTCCACTGAACATAAAGCTAAACATGCCAGAAGAACATAATATTCATGTTCTTTAAGGAAGGCTTAGACTCATGGTCTTAAGATGAATAGAAATGTGGATGATAAACATTGTTATTTCTGTGTTGGCTGCTTTGGACATACGAGGTTCCTTGATTACAGACGTACATTTAAGTCACATTTACACTCTGCATATCTTGATTTTTTCTTTTTGCATGTCTGGGTATGTTTATGGCTGCCTAAGGTTGTTCAGAGGTGACCAGAGAATCCAGATTATTAGGAGATTTTGAGCCCTCATTGCTCACCCATCCAGGAGCTAGTGTTACTTTCAGTCTATTCTAGGAGAAATGCTGAGAATTAAGGAAATTGTCAATAATGGAAAGTAATCCATGTATATGCAGTATGTCAATAGCTTCCTTTTGAAAGCTGAATTTCATATTAACTTCAACTTGGAGCTATTTATGATCACTTAATTTTAATAGTTTTAGTAATTTTTATCTGATTGAGGAACAAAAATTGAATCCAATTGACAAGAATTTTTAAATATTCTCATGATCTGGCATGCTAGCCTTTTCATCAGCTCAAGGATAAGTTAGATTAAACATTTCTAGTAATGTGTTTTGAATGTTTTGCGGTATGACTCTTGGGATTTAGTATCATCGTTGCAATGTCACATAACAAGTTTTAAGCTGTTAAAGTGTACTGGGAATTAAAATACATGCACAATTTAAGTCTTTCTCCTATGTTTACAGGCAGAGAAAAGAAGCAGAGAAAGCTTGTCAAGTAAAACTAAAAATCAAGTGAGATACACTGAATAGATAAAAAGATTAATAAATAAGAAATTATACCATAAAAAAGAGGTACAAGCCTTGGCTTAGATATGGAAAGAAGTTGTGTGGCAGAGATTGAGACAAAATAAACAAATGGTAATAAGAGCTAGAAAATAACTTAAAATGTTTGCATGCAGGACAAAGGAAAACCCACGTAGATAAATAGACTAAGTTCAAAACACGTGAGAGAAATGACAAAGTAACGTCTTCACCAAAGAGCCTTTCCCTAGTGATTCTTCTTTGGGAGGTGAATAAGTCAGCATTATAGTGTCCCAGCCACAGAACCAAAAAATAGTAAACCAGCTAGACTGAAAAAGATCCCTGTTTCTACACCTTATCACCAGGTAACAGAGTTTTTGGAGGTAGAATTGCTGTGGGGAAAAGCCACAGTTTTGGCAAAATCTGTGCTATCATAAAAATTGTGGTCCCAACAGGTATTTACAGGCTTCAGCAGAGAAGCTGAGGATGTGAATGGACATAGAGATTAGTCTATTCCTCCAGGAGGTCCAGCTAGAGGAGCAGTATTTCACATTGATTGTGAATCATAGAATGGCCTGAGTGGAAAGGGACCTTAAAGATCATCTGGTTCCAATCCCCTCGGCAGGGACACCTTCTACTTGGCCAGTTTGCTCAGATCTCCATCCAGTCTGGCCTTTAACACTCCCAGGGATGGGGTATCCACAGCTTCTCTGGGCAACCTGTTCCAGTGCCTCACCAACCTCACAGCAAACAACTTCCTCCTAAAAATCTAATCTAACCTCCTTCAGTTTGGATCCATTCTCCATTGTCACTGCCTGCTCTTTGTCTTTCTTGCAGGCTCCCTTCAGGTACAGGAAGGCTGCAATTAGCTCACTCCAAAGCCTTCTCTTTTTAAGCTGAACAGTCTCAATTCTCTCAGCCTTTCCTCATAGGAGGGGTGCTCCATCCCTCTCATCAACTTGGTGGCCCTGCTTTGGACCTGCTCCAACAGACATATGTCCTTCCTGTGCTGGGGAAACATAGGGAAGTTTCAGTTGCAAGTCCTGCATTCTCAGTTGTGTCCCTGAGTTTCACAAGAAAATTCATAAAGATGATACCATTAATGTAACATAATGCAGGCATATACCCAGCAATGACTACTGACATAGTGTCAGTTGCTCTCCTGCAAAAAACAAGCAGTGATTATAAAACCTAAACCACCTATCTTGGAATGAAATTATGAAACAGTGGGACTGAGCAATGTACTCTGTTCTACACAGACAAGACTGGAGCAGGGAGAGGAGTGGGGTGAAATACGAAAGCCTCTTAAGGATTTGCCACTTGTGAATTATGCATCTCACTCTCACTAGTAGGCGTAAATGCATAATTCTAATCTGTTCTTATTACTTATTTATAGCACGCAGTAGAATGTAAATTCTGTGCCTCCTTTGTAGAGGCTTAACATGCTAGTTAAGGTATGCAGATATTTCAAGGAGCCTACATAGACAACTTTCTGGGCTTAACACTGTTGCCAATTAAAGGGCATAAACTTCAAACAATAAATTTAGCTAGCTCTCCCCTCCCATTTACAGGAGGAACACAGACACAATGTAAGAAATAAGGTGTAGGATCAACAGATAATAAGAAGAGCATTCATCTTGAAATAAACTACTCTGCATTATTATTATTTATGATGGTTTACTGTTATTAATAAAGTACATGTGGGACAGAGGAAAAGCCTGCAACAACCACTGAATTTATGAGACTGGGGACAGATGCATGCTTTTCCTTTTATATCGCTGGCACTGATCGATTTGTATTTTTCCCTGATGATGGTTTATGCCATTATAACTGTTTGGTGGCTCCTTACTATTGACTTATGGTTGCAAAGCACTTCACAAATGAGAACAAGCCTCTGGACATTATATCCTAATCTGCACATCCTGTAGATATGCCATAATACAGAGCAGCTGACTGTACCACCTGTGATCTGTGCACCCACAAACATGATTTATTCTGGTAATCCTAGTTTAATGCATCACATCAGATTGTGGCAGTTATGTTATCTGATGACATTACTGACACTACATGACATAACTGGGTAGTGCAACATGTCAAGTTGAAAAAAACTTAAGGCTTTTCATTTTTTTGCCTTTGTTTTCATGTGTGTGTGTTTTGAAAATAAAGATAAAATGAAACAAGACAAAACAAAAAGTAAGACAGAATCCAAGTAATTTTCCCCAACTGCATGTTGACCATATTGATGACTTCACAGCTTGGGCTGCTTGTTCTAGGAGAGAGAAGAGCAGGTAGAAATACAGTATATTTTACTACACTGCTTATTTTGTGGTCAGTGGAAAACTAGCTCAGCTTTTGTAGTCTTGCAACAGATTTAACTTGCTATAAATTGTCTTGTTTAGGAGCAGTGCTCAGAAGCTCAGTCCTCCCACTATCCTTGTTCCAGCACTACAGTAATGTCTTGGCAAACTCCTTTTTCCTCTTACTATAATTCAGGAATACAGAGCTCTTTGGTCCTAGGAAGGTGATAGTATCTCTTCAACAGAAACTCTTAAATCACATGATGCCTTGCCTGGATGGTGAGAGTTGTTCTCTAATCATCTTACATGCCTGGGACTGTACAAAATGGTGGAAAAAGTTACTTACTGTGGATATAAAATGCAGATATTGCTAAATAAAACTCACAACCTGTAAGTCATTAATCAACCTGTAGTTGATGACAGTTCAAATAGCCCTTGTTGTAGTTTTGCTGTTTAGGTTTCAGTTTCTAATGTTGAGTGTGCTCTCTCAAGCTTCTGCTTCTTTGATGAATTTTATTTTGTTGATTGAAGCAATTGTGTTGGCATTAAAGTGGTATTTTGTAATTTAGCATGCATAGTAAATTCTAATAAGAAAAATCTGCAGGTAAAATTGTCTCATTTTTGTCAAAATATTTATTTTGGAAATTAATTTATTTGATTCTATCCCTCCTTTACATTGCTTGGCAGAAAAGCTTTAATTAATTACAGTGTTAAAGAGTTCTCTGTTGTCTCAGATACAAAGACAGATGTATAGAAATCTTGCAGGACTGTTGTTCAGATTTGCCAATTATAGTGATGCTTACGTAAATAATTTTTAAACCATTATATTGATACTTAATAGTTCTCCCCCTGAGTTTGATTTACAATGATAAATCTGAATCTTCTTGTCAGCAGTAGTAGATGTTCCATGATTTTAGGTGGGGTGAGTTTTTCTGAAAATTCCACTTTCTGAATTTATTGAAGGTCCTTTTCCCCTCCGTTCCTCTCCCCTCCCCCTCTATTATTGAAAGGGAATTCATGGGAACAGAGCATCCTAATTGCTTTTCTCTGTAGCACTTACATATTACATCCCTGTATGGTGTGTCTTTGTTTCCTTTTCTGAGGTTGTTTTTGTAGCCTCTCTTCCTACGAAAGTGTTTGTAAGTCTGTGCTCTCTCACTGCTGTTTTCCAGACAGACTTTATTTCTGCACTGTGTAATATACACTATTCCAGATGAGACTGAACTATTGATTTATAGAAACTGGATAGTAATAGTTGCTGTTGCTTACCATAAATTCATATATAACCACATGTTACTTGCCACAGAGGTGTGTTTGAATGTATTCTTCAGTGGGTTGTAAAAGTGGCAGCCTGGCACTTCTCTTGACACAATTACCTCAGCGCCAAATATTAGGTAGATTTGAATTTTGTTTCTCCCACTACAGCAAGATTGGAATTACTTGGGAATACAGGATGTACTTCTGCTGGTGAGCCAAAGGGTTCTTGGCCATTCTAATGTGAATCCAGAGTAGTTCCATTTGTACAGAAGCAGGTGTCTGAGATTCAAATTCGCAATGTATTTGCTTAGTGCAAATATATTTTCCAGTTGTGAATATAGAGCTGAAGTAATACAGAGGTAAAATGTTCAAACCACTCTTCTTTCCTTTTTCAGTTTTTGGGCTCAACATTGACTGAGACATTATGGCTCTTATGATGTATACTAACAACTCCCCTCTATTTAAGCTGATATAAAAAATACAGTGACTGGATTGGAAGCATTCATGAATGGAAATTTTTATTTAAATCTTAAAATCTTCATTCCATATGATGTGTAAAGAAATGCCAAAGAGGGACATAAAACTAAAATAGTGTTATTGACCACAATTACTTCTCTTCATGTGCCTGGTAAAAATTAATGTGCTTTGTCTTCTTTCTGCTTTCTCTCCCTCTGACCTTCAAACTCCCTTTATTTGTCTAGCTTTTATAATTGAAGTAAACTAGGGAGACAGTGAATGGTTTTAATTCTAGTCAGCAAAGAAGTAACTTTGAAGTTCATTAGGTTCATTTGATGCTGAATGTTTGCACTGACTGACTGGCTCTCTGTTGTTTTGATAGCAAGAGAAGCTTTTGAAAAACCTCCCAAAATGTGTCCATATTTTTCTGATGGTGACTAATGCTGATGGGTCAGGGGAAAACACGGCAGGAATGTTATGGGAAGGAGGGTTCCAAGGAGCACCATGAGTCTTCTGTGGACAGTGACATGATATGTCTTTAGAGTTACACGAAGAATCAGGTGGATTAGTTGGTGGTAAAGTCTGAAGAGAAATTTAAATGTTCTTCTCTAATGTGTCCCTTCATCTTTTTCTCAACCATGCAGTGTGAGGCACTCCAAAAGATTTGATTTTTCTTCAGCTGAGCACCTCTAGAATTTCAAGCTCATGTGTCCTAACTGGAGAGTAAGAACAGCCTGGAAAATGTTGCATACTAGCTATCTTATGGATGTGGCTTTAAAACAGAAGACTGGAATACTTGCTTTCCAGCTTTTACAATGAGATAAGAGTATTAGGCATGCTTAAATAAAAATGTGTACCTATCTAAATGAGGTTAAAACTAAAATAGTTTTAATCAGGAATTGATGTTTATGTGGCCTTGTGAATTGGTCAGGATGAAACCTAACTTTTGAGGGATGAGTTTTAGCTGAAAGTACAAGGCTTTTGGGCAATAAATGGGAGAAAGCTTTTCTATGCAACTTTTAAGGGTGTAAGAGCATAACCAAGAGACATTGTTACTAAATGTGAAAGGAAACAAACTTAATAATCTTTGATGTTAAAACATAATTATCTTTAAAAGCCTTAATGGAATTTGGAGCTGTCCCTTGTCCAAAAGTGGAACTGTTTATAGGCATGTAAAATCTTTACTAATTGTTTGAAATAATTGCAAACTGAAATTATGAAAGATCCTTTTGTTTCACATCTGTTCCAGAGGGTTCTTCTACCCAAACATAACTCTTTTACACCATCCAATACAAAACTGTTATGTTTTGATGCTCCCATATGTTAAATGGTTTTGTGCTGTGCTCTGTATTTCCTAACTTGGGACCTGGAAGTTCCAAGAATTTTTCTGAAGTGCATAACTCTCAAAAGGAGTGAAGATTTCATAGAATGGTCTGGGTTGGAAGGGACCTGCTGTGGGCAGGGGCACCTTTCACTAGACCAGGTTGCTTAGAGCTCTATCCAAGCCTGGCCTCGAGAACTTCAAAGTTGGGGTATCCACAACTTCTCTGGGTAACCTGTTCCAGTGTCTCAGCATCCCCATAATAAAGAATTTTTTCCTTTATGAGTAATGTGGAAAACCAGAGATATTTACTGCTGAACTAATAGTTTCTAAAACACGTCAGCATTTGTTGGCCAGCTGGAAGCCAAGTTATTTTGTGCATGTGCCATTATGTCAGTCTTTGCTGTTGTTCTTAGAGAAGAACAACAGGTTATGGTGCTTCCTGAAAATAGTTATTTGTGACCCTGGGTTTATTTGTTTCTCATTTCTGGTGCTTGTTTTTAATGGCTTCGCAAAATTCTTAAAATTGTCACTCTGCAACATTTCAGAATCACATAAGCATTCCTAATTTTTATTTAAGGTCTGTTAGAGTTTGCTATTATCTTGGAAGATAGCTGTCTTCTTCAATTAATGGGCCAGTTGCTGTTGCACATGTGAAAGGCCGTCCATTGCTAATTTATGCATTTAGGTACATGAGCACTTTCTTCGTCTTGATTGAGTTGCCTGAAATACCTAAGAGGTGTAACTGATGAGACCTTATTTTTCTGAAATATTTTCAAGGAAGAGATGAGTGTGGTATGGGGTTGGTACATCTGTGAAATGATGCAGCATTAGTGTAATACCCTTCTAGAGAAAGTTGTACATTTGTGATGGCTCTTTGAGAGTCAATGTAATTAAGCAATTGGCGCTTTATAAATAAAGAAAGCGGGATATACTGTACTACGTGTTACATATGAGTTGTTGCTTGCTTCTAGGAAATGGTAGAAGGCAGAGAACTGCTATTGGTGTCTGATGGAGCAAGCCTGATAATGGGATTCTTGGTGTATGAATTAGATGTTTGTGTTTTTTTGGTGCTGCATAGAAATCAGAAGGGTACATGGCTGTATTGGGTGGTGCAGATTTATGGTCCCAAGGAGTTTATCTTCTAATTAAATATTAAGTTACTGTGAGTTAATATAACAAATTGTGAGAAAGAATATGGGAGAGCACAGTAAGGATGTGAGCAATGAGCTGAAGTGTTCATGCAGTGTGCCTACATAAACTACGTGGTGATTGGAATTCTTTGGAAGTTTTTCATTTTCATACTCTCTCAGCAGGTTTTTGTTTTTGTATGGCTAACAATCCCTCACCTCAATGCTGCTGTATCACTTTCCTTTGAATATAGCAATGGGATAACTATTGTCTCAGTTATTTTCCTGAGAGAAACCGTGTGGGGTTCCTTCTACAAGTCATGTGGGTGCTCACCCAAACAGGATGCTGCCATTTCTGGTCCTTGTAGTAGCTGCCTGAAACCAGGGAGAGTGCAAATAGGGTGGAAGAGGGGAGGGAAGAAGGGTATGTGGCTCTCTTGCAGTAAATCTGAATACAAAATATGAGTGCTACAGATAAATTAAAATATTGTAGCTATTACTACAGTGGTATTTTTGAACTGTGATGTATTCTGACAACTAAATGGTAAAGCTCATGTTTTGTTAAATCTCTAATTTTAGGAGGTTTTTTTCTGTTTTTTTGGTAGTACTAATTATGTTTTTATTCTCTATTTTAGTAATATCTCTCAAATTCCATGCTAAAAGTGCCACTGTAGTGTTGCGTGTTATCTTTCCATGACTACCCATTAAATTTGATCAAAGCAAAGTGAGTGTTCTTATTGACCATGCAAACAGGGTCATTCTTTATTCTTTCTGTCTCAGGCATTGATTGTCTCTCAGGACTTATGCTGGTGGTTATTAGAAACTGGAGGGATACCAACCACTACAGTTGGTTAGTGTGGGAAGTTCCACACATACCACATATATAATAAATGTAGTGATATGCAAATAAGCAATTTTAATGATACAGTTCACAATTCTCCTGCTGATGCGTGAGTTAGAAAATAATTTAGTTTGTTTGTATTGCCTCTGAGGTCAGAGATGAAAAGGCATGTTGATCCTTCCTTTCCCTCTGCTCCACCTTTTACTTTGGGGAAAGTAAGTAACGGTTTTAAAACAGATATATGGGATTTTATTTTAGTTTTCTTCCTTTGTTCTGTTTTTGGCGTGAAAAAATGCAGAATTATTTTTCTGTCTACATCCTACTTTAATCGGATGACTTGAGGGAATCCTGTACCCTCAAGAAATTATCTTTTTCTTTGTCCTTTGGTGCTTTTTTGCTCTTCTGAGTCTAGAAATGAGAACAAGACCAAATCCTGGACTTAGGGGTTTTTTTTCCTCAGTGAACTTCTATGATTTCTAGGTATAGCTTGATATTGGTAAGAAATAAGTGGTTTCAGTAGTTATTGTAATATTGAAATAAGAGACATTTGATCTTTAACTCAGGGAACTGAAATTGTGGAACAGATCAGAATATAACCTGATGAAGCAAATTTGTAAGAAAAAATTCAGGTTTTTGCTATAGGATTAAAAATAATAATACTCGTGTCCTTATTGGGTCTATCTTTTAATTTGAGATCAATGAAATTCTTCCAGCAACAACATGAAATCAATTGTAAAATGACATATAATTCACACCCTGTATTGTAAATTGTAGTTTGTTTGATATTAACCACTGAGTTTTCCATGCACAGGGGTGCCTTTTCTTGTATCACATTTCCACAGAATGCTTGTGGATCTGTTTCTAATGTGTTTGAGAGCGATCTGTTTTTCATGTCCACAATTGCCTACATTTGATCTTATGCAAATCATGCAATCAAGCAAATGGAAAGCAAGGCATTGTTGCTAGAGGACCTTGACAAACAGTGGCTTTGTAGTTTTATGAACCTCCTCTCTCTTTCAAATTTGTATCTGTGGCTGTTTGAATCCAGTGATCCGTTATGAAACACTTTGAACTTTAAATAGGAAAATATCTGCCAAATTAGATTGTGATGAATAATTGTATTGGTTATGATGTAATATGATTTTTCTTGTTCAGTTTGTCAGTTTCTGCTTCTAGCCTTTTAGAAATGTTGCCTACCCTATATTTGCTGGCTCATCCAAACCTTGAAGTCTATGGAGAGATTTTAATGATGGCAAAGCTCCTGCCTTGAATGACATTGCTAAGACTCGAATTTCTTTGTTTTCTTCTTCTCCAGCTTAAACAAAAGTAATTTTTCTTTTTAGCCTTTATCCCACCTAAATCTTTGAGATAACATTGAAACTTTCTATTTAGTTGTCAAAATACTTGGTGCTAGTAAACTAAGGTGAGGAATAAGATCTTCTTTGATTATGGTCATATGTAGCTTTTTTAACATATTTTATATTTCAACTGTTTTTCAGACTCTCATATCCTTCCCTTTCACTATGTTTATCAGCTGATCCCAAAGGATATCTCTGCTCATATGTGCTGCATTTCCATTCCTTGGTATTCCTGTTTTTTTAAAACTTTAGATGTTTCCCTGTCTTGTCTTTCTCCTTTTTCCATTCTTCGTGCTGAGACACACAAGACAACTTATAGTTGGGGTTTTTTCAGGTGGTTAAATAAAACATTTTTCCATCTTCCATTCTCTTAATCCTTGACAAAGCTTTTCCCTCTTCAAATTAAACAAGGTATTTCCAGAAACATATGCCTGCAGGTAGTCTCATCAGATACAGTGGACATCAAATCAGGGTTTCAGTACAAACTACCTTTATAAAAAATTGTAGTTCCAGATGTGGAATTTTCCTTAAAGGAGAGAAAAATACTCCTCATTGACAAGGAAAAGAGTGATCCACCATAAACAAATGGAAAAGAAGAAATCAACTTTTTCTATTTTCCCTTGTGTTGTGTTCACTCTTCTAAGAGAAGCCCTACCATGTAGTTTCAACTTTGAGAGAAGACTACACATTCAGTATCACGAGGTTATGAATTATACAGAATCCATGAATTGTTTTCATCTGTTCATTTTAGCTTTGCTGAAAGCAAAATCCTTCTGGTCACTTGTTTGCCCACCCACAACATGGAATATCTAACACTTGTGTCACAGGCTTTCAGCTCCATCTGCATTTTTCTGGCTTCTCCTATGGCAGCTGCAGGGAATGCAGGACCCAGGGAGGTGTACATTAATGAAGGCAATACAGCCAGAGCAGTATGTGGTTTCCCTGCCTGCTGAGCCAGCCTGAGCACCTGCTCTGGAGTGTGCTTTCCCCCTCTCACTGACTTAAGCACTGCTTAACCCTGGTAGAATCAGTCCCATTATGTTGATTAAACATGTCACTGTTACAGGCATTGACTTGATTTTTTTTTTTTTTTTAGCTGCAGCATTTTTTTTTAAACTCACACTTTGCCATGTGCTCCACAGAACAATACCATTGAGTGACACGGTATTTTCAATAAAAATGCACAAGTTCATTCTCTCCTCACACAGAGTGGAGCAAATCAGAAGAAATTCCATTCCTGCAGGGACTGGAGTCATTATATGAGGGGAAAACTAAAGAGAGAGAAGTTGGGTCTACAGGATCTCTGTTTTGGTGATATCTTTGTCATCCAATTGCAATTTTTTAATTTGTGCTCATAAATATTTCGCTAAAAAATATATATTTTGTCTTACAAAAACACAGAACTTTTTTGGCATACTGAAAATGTGTGTTTATAGAATCAGCATTTTACTTGTATACCTTATGCTGTTACCAAAACCTCAACTGTGAATTCCTTCTTAAAATATTTTCTTGTTAAAGTCTATGATTTGTATTTTAAGGAAGGAAGAAAAAACAAAACATTCGAAAATTATGTCTGCATAACTTTCATGCTACAGTTTTTCTGTCAAATATTCCTCTATTCGTATAGGGAAGAATAAATGATATTTTAGAATATTTATAGAGCAAAAAGGCTACATTTTATTAACCATTTTCTTCAGTAATTAAAACTCAAGGTAGCTTTGTAATAAATAACCATTGAACAATTGTTTTGCTGTAGCATTAGACGAGTTGTCTTTACCGAAATATATTTTACAACTGCTTGGTGTTTGTGCAGCTGAACACAAACATGCAAAGAGAGAACAGACCAGTAGGAGTGGTGGCAACAATGAGCTTCCTTTGTGTTCATGCTTGTAGTGAAATCTGCATGGAATGAATTGCTGTATGTATTGATGCTTGACATTCATGTTTTGTACAGCACATTTAAAAAAAAAAAATCCAGCTGTGTTAATGAACCTGTACTTGTTTTTCCATTAATTTTATTTGATTTAATAATCTCAAAGGTGTTCATTTGCCATTGTTCCAAATTGATGTAGTTTGTAGCGTCGAAGAAACTTTTTTTTTTTTTTGGTTGGGTAGTATATGGTTTGGTGTAGATACAGTACAGTGAGGTTATCTCAACCAAAGCTCAACCACCCCACAGGTCTATTAAGAGTCAAAATTTGCTATTTAATCTACTATTAAAGAACCAGTACCTATTCATTCCTCTGGGGCAAACCTGACACATTTAAGAGATACAGGTCCCCCTTCCTCTCAATTTCCTGAACTCTCTACTGTCTGAAAAACAAAGTAAAACAAGGCAAAATGAATATACCAAGTAAATTCCTGTTCTTTTTTGCCCTAGATTTGGCAGTTTTCACGCCACACCAGTTCCTGCTCACTGCGTGCACGCTGGCTGGCTGTTCAAACAGTTCCCAGGTCACCTTGTTTACAGCACAGCTGCCACCATCTCATGTAGATGCCCCACTCCTGACAGTTTTGGATTCTAGAACAATATATGTGCAGTAAGTGAGGATTTCTTCTTTCCTGACAACACAATAGTGCATCAGTTTATTCAAGAATTCCAGTGAGTTCAATCAGGGGAAGGGTTTGTGACATAAAATTAAATTTATTATGATTAAATGCATAGAAGTGATTAGTTTAGTGGTTCTGTGAACCTTCTGATTATCACTTGCCAACTTAATTTCCATTTTGTCTTTACGCAATCAGTATAACCTACATATGGGCATAGCCTCTGCAAACTTCAGTGCACGAAATGTTCTGGTGATATGCCCCTTTTGTAGCCCCTGCTTTGTGTGTAATCATTTATCTATTGAGTACAAATACTGCATTAGAGGTATGGCTTAGATTTATTTTTATGATTGCACAAACGTGTTTTCAAATTCTGGAAATAAACCCCACGAAATCCCCTGAAAAAAGCCTTACATTTTTCAGTGTGGTCTGAATCTTTATTTGGTTGAGTCTTAATCATATTTTGCTTTTATTTGCAGATGGAAAGAACCAGTAGAAGTAAATGGAATCCTAGATCGCTATATAATTTATATGGCCACCAATGAGCAGAATTTTACAAAGTGGAATGTAATCTATAACAGCACAGAACTTTTTCTGGATTTTACTATTCCACAGCTTTTCCCGGGTACTGAATACCTCATAAAACTAGCTGTAAGTTTTAAAGATGTGTAGTAGAGGTGTAAAATGGTGAAAATGATTCTGATTTTGTTAGCATCTTAATATTTAATGGTTCCTGTGTCCACTTTGTTTAACCTCTTCTTTCTGATGCCAAGGTGGATGAGCCACCCTGAATAAAAGTCGGTTTTCTTTGTTTCAAAACACTCAGAAAAATGCGTTTATAATTTAAATACAGGTTTTCTTCAAGGATAAGTTGGATAACTAATAAAGAATTGAACAGAAATAGATAAAATGCTTTAAAAATGTCTCCTTGGACCCAACTTACAGGAAAGCATTGCATGTATTTAAAAGTGTTAACCTTTTGTATTTTGTACCATTGCAATTTTTTCTTTCATCCTAAAATCTGTATTTAGAAGGAAATAGCAGAGAGGAAGAGTCAAGTGTAAAGTAGCAGTTGGTTTATTCAAAACATTTTAAAAGACATTAGTGTTTTCACTGTATTTCTTTATCATTGGTTTTGGTTTTTGATGAAATAGAACAGCTTCAGCTCACTAACAAACCTGAAAATATGTGAATAAAAGCAGGGGATTGTCCCTTGTTTTAAGCACATTGTTCATTTTATAACAATACCTATATAAGGATATTTGCTTTGATAAATGCCATAGAAAAATATTCTGCTCTTGATTATGAATAAATTTACATTTATGTAGACTGGGTATGCATTCATTTTTTTTTTTAACATGCTCTTGAATGTTCTAAATATTATACCACAAAAAATAAACTACCTTCAGGTAATGATAAGGATCTGACTTGAACCTGAAAAAAACAACGATATTCAGTCTAATTAAAGCTTAGATTCATGTTGAAATTAATTCATTTGTGCCTAGATATTTCAGCATAGTAAATTGCATAGCATATATAATAGCACCATGTCCAAAACTAAGGCACTACTTTAACAAGCATTTTATGCTTTTACTGTTACAAGAATTGGTGCTGTCCTTCACTGTGCCACAGCTCTTGTCTGCTCCTGCCCAGCTTCTGTGCATGGGGGCACAGGCAGAGAGGGTCAGGGAAGAATTAACAGCTACAATCTGGAGAGCAACTGGGACTGCTTCTTTTGGTGGCTCTGCCTTGGGATATGGGAGGAAGTGTTGTGTGGATGCTGCTTTTTGTGCACAGATTTCTTAGATGTGACTGAATAAATTTTTAGGAAGCTTTGCTCTTTATATTTTACTTCTCCTTTCTTTGTAATTTTTTATCCCCCTTTATTATTTGCATTTTATCAGAAAGTAGGAAAAGATAATTTCTTCTAGTGACAAAGATAACCAGATTTATGTGGATAAAATGCAGTGATCTGTGATAGGTGGGTTAGAAGATCTAAATGCCCTTGCAGCTTTGAAAATGACAAGTCTGAAAGTGCATCAAAAGCCCAATATCTCTGAGGTGTGATAGCTTTCTTAAAACTTTTAGATCCATTGTACATAGAACTTGTTAGACTGGTTTGAGAATAATGTCATATTACAGATTTACAAGTTATGAAGATTAAACATGATCAAATGTTACATGTATACTTTATGAAAGGAAAAAAGCGAACATAAAAAACCACAACAAAAACCAAATCCACAAAAAATTCAAGTCAAGCATACACACCTGGAAAAAAATGAAATATTTAGTGTTTCATATATAATTTAACTGAATTTCAATAAAACTTAAAATAAAAGAACCCCAAACAACTGCCAACAGTGGATTCTTAACTAAATTATTCTTTTTTTTTTTATTAGAATTAAATATTTCTCACAGCTAGAACTTTTTTCTTTTTATTGTTCTGTAGGTACTTTTAATTTTGTTTTGTATCCATTCAAAAACTGTTTTTGATTTATGTGGGAAATCGAGTTATCAAAAATTGCAGCTTGAACAGGGGAATCAGGAGCCTCAGCAGCAGAACTTTCAACACCCCACAGGCTGCTGGCTTTAACTTTTGCATGACAGGTTAACCACAATGGATGGAGTTAAGGAAATGTTTATCTTTTCATGCTGTTAAAAATTTTCAGAATTGATTACTGTCATTTGATATGTAGCAATTTTATTCAGAAATGAGTACAACAGGTTTTGTAAGCAAATCCAATGCTTCTTTCCAAAAGTCAGCCAAGAAGATGTAAGGTCATGGATTAGTGCAAAGGAACTTGGTTTTGCTCTGTTCATGCTCTAAGCTGGGGAGTGTGAGCCAGGCCAGTCTGAAAGTAATGGAAAGCTGAAAGGCTGCCTTTGGTAGGCAAGGTGTCACTCTTATTTGTATGACTGAAGTGCTTTTGTGATTGAATTGTTAAGTCAATACCTCCTCAGGATGCTGCTGTGTGGGTGAGCTGGCTCAGGTCCTAGGTGGAACATTGTTATGTGCTGTAATCTGATGTGGTTTGTAGCTGTCCTTTGGCTGCCCAGTTCCTTTGGTATTTTTCCAAATTTCACCTGAAATCTGTTTCTGAGGGTGACACAGTGGGACTCAGTCTGGGTGTGGGTTTTCATGGCTTTGGGCATCACTGGGTGGGATTGCTAGTTGTCCAGTCCATTTGGGATACACTGATCTAAAATCCCACTTCCTAAAATGCAGATGACAGTCTTTTACTGATTTTCACTAGAGGAACCAGGAACTTCATGTTCCAGCAAATTTCAGTGATGCAAAATTGAGCTGCATGAAATTCAAGAAATAAATGAATGGGAAGGCTGCTGTTACCAAGTCCTTAAATGAAAAAGCCCTCCACTGCTGAAGTTGGCCTGGTGGGAATTAATTAGCAAGTCACTAAGGAATGAATGAGAAAGAGGCCTTCCAGAACTGGTCTTTTTGGCTTCTTCATGAAGACAGTAGAAGTGAAATCATTCAAATATTACTTTGCTTCTACTGGAAGGATAATTTTCTTAAATAGTTTACTTACCGAAATACTAGTTGCCTGAGCATCCATCTAAACTGACACTATTTGTTGATTTTTTTTTTTTTTAATAAACATCATCATGTTTAGAGTCAATGCTATTTTTTGATGTTTCCAAAAATTAGGTTGCATTCTTTCATCTTTATTTGGTAGTTCAGACTGAACAGGGAGTCATTCCTTTGTTGTATGGGGAGTGTAATTCCAGGGATATCTAAACAATCTTTATGTATAAAAGAATCTCTCATTTACAAACAATATGTATTTTTACTCTTGGGGTCAGTATGCACTTTTGGAGAGGATAGGAAATATGTTGACTGCTCTCTGATTTGAAAAAACAATGGGAAATGGGAGATTGAAGCTAATCCTTTCAAACAAAATGTAATAGATGGAGAGAAACTTTTTATGCCTGGAGATCTGGAGAGCAAGGTTATTTATGTGCTGATGATCCACTTTGTCCACTTTTGCACATGGGCAACTCAGAAAAACACAGGTGATCCCATAAGGTTTATTTAAGTGTATGTGATTGTGAATAAATGCAAGTGTACGTATCACAGGTGAATAAGTGTATGTAAATGTGAATATTGGTTGAATTCAGGTTTTGATTTATTTTATTATTAAACTAAAAACTAAAAATAAACAATTAACTAATACAAAAATCATTAAATCCGTACTATGTATATAAATATTATTGTATATTTTTTTAACTGGTGTAGAATCTCCTCTCATCATCAGTGTAAGTGCAAATAATTGGCAGAGCATTACACAGACTATAGCTGTTTGCATGTTTGAAAGTCTGTTACGTGGGGTGATATGCACTTTCCCCTGCACATTGTATTATTTTATATCCCAAGCAAAATACAAAAATTGTGTGGCTAATATTTTGTTCTCTGGCAGCTGGTTTTCCATGAACATGTAATAATAGCAGCTAATACACACTGGTTCAGAACAGAGTGGCTTTTCACTATTTTAACTCCATGTGCTCTGGGTGGTGGTGTGAAGTGCAGAACAATGTTTTAGCTATAGTATGCCTGAAAACTAAGTATCATGAGTTATTTTACATCCTCTTGTTATTTAAGAAAAAAGGTAAACAGCTCTATGCTAAGAAGAGTATCTTGCCTGAAAATCACAGGCTTACTAAGTTTAGATATGGAAGAATAATGAAACTTAGGCAAAAATACAATTGCTAAAATTATTGGTGGTACATTGAAACATGCTTATTTGTTCTGATTAATCTTTGAAGGCTTGCACTGGAGGTGGATGTTCAACAAGCGAAGCCAGCGCGGCTGTGACAGACGAGAGTACACCAGAAGGTGTTCCTGCTCCAAAAGCCCAGTCACACACATCTGACTCCTTTAACATCTCCTGGACTAAGCCTGAGTATCCGAATGGTAAGTGAACTCTTTTAGCCTCAAGTTAAAAAGATGATTAGTAAAGGTAAATTAATATTCTAAATGGCAGCTTATATGTGGTGCTTAATTTTTAATGATCATTTTAGCACATAAAATACCTGAGATAGTATCATTGTCTGCAGCTGGGAGATTGTGGTTTTCAGCCCTTCGTGTGATTTCAGTGGCTCAAAAGTGCTCCCTTTTGATAGTTCTTGTGTACTGCATCTCATTGTTTAATGTTTTCCAGGACATCTGAGCTGAGGAATAGGCATTCTTGGAGAATATCAGTCTAGGATGTTAATTTCACCCTCCGATAAAACATTAATTTCTTTTACATTAATTGATGTGTAATAATAGTTAGATTTGTGTTCTGCATACTTATCAGGAAGCTGTACATTTCAGTGGCAGTGAAAGTTAAACAATATACTTTTCTTTTGTTTAGAAATGTTTTCCATTATGAAATATCCATGTGTAAAACTTTTAGACAAATTTTACTTTTCTAATGGGATTGCACAGTATCATTCACCTTGGAATTCACTCTGATTTTATTATCATGCATATAAGAGTTTAAATCACTGCAGAAGGCACTATGTTGGAATCACTGAATTTGAAGTATCAGAAATGTTTTTCTTCCTTGGCTCATGATATTGTCATATTTCAAGATATATAATTGTTTCTCCCCGTGGCTTCACATGAATTTCTTTTTGTCCTGCAAATTTTTTCCTACTTTCAGTTGTGATAAAGCACATCCTACTTGTTCAACTTCACTAAAGACATTTTAAATTATTCCCCCAGAAGTGGTGATTGCATTCTGTAAGGTCTTACATTAAATTTAGAAAGAAATAAGAATATGTCATCTGTTCAATAATGTATTTGATAATTTATGGTTCTTTGTAGGGAATTCATTGTGGAAGATTTTGCCTCCTAGCCCATTAGAAACTCTCTAACCCTGTTTCTAAAATCAGCATATGTGGCAAAGGCAAGGAGGCAGGAGAAAGGGGAAGGGCAAGGGATGAGAAGAGAGAAAATGGGGAAGAAGGTTATGTATGTGGCTCAATGTTAAAGTCAAAATACTTTTCACTGAAATAGGCTTTTTATATAGTTTGTCTCAGGATCTGATCATGTTATCCTTGTATTGCAGAAAAAATTGAAACAGTTTATAGAGTGATATAACTAATCAAATAAATATAAAAATAAATATCCATATATATTTTTACATGCATATCAACAACACAGGAGAAAGACCTATAATTTAATAAATCAATTTCCACAAGCTTCCTTTAAAAGGAAGAGGAAATGGCCTTAAGTTGTGCCAGGGAGGTTTAGATTGTGTATAAGAAAAAATTTCTTCCCAGAAAGGGTTCCAAAGCACTGGGACAGGCTGCCCAGGGCAGTTGAGTCACCATGCCTGAAGGTATTTACAAGATGCATAGCTGTGGCACTTTGGGACATGGTTTAGTAGTGAATTTGGCAGTGCTGGGTTAACAGTTGGGCTCAATGATCTTCAAGGTCTTTTCCAACCTAAATGATTATATGATTTATCTAATAACATGTTTTCTCATTCTCCAATTTCCTATTTCCATCCTTTTCCCCTTAAAAAAGAATTTAAAAAACCCCCAATTGCGAATAAGCTCTAAAACTTTTGACTGAGTAAGTGCTTAATCAGGAAGGTTTTCATTGTTCAGTGACTTTGTTTTGCTCATTCCCAACACATCTTTTGGGCTGCCTTGTGGCCAGGTCATTTATTATCTCTTTCTGTGTCAGTGTTTTAAAACTGTGTAAGAGGCTGAAAAATATCACAGTCGAGAAGACTAAAACTTGAGAAAGACCAGCAGAGGGTACTTTCCCTAAAATCTTCCTAGTTCAGCATTCTACTGATGCATTCTTGGTTTTTCGTTTTTCTTTTTTCATTTTTTTTTCAAAAGCAGAGAAACTGTTTCCTGCTTTTACCTGAATTGATTCAAACTTGGTGCATTTCAGGCTGCTAGGCCTAAGTAGCACTTTTCAAAAATACTGAACTTGGCTTTGTTTCAGGTGGAAACCTCAGATTTGCAAAGATTTGCATATCATAGATTGTCATCTCATTAGATCTCTGGGGCCATTCCTTTCTCTTCTGCCTGCTTTTGCCTGCTCCTGCATGAGAGATGCTGCTGTTTCTTTCCATGGGCTGAGGAGGCTTAACAGCTTGGACAGCATGGACTTTGCTGTGCTCTTGTGATATTCATGGGGTCCAGCTGCTTGCCATGAATTAGAAAAAAGTTAAGGAGAATTAATATGCTACCCTTTGGGCCAAAGGTGGCAAACAGGGTTAAAAGCTACGTGGCTTCTTCAGAAAGATGGCACAATGAGGGGAATCTGGCTTTGGGGTATGGGGACATCTAGGCTCATCTTATCCAGATGTGGATATCAAACTTTGGGGCTGCAATTTTTGTTGCATTTAAGGCAAATTTATGGGGTTTTTTGTGGAGAAGAAATTATTTCATCGAAAAATGGGACATTATGCACCTAATTTTTTGATGAAAGTTGCTTCAGAAATATCATTTATATACCAAGTAGAAAACAGACTTTTGAAAGATGGCGTGTTGAATATATTTGAAATATGCACATTTTATTTTGTCTTATTTTCAACCAACAATAAAATGGTTGATTGGACGTGGCCCAGATTCTGCCACTCTACACATGCCTGTCACATGTGTAGGTAGATAGTCAGTATTGCTTATCTACTATTTAGATGAGGGCAATGTATAGAGAGGCTTGTGAAATCATGTGTCATCAGATATTCTGTTTTGACCTCTCATTATTCTAGTGATCTTAACAAAAATGATCTCCCCTTCAGAACACATCCATTATAATCTTGCCATATAGCTCGAGATATGGTCTTTTAAAAAACTTTCACAAAAATATGGCCTTTTTTCACCACTGAAAATTTTCTTTAGATGGTAAATTCTCAAAAACTTCACTTTGTGTATACATTATAGATAAAACCAAGTCTTGATCTGGACTGTATCTTCCAAGGCCATGTGGAATTTTTATGGGAAGTATTAGGTATAGTAAAAACTGATTTATAAAATTATTCAGTGAACTAAGCCAGTACTTGTTCCTGCAAATCCTTGTGCTTATGAGAGATGACTGGTGTTGGTAGTCAGTGAAATTGATGTAGGTAAAAGTATGTTTGATTAAGATTTGACCTCTAGATTTCACCTGAAGAGTAAAGTGCTTGTAGTACTTTGGATCCAAAACCTCTTTAGTATCTTGAATATCATTGACATATTATATGGCCTCACCCAGAGAGGGGAAAGGAGGAAGAAAAAGAAAGACTGTATAGCTTTCTTCAGTTTAATTTGCGTTCTTGGATTTCTTTCCAAAGTGAAACATAATTGTATATAGACAATATTTTGTCTTCAGTGAAATCCAAATTTGATCTAGCTGCCTAGACTTAATAATTATGAAGAAACAGCATCTTTTCATGGTGACCACGTGTTGCTCAGGAAGCCTTGTAAATCACAGAAATGTCCTATGGTCTTCAATATTTTATGCATGGTAAACTTCATCAATATCAAGCAAGTCTCAAGAAGCTCATTAACTTTGGGCCAACTTTGAACTTTTTTCTGTATGCTTTGGAAACCTACACTGGTGAAATAGGGAGGTAAAGTTATTTATCCCTGCTAAAAAATAATTATTGCCTAATTTAGAAAAATGGTGTCACATTTTTCTGAAATGTACTTTTTTTCATTTGTTGTGAAATGTATTTTTTTTACTTTCTTTCTTTTGATACTGGAGTTTTCTCCATCAGTGTCCTGCAAGGCAAAAGCAGAAGTAAAATCAAGAGATAATGGATCAGGTCCTTAGAGATGATGGTTCTCTGACAGGACTGGGAGAACCAACAAAAGCTCAATGTTGAGCAGCAAGCTTGCTCCTCAAGTGTAGATGCTGCACAGTGCTGTGGCTTTAGGAACTCTTTAAAACATTAATAACAAATGATCTCATTATGATTCATGCTTTTGCCATAAGTATCAAAGGAATTAATAATGATTTGTCAGGCACTGATCTATGCTTTCTGGTGACTGGTTACAGGATCCAAGGGAATAGCGTAAAGCTGTCTCAGGAGAGGTTGAGGTTGGATATCAGGAAAAGGTTCTTCCCTCAGAGGGAGGCTGGAACACTGGAACAGCTACTCAGGGCAGTGGTCACAGCACCAGACTGACAGAGCTCAAGAAGCATTTGTACAATGCTCTCAAGCACATGGTGTGACTCTTGGGGATGTCCTGTGCACAGCCAGGGGTTGCACTTGAATGGTGCTTGTGGGTCTCTTCCAACTCAGCATATTCTATGATTCTGTTCTATGCTACTTTAAAGGGGTTAGTGCTACAGGTATATTAGGTACTAAAAGTATCTCAGTATTTGGCGTTTTTCCCCTATAAAACACATCCTTAATGCCAGCATTCACATTTTTCCTCTGAGATAAATAAAATATTTGTAAGTATATATCTATACATAAAAAAAAATATTTATTTAATGTAGGACAAATATAAACCATTAATGTTACTGCTTCACAAGCAGCTAGACACAGAACCACAAGGGATTTTTGCTTTAGGAAGCCTGTCAAATGTGGTAAGATTGACAGTGTGAGATTTTCCAGGACTTCCTCCCACACACATCCCTGCTGTCTGTGTTGAGTTGAGCCTCTCACTTTTCTAGAAGAGAAAAGAATTGAGGAGCCTATGAATCACTTCACCAGACTCCACTCTGTATTGGTTTAACATATAAATCTTTTGAAGTAGAACTCTTCAGAGCTCAGCTGAAACAGTTGTGTGTACGCTTTTATTTACAAAGCAGTTCTCCATTTAGTAGAGGGGGAAATATTTTTTCAATTTCAAACCGAATGTTCCTCAATGTAGTTTCAAAAAATCCCATTTTAAGGGAAGGAATAATGAACTGAGGTGTATTTTTAGAATAAAAGTTGTTTCCTAGAATGGAAAGATTAGAGGGCATCTTCTGAACTAAAATCACTTCAAATGAATCCTGTAATTTTGTGGTTATTCACCTTAAGATTTCTCACTGAAATAACTTTCAAAAAGGGAGAGTATTAAGAAGCAAGAAAGATGCAGGAAAAGCTCTGAGAAAAAGTACTCCTTTGTGAGCTCAATTTCCAAAGTCTTAGCAAATCTGTAAAATTAAGTTTTTAGTTCATTAAATTCAAAACACTCTACAAGATTTTTTATCCTACCATGCACGTTTGGAAGAGCAAAGTTTTGGAATTCCTTATAAATGAGATATGCAGTCACTTGCAATTTTTTAGTTAGTATTAGCCAGTTACACAAGAAAGACCACTCTTTCCTCTGTCTAAAAATCTTGCTAATGTTTGTTTTGAGCTTCCAAATATGTGTTCTTTCTGTAGATTGAATAGACAAGGAGTAGTTTCCTTCAGGAATTTTTCTACAGCATATTAAGAGGGAAACATTAATCATTACTATTTTGTGGTTTCATTTAGACAGGTGGGTAAAATTTTCCAATGACCCCACTCCTACCCCAAATTAATGAATTATCTGGTTTGTTGACAAAATGCCAAAAATCTGAGATAATTAACATTAAGTATCAATCAGGTGTTTTGTGTGATAAAATTGCTTGTTACTGATTTATTCGAGTTATAGTAGTGCCCTGAGTTGTGCTTTCACATTTCTATTATATTATAGATTTTGTCTCTAAGTCTGAAGCTGTTAAGATGTGAGGTGGTTTTTTTGTGTCTTGTTTGAAAAGCCATATGCAGAGCAGGCTGTGAAACAGAATTGCCTCAATTTACCTCATTCCAAGGTGATGTCAGCTGCTAGTCAGAAACAAGTTTTTTAAGGGATATTCTTTGGAATAGTGTAAGTGTTTTAAGAGATGCAATCCATTTTCGAGTTTTTCAACAGTTATAGAAGGAAATGTGTGTTTCTTTTGAGTTTTGCATGCTCAGTCATGCTAGACAGTATCTGCATAATTGTAAACAGTTTGAAATAATACTTCTACTGCCACGATGTCTGTAATATTAGTTTTCTTCTGTATTCTCTAGTTTTGAGATACTGAGTTTTCTCACATTGTTCTATAGGTATTATTACTAGCTATGGATTGTACATGGATGGTGTTCTGCTGCAAAATTCATCCCAGCTAAGTTGTTATGCTCATGGCCTTGCTCCTTGGAGTCTGCATTCCTTCAGAGTCCAGGCATGTACTGCAAAAGGTTGTGCTTTGGGTCCACTGGTGAGTACATTAATTTACATTCTGGAAGTGTAATAAATGTCAGATGACAGTGAATATCACAGTAAATGGTGATGATTCACTCTGGGCAGTACTAACCCATCTGGCAAAATGTGACATTTAAAAAAAATCCTGTTTAAGAGCTGCTAAAGATTCAATAGGTCATTGTTAGGCACCATTCCAAAGTAGAGCATAGGTACAGGGAGGAAAGGCAAAAACGGAGGCTGAAAGACACATTATTGAAATTAAATGGAGTTAATATGTTTGAAAGGTGCAGGTGTGCTTTAACCAGATTTATAAGGATGTATATAAAGAAAGAGTTACTGTTCCAGTAATGAGCAAATTTCTAGCTGCCTGACTGAGAGGACTAAAGTTAATTTGCGAATTGCAGAAGCCAGAAGTGGCAACAGGAGCAAGGAAAATATGGTAATTCATAAATCTTTTGAATGCAAGTATGTGATCAAAATATTATGCTGGACAGATTTTAACAGTCTTGTAGAACACCCCATTTTTTCAGGACTTGGGAATAAAGGAATATTAAATTTGACACATAAAAAACAGACCTTCTGAGGCTTTTTTATTTTGTTAAAGGTTTTTAGACATATAGTGAACTGATAAATGTAGTATGATTTCATAGTACTGTGAGGGATGAATTAACTGGAATCATATCTACTATGCTTGGTTTTGTTTTCAAGCATAACTGAAAAAGAAGCATCTTTATTCTGGGATTTAACATTTTGTTTAATTCAGCTTTATTTGTAGACTTTGAAATTTGACAAAAAGAAAAGGGAGAACAAAAGGAAAGATTTGGGAAGTTTTTGTGGTTTTCTTTCTATTTTTTCCATGCAATTGATTTTGTATCTGGAAAGAATTTCCAGGTTTCATTTTTGTGATATGATTTGTTAGCCACATTTCCAGTATTATTTCCAAGATTGCTTTCGTTCAAATGCCTGTGACATTGTCTATCTGCAGAAGACAACTAGGCTTTATAACCATTAAACATTTTATAGCTTGCTCTACTTTGAAGAATATTAACTCTTAAAAGCTTGAATGGCTTTTTGCCAATTTTTCTTGTACATTTTTTACAACTTCACATAAGCACCCCAAAAGCAAAGTTTTAAGGTACTTGATGTACAATAACCTAATCCATTGTGTTGGTAGTGAAGTTTAAGACAAATCATTACCAAATTTTGCATACAGATGAAATATGTATGTTTTCAGTACTACTGTCCTATCAAATAGGCATCAAAAGGACAGAAAAGAACACCAGTAGTTAGGGTTTTAAAAAATATTTTTGCTAGTCTTTTTCACATCTCCACTGAACTACAGACTTGTAGCTTGATTTTTGGAACAATTCAAAGGGATTGCTGTACCTGATACTCATCTGCATCCCATGATCAGTGCACAAACTGTTTTCCAAAGCCAGTGATCCTTCTCTAATCACAGGAATTGAAGTACATCTTGATTTAGGCTCACCTAAGTGCTGCCAGGAAGTTAAAGCACTGGATCTTCATTTGATTTTTTAAAAAAGATTTTCATATCAATTATGGAGTAAATCCAACACTAAAAAAAAAAAAAAAAAAAAAGAGAAACCTAATGTTTTGCCTCTGCTCTAAATAGTATGGAAAACATCTCCCAGCAGTAAACTGATATGCTTCCAGCTATTTTTGTTGCTCATCTTGTGCTTAATGTGCCCTAATCGATCAAGGAGCATCAAGTGACATTCCCCTAAATATGGAATTTGTCCACCTTAGGTTCCTGAAGGTGGCTCTAAAGATTTTAATTAGTTATGAGAGCATTAGCTGTTATTCTATTTCAAAAACTCTTTTTTGTTTGGCTTAAGTAGTTTTTGTTTGACTTTTTTTTTTCTGTGACTATGAGTTATCTTCAAATGTGATGCAAATTGTTAACATGTAAATTAAGAAAAGCTACATTTTAATCTCTTCCTATTAGACCTAAAATGCTGCTTTTGTCTGTTCAAATTGTTTGGGTGTTGTTTCCCTAAAGAAGAAAAAACAAAAAAGAATTATTAAGAAATAGTGTAACCTCTAATAGATTCTTTAGAGAAATTCAGAACTAAAATTATGCCAATCTTCAAAGGTGTTATCTCTTGTAAATGTCTTATAAATAAATGGAAATGTTCAATACTGAATATTTCTCATCTCAACCCATAGCCATCAAACTTAAATTTCAGGTTTTTAGTTATATGTGTGCTAGTGCTTTCCCAATAGTCTAATGCCTGTCCTATGATTTGGTGTCACTTATACGATAGCGGAATATTTGTTTATTAAGTTATTAATAAACACATCTGAAAATATCAAAGAATTGTGTGTAAAGTAATGTTTAGAAAAATAAATATTTAGAAATATAAAACAGGTTTTCTGTGCCATATGTTTATATAGCATGTCATAAAGAAAAAGCTAAAGTCATAATACAGCTGTTGCAACTGTTAAGGACGTGATACAGATTGCTACAAATTCATATTATTTTAAGATTTTTTCAGTCCTCTTCATTCGTAAAACATAATTGTTATTAATTTCTTCATGTTTCTGATGTTTCTGATTGGAGTACCTGCATTTAGCAGCACTTTACTGGAAATTATTTTGTTTAGAAAGCACAGTTCAGTCAAGTCCTTACATAAGGATGTTTTTGACTGAAATATACAATCGATGTGGCACTGATCCAATAAATCTGTGAAGTATTTGTTTATCTTTAAGCATGTTTATCCTGTTGACTTTACTGCAACTTATCACTTTTTTAAAATATAACAGAGTGTATAAATATAGAAGCACATGCGGCGGTATTGATGCACATCAAAGATGGAGCCTGGCACATGTAAACAATAAGGTTTCCAATTTTTACATGCTAAAAAGTACAACATTCATGTTTCAAGGACAGAGAAAATATGTTTGGTTATTTAGATGACAGAGCAGGTGTGGCAGATTAAAAATAGCATTTATTAGCACTCCCATGAACCTGCAGCTGAGAGGCACTTACAGAGGTGTGAAACCATCTTGTACCTTAGAAAACACCAAATAAATAATGTATGAGAAACAAACTTGTTGCCAGAAATAACATAATAGCAAATTATTTTGGTCCATAGCACTGAGTGTTTACTATAAGTTATGAAATTTTACTATGAAATTTCTAGAATATTGAATAAGTATTTATTTACTTATGTTACAAATCTTTCATATTCAGTACATTATCCAGCTCTTTTATATTTTATCTTCTCTTAAAGGTTAATTTTTATTGCAACTTAATTTTATTAGGTGAATGAAGAAGTTAATTCAGGAAGCAACCAACATTCCACAAAGGATTCTTTTTTCTATCAAATATCTGTAATATTTCATTACAATGTTCAAATGCATGTTCCTTGCAGTTGCCTTTTTAAATGAAGAAACAGAAAGTTATGTGGTCTTCTATTGCTGCTTCCTTTCCTTATGCCAAGCTAAGATCATACATCCACGTGAGGTGCAGTTGTGTTTTTGAAAAAATAATCCTTCATTCTTTTCCAATATTTACTTCCTATTCCTTACAGGGTTCTCTATTTAAAATAG